>NC_141534.1:127440000-127797500 GCF_021556685.1 Rattus norvegicus | reverse complement strand
CTTGAAAATGATCTCTCTCTCTCTCTCTCTCTCTCTCTCTCTCTCTCTCTCTCTCTCTCTCATTGTTTCTGGGAAACAATGGTTTCCCAGAAAGACCCTGGTAGGGTCACATTAATGTTTCTCACTACACAGCATAGTAGCTATGACCTTGTAATTAATGACATTAAGTAGAATATGGAAAGAATTATTTAAATATTAACACAATAATTCCTATAAATAAAAATGAACTTTAAGCAAAGCAATTATCTCTCACATGCTGGCTCTTTTGGCAGAGAGAAATTTTCAAGAAGAGACATGTCTGAAAGTCTCAGAAACAGAAAAATCCAATTCTACTAAAAATCTATTAACCTTGAGGTAGAAGCTGTACAACCTAAGGTAGTCCAGGGGAATCAACCCCTAAAGGCAGCTTCATATTCCCAACTAGAGATACTTGGGAACAGAGAAGGGTTCCCTAGATTTCACAGACTGGAGAACAATAGAGATTGTCCTATTATGACTAAGGAAACCAGGTATCAGGGAAGGAATGTATGATATCTTAGGTCCCTGTAGCTGAAGTATAGTCTGCAGTAGAGTTTGAAGAAAGAAGAAAATTCATCCAGGATTTCTTGACTATCATGGAGATTTGATAGGTTTTTGGACACTCTTTGTGGGAGAGTATATTTGTAAATTTTGAAATACATTGAGATATATAATTAACTGAGACCAGAATGCTAAGTGTATTTCCATAGAGGAAATAAAATATGGAGAAGGTAAGATAAAAGACGAACAGAGGTGAACTTTGGGGAGCTGAAGGTAAAAAATGGCAAGATTAATGTTGAATATGAGCTCCTAGGGCAAAAAATTCAAAGCTCAATTTTTGGCTAATGCTATCATGGAAGGTTTTAAAGACTAAAAAAATTTCATAAAAGGCATACACAATATAGGAGCAAATATTGTTATTTGCTTAATATTCTGCAATATTTTCACATAAACTACCTATTCATCCATATCTATCCTGTCACATTTACTATACCAAGGGTTCAATGTTTGCACAATGTGCAACCACAGAGAGGGTAGGTGGATGTTCAACAAGGACAGGCTTAAAGCCACTTTAGTGAGGCCAGGTATCTGGTTTAGACAGAAATTATTAGCAGTTTAAAAATCATCCAGACAGGTATATGAAACATGTTTTTGCGGAATCTCTCTGCATTAGAATAATATTGAATCTCAATTCAAAAAAATGCCAAATTGTACAGTCAAATCTGAAGATATTACATGAATGCAGTGTATGAAAAGAAACCATCCATAAATTTGGTCATTGGTGAGGAAATTAAGGAGAGATCTATGAAAGTTTTCAGGAAGTTTCAGGAAGATGAAAGAGAATTAGCTCAGGGACAAGGACTGAAATTTCTTTTTTTTTAACCTTTTTAAATTTTTTATTAGATATATTTCTTTACTTACATTTCAAATGTTGTTCCCTTTCCCAGTTGTTTCCTGTTCATAAGCCCCCATCCCTTCCACTCCCCTTCACCCATATGGGTAGACCCCCATACATCCCTCTTTCTGCCTCCCATATTCCCCTGCACTGGGAGTCAACCGTGGCAGGACCAAGGGCTTCCCCTTTCACTGGTGCCCCAACAAGTCTATTCTCTGCTACATATGATGTTGGAGCCCTGGGCCAGTCCATGCATAGTCTTTCAGTAGTGGTTTAGTCCCGGGAAACTATGGTTGGTTGACATTGTTGTTCTTATGGGGTTGCAAACTCCTTCAACTCTTTCAATTTTTCCTCTAATTACCCCCAAGGGGGTCCTGTTCTCAGTTCAGTGGTTTGCTGCTGGCATTGACCTCTGTATTGGACATGCTTTGGATGTGTCTCTCAGGAGAGATCTATATCCAGTCCTTTTCAGCATGCATTTTTTAACTTCATCAATCTTATTTAGTTTCGGTGGAGATATATACATATATATATATATATATATATATATATATATATATATATATGTATATGTATCTTGGTAAGTTGGTAAGTGTCTGCTCCTCACAGGGCATGCTATTTTGGGGAGGTGGAACACTGGGAGTTTGGCAGCACTTAGCCCTGGGGAAGGTGCTTGGCTATAGGAAGCACTGAGACACTGCTCCAGGGGTTGGGAAGTGCAGTTAGAGATATGAGGAAGCCAGAGCTGGTTTAGGGGTCTCCAGGTCTACTATGAGGCCAGGCTGTGGGCTGGTCAGTCTCTTGGACAACCAGGTCCCCTGGGAGTCACAGAAGAATAGAGAATGAGAATGGAGTCAGGGGCCTGTTGGCTGGCAACAGCATCTTTCCAAGTGCTTGGGGCAAAGAAGATATCCAACTTGTCTCACTAGTGAATGTCCTTAGCTTAGTAGAGGCAGGCTTGGTGGCTGTTGTGGCTGAGAGTGCAGAGAGGCCTTCTACAGGAGAATTAAGCTACAACACTGTTGGCAAATGCCTTCAACATGGCTCCCCATTGCAGATCTTGATGAAAGTTGTTCATGGTGGAAAATGGATACATAACATAGCATACCCACTTCTCAGGGTAGGTCTGAGACTAAGTGCCTTTTGCAGGGAGGAATTTCTGGGAAGGGAATCTTATTGGCTAAGTCCTCCAGGCCTCTAGGTACCTCATTAGCATGGAGAACACTGTTTTGGGCCTACATAACCATAGGATACATTTCTTTATGTGAGAAGTGTGGCACATGTTCCAGGCCTCGAGTCTCGTAGGGAGCTGGGAGTCCTGTAAGCCTCAGTTGTATGCCCACCAAGCCTTCAGGTCTTGATATGCTCTATTCTACCAAACTTTTTGCATGGTTGTACCATCTAACATATAACCATTCTAGTGTTTCAAGTGCATTCTGTAGCATATGCCACAAATATATGAAATAAACAATTTAAAGTGATATTTTAAATCTGCCAATGCCCCAGAACGTGTGGCTTATAGTTGAGGTTAGTATCTCATTCTGAATTTTCTGACATTTTCTCAGAACACATAATAATGGAACGTCAAAATGTTTCCCCATGTATATCATATCTGCAGTTCTACTGTAAATTATAGGATGGTGGCTTAGGTATTTTCCTCATTGTTCTGCCCATCTACACTATAAAGATTCTCTTTTCTTTGTAGATCCCATAGTGCTAATCTTTGACTGTTCTCATACTGGAGTACTCATTTAAGATACAAGCATGTATATGTAAAGAATCAGACCCTGACAGTTAGTTAATGAAGGGTGCAAAAGCGAGGTGTTGCTTTAGTATGCGTGGGAGCTTTATTGTTGCCTAAGGCACATGTGGCATGCATTAAGGTGATGTGAAAGGGTACAACTTTCATTAAGGTATGTAAAAGATAAATGCAGATCCTTGTCCCTAATATTGTAAATGTTTAGTGGCATTGGTATAACTGAGTTACAATTATGTTGTTGTTAGCCATATATTGATGTTTCTAAATGAATAAGGCTATTAACATATTTTGTTGGTTGCACACCAGGATGGAATGAAGTGTTCCCATTGCTGACGAATTCCTTAGGCCCTGAGACGTAAATAAGTAATCTTAGGACTGGCCTGAATTATCTTCTCTCTGTGAGCTAGTTTCTATCACACCCATAAGTCCCACTAAGGATATTGTAGAAAGTTAAGTCCCAAAGAATCACTTACTTGTGGATCTTCCATATCTAACAATACAACTGGGAGTCTATGTATATTTGTTAACTAGTGCAAAAATGCTAAAGTCAAAGTTATTATTGGATTAAATGTCCACTCCAGTAGGACAAAAATCACATATTGTGTTAAAATACCTGTTACCAAAAAGTTATAAACTCCAGCGATGAAGCATCAGCTATTGGTTGAATAAAGATACCTGAAGTCCTTCCCACATTTGTTTTTCATCTCAGGCCACCATTATATTCCATGTTTATTTATACAGCCTTCCATTTCTGAATTTTCATCAATTTCTTTCCTTGTACTTTTCATTACCAATGAAATTCTTAGGATTTTCAAAAGCCCTGCTTCAGAAACAGAGTTTTGATAACAATGCTTCATGGTTCAGAAAACTGGTGGAGCGCAATACCTTCCAAAGTACTCCTGAGGAAGAGGAAAGGAGAAAGAATGGGGCATCTGAAGGAACAGATGAACTTACTAAATAGTCCAGTCCTCAAAGAACAATAGTTAAAAATCTTAGAGCAATTGTCTGGGAAAGCTTGGAAACAGATATGCTAGCTAGGCTTGTTGATTATGTACACCCCTCCCTAAATGACAGGACAGGTCAGGAGACCCTCTCTTGAGGATTCATGTGCTCTATAACTACTATGCAGGTTTAACCTAACTCAATGTGAACACATGAGAGTCTGTAATATACAGGCCATGGTAGTTTGGTGTGGAGGATTGTCTCCATTAATGGAGCCCAGCTTTGGAAAGACATTCTAGTCTGGTGCAGTATTTGGATCATAGTGAATATACCACTGTAAGTAGCCAATCACTAGTGCTCTGTAAGTTAGGAAATAAAGGCAGAGGATTTTAAAGATAACCTTGGTAGGATTCTATGATGGTTTACTTTAGGACATCAGGTACTTCCACCTCTACTTAATATAAATATGTAGTTTTAATTCTTTAGATTTTAATATTTAAATATAATTAATTTTATAATCAATAATAATATAATTTTAATAAATTTAATTTTCTCCTTCCCCTTCATCCCTCCATTGCTCCATTATGACTTTCCTTGTACTTTTTCAAATTTATGACCAGTTAATACCTTAGTATTATTACATAAATACATTTTTATATATATATGTTTGTTAAAAAGACATAAATACAATCTCTTTAGTCTTTTATATTATAATTTATATAAGGACTGACAATTTTTCTTGGGAAAATGAAGGCATGTTCTTCTCTGTGGAGACTGCATTTCTAGTTCTGGGATTGGCTTAGCTATATGAAATATTATGTAGAGTTTGAGGCTTCCTTGGAAGTTTAGGACAGCTTTAGTATGTATATTGTTGTCTTTTTCAGCATATATTTGGGAATCATTTTGGTAAGGTAGTGTGGGCAGGAGTTCTGGAATTACAGTAAGAGGCTTGATTACTTGACTTTTATGTTCCTTATTCCTCATTTATAGTGACTCTGTGTAGATTCACTTAGTGTCATCAATCAGTCCCTGTATAGTGATTCCTTGTAGAAATATTTTCTTACTGGGTTTCACCTTATGTTTTGATTAGATATGGTTTTCTGAAGTTTTGATCAGATAAATATTGGCTGCTTAAAGGAATGTTTTTAGCCTATATGAGAAAGTTTCATTTGAAATATATGTTGATCTATATGATGATGTGTATTTATCATAGGTATTTAGATAGATGATTAATATGATCATTTCAGATGTTTTCAGATATCCTTATGCATTAGTTTGCTTTTTACTATTGGGAACAGACACCATAACCAGGGCAAGACTTATAAAGAACAACTTTTAATTGCGGCTGGATTATAGGTTAAGATGTTCAGTGCAGCCGGTTGGGGATTTTGCTCAGGGGTAGAGCGTTTGCCTAGCAATCGCAAGGCCCTGGGTTCGGTCCTCAGCTCTGGAAAAAAAAGAAAAAAAAAAGATGTTCAGTGCATGTATATCAAGGTGGGAGCATGGTAGCATCTAGGCAGGCATGGTTCAAGCAGAGCTGAGAGTTCTACATTCTCATCTGAAGGCTGCTAGTGGAAGCATGACTTCTGGGCAGCTAAAATTAGGATCTTATAACCCACACCCAGTGTGACACCCCTACTCCAACAGAGCTACACCTTTTAATCCTGCTACTCCCTGTGTCAAACATATACAAACCATCACACCTTACCATAACTTTGCCTTCATCATTCTGTATTTACCTGTTTTCACCTCCTTTTCTATAATTCTGTATTGTGGGTCTGTGTACAGGAGGCTATCTGTGGAGATTTCTGGCCAGATAAGGTGGGAGACTTCAAGTGAAGGGGAGAGGGCACGTGCAGGGAGGGGGGATTGCTTCCCCTCCTCTGCTTCTGCTGCGGCTTCTGCTCCTCTGCAGCAGCCTCTGCAGTCACTTTTGGATACAGCACAGCTCTAACACCATGGTGGTGCTACAGCTCTCATGACAGATGCTCTTAGATGATGACAGAGTAGTTCTCACTTACCTTTATTCCTTCTGGATAAGATCTTATACATAGGTTTTGGATTGGTTGGGGTCTGTCAGTAGGTGTTTTCTAATGGTTTGGTGTGAGATGTTATGGATGTTTTATCTGTATGTGGAAGGGATTGGTGGTGTTGCCCTATGTGAATGATGATCACAAATCTCTCTATGGGTTGGGGTGGGGGCTGTAGCTACATCACAGGGACCTGGTGCCAAGAGCAGGCAAAGCTTCTACAGTGTCTTTGGGGCTTCCAGCCTTAGCTCAACCTTAACAAGCTTCTTCCCATGGGCTAGTACCCCATACTATATGTTCCTTGTTTCCCCTCTCTCCCCTATGTCCTCACTATTGAATTTTTATCCAGAAAATTCCTCATATTTCACAATTCCGTCTTTAGACTTGGGTTCCTCCAATCATACTCTCTAAGTCTTTTCCAATAGTTCATTATTCTTTTAAAAATTCTGCTTCTTGTGGATAATTCAGATTATGTACTTCTGTCTAAAATTTGGTTCTAGGATATAAGAACAGAGATAGCATGTGGCATTTCTATTTTGGATGTAGAATGCCTCACATACAGACCATATATTGGACATTATCACAGTGGGTCAATACAATACCAAATTCAGTACTTTAAGTCAAAGTAGGCAACGGCAATATTGTTTTACTCTAAATATTAAATACTGGTTAAAAGTCTTCTTTTACTTCTTTAATAGATACCACCTAGGGAGATATTAATTGTGCTTCTAGCCAACACAATTTTCAAATATGCCAAATAGAAATCATGGGTATAGTTCTCCCAAGAACATAAATGACCTTACTTAAAATACAAAACAAAACAGAACAAAACAAAACAAAAAAATAAAGCAAACAAATCCTTGATTTAAGGTCAAACAAGTCCCTGGAAGGTTTTACCCTATTGAATTAGATGTAATCTTCATTTATTTCAATTCAGGTAGCCCAATACCTTGTATTGGTAAAAACCCTCAATCAAATGAGTTTTAACACATGTATGATCTATTATGCCCTAGAGCACTGAGGACAGATTGTCTAAGGGAATTCAGTCTTCTCATTTTGTTTTTTCTTTTTACTAGTAACAAAAGAAAAGATTTCTATTGAGATCCATAACAATGCTAATCATGAATTGTGAAACTTGAGGTTGCATTAGATGAGAAATGCACAGTTTATGCTCTGACACTGAATGGACATAGTTTAAGACCCCTAGTTTCTATTTCTGAACCCCCTTAAATGACACGAGCAGCATATCACACAAAGGCATCTATTCTCGTGCATAGATAACTTCTAGACTCTGCCCACTATAATCACCATTTATGCAGAACAAATGTTATTCCTCACCTTAACAGTTCTTTTTGCTAATATCTAAGAAGAAATGAAGGACTCATAGATAGGCACAAACCTAAAAAGGGGAATTAATACCTGGGTTTTGAAAATGGGACCTTTTGTACTGGAATATTTTTCAAGGAGAAAGTAAAAAATGCATGGGGCTGACATTAAACATAATCAATTAGGGGAGCAGAAGTACACACAGGGACCAAGAAAATTAGCTCTAAATTATATTTTTCTCTCTTTACCAAATATTAAATTGTCCAAAGAGGGGAAAAACTTTGTGACATAGAAAAGACAATCTATTATACAAATATATAGCACCCTATTTAAATTTCATACATAATTACAAATTCTTTACAATATTTTTATTATTTCAACAGCAATTTTGTATATTTAATCAACATTATGTATGTACATAAACAAATACACATACATGCAGATCACCATTTAGATCTCAGATTTTTAACATATGAAGTCAACTAATATTTGGGAACATTTTTACATAGAAGGAGAAATATCTGTGAATATAGATGAAAAAGAGGATCATGCTATGTAAAAATATGTGAGATCTTGTAATATGTATGTTATTCCATTAATCTTTTATATGAGTTCTTATAAGTGTGTTACTATATTGTTTTCTTACTATTATTCATTAATACTCCTATGTGTATTATATTGTTATATAATCTGAAACTATTCTTCAGTTAAACCCTTTACAAGGAAGCATACTTGAGTGGAATGTCAAAAATGGCCCACATACATATGAGACCAAGGAATGAGAATCTCAGGGTTTTTTGAGAGACAAATCATGCTCAATATAAAAAGAATAGAGATGGCATGTACTTTCATTATTATGATACCATGGGCAGAAAAAGACTGAATGCTATCACGTTCTCATTCAGTCTTTTTACTGAGTACATAGAGTTATTTATTTGATGCTCTCTAGTAAAACACCTGTGTGATTTTACTGGTATTAACTGGATTAAAAAATTCAAAGATATAAAATATTGGAGTCATACAAAGTGATACCACAACTTATGGCATGATCTTCTCACACTTCCGTAGCATACATAGAGCAAGTTATATAGTTATGGAGATAAAAAAAAACTGAGAACATGAATGGCCAATAGAAAATGATAATAATATTTTTCTTCAGTTTTATGATGAAATTCAAATTGTGCATACCCATAATTATTTGCTGAATTTAGACTTTTTGAAATATAGCTTTGTGACATGAGATATCTGTAGAATTTTTACCCTTTAATTTTGTCTGTATCATTGCCAGAGTAGCAACACAACACCCAGTCTCCTAAGGTTACTTGTGAGATATTTTTTCTTGTGTTGGTGAATGTCATGATGCTTTATTGCTGTTTGAGATTGTATTGACAGACCTGTAATTTATTACTCCCATGTATCATTCTCAACAATTTTGATTATCAAGGAAAGCATGGAGAGAGAAGGAATGTAGGACTAATATGTTGGTTATGTGTGAAGAAAATGATCATCTCAACAAAGAATCAGCATATTAAACACTGTATCACACAGAGATAGCAGAGTAATTTTGGCAGCAAACATGATATGGTTAGGGGATAAAGAGTTGGCAGAAGGACATGACCATGGAAATGCATATAATCACCTGCTAATAAGTGAGTGAAGGGTGTGTGTGTGTGTGTGTGTGTGTGTGTGTGTGTGTGTGTGTTTGTGTGTGTGTGTGTGTGTGTGTGTCTGTATGTGCAATGCAGATTTGGGAGATATTAGGAGAATGGGAGGCAAAAAACAATGCATAGAAGGAGAAAAAGGGATGGAAGGAATGGGATGGCATGATGGTTAGGTTTTTCTTAACCTAATACAACCTAGACTAAATGGAGTAAAGAGCTGGTTAATAAAAAGATTTTTTTTACATCACATTAACTTGTGGTTTAGTCTGCAAGGCATTTATTTGGTTGATGATTGATGTTGGAGATCAATTCCAAAATGTCTTCTCTGTCACAGGTTTTATGAAGGCAAGCTAAGGGAAACATGATATGGTCTTTGATTTGTTTCCTCTGTCTTAGTATGTGCCTTGAGTTTCAATTTTGATATCCCTTAATGGTGGTTTATATATGTTAATAATTATTTAATCTATATTCCTCAATTTTCTATTGGTCTAGATATCACAATGGTAATACTAATACAACTTATTGCAGAGCAAACAAAAGAGACAGAATATATATATATATATACATATATATATAAATATATATATATATATATATATTGCTTGTTCTTGGCTGAGGAAGATATGTGAAATTTCTCTCAACCTTTTTTTTTCTTTATTAACTTGAGTATTTATTTACATTTCAATTGTTATTCCCTTTCCTGGTTTCCTGGCCAACCTTCCCCTAACCCCTCCCCCTCCCCTTCTCTATGGGTGTTCCCCTCCCCATCCTCCCCCCATTACCGCCCTCCCCACAACAATCACTTTCACTGGGGGTTCTGTCTTAGCAGGACCAAGGGCTTCCCCTTCCACTGGTGCTCTTCCTAGGCTATTCATTGCTACCTATGAGGTTGGAGCCCAGGGTCAGTCCATGTATAGTCTTTGGGTAGTGGCTTAGTCCCTGGAAGCTCTGGTTGTTTGGGATTGTTGTTCATAAGGGGTCTCCAGCCCCTTCAAGCTCTTCCAGTCCTTTCTCTGATTCCTTCAATGGGGGTCCCATTCTCAGTTCAGTGGTTTGCTGCTGGCATTCGCCTCTGTATTTGCTGTATTCTGGCTGTGTCTCTCAGGAGTGATCTACATCTGGCTCCTGTCAGCCTGCACTTCTTTGCTTCATCCATCTTCTCTAATTGGGTGGCACCTTTTTATGTTTGTTTTAGTCCAAGAGAAATTTACCTTAGTCTACCCTTCTTCTGATGTGATTAAAGGCATGAAACACTAAGTCTGAATTAAGTTCTCATTTTTAGCACTAAGTTTTATTTCAACAGTGTATACTTTAACCATTAAACAGAGAATATTTTGGTAATAATTACTTTAAATACAGAAAGTGTGTATTAAATTCTATATCTCAACATTTGTTTTACAAAGGAATATTTCTAAATGGTGAATTTGTGATTTTTCACAATAGTAAGATTATAATCAATTAATATGAACATTTAAATGCTTTTAGGTATTATTCATAGTTTTAAAAATGTATTGATTCTTTGTTATAATGTATCCTGTTAATAATTTCTTACAGATGAAATGATTTTATAATGAAAATATTGAAAAGTAATGACTAATGTTATACCAAGTTCCTGTCAGCTGATAATCTCCCTGCTATAAACATGCTGATATAAAATGTTACTTAATAATTGTGCTCTCAATACTGAAAACTAGTTTTCACATCGTAGAATCTCAAGATAATCTCTGCTATATGAATGAGATTAGCACATGAAATTAAACTGGTTTGTAAATTCAACAACAATTTTATTTACATAAATGATGAATACTTACAAGGATTAGTGCAACTTATAAAATTTATGTTGTATTCAATGTAAGGCAAGATTATTCTCATAGAAAAAGAAAGGATATAATGAAAAGGCGCTTGAAAAGTTTTGCTCTTTGTGCATAAACCAATGTTTTCTGAAATGTTAATGTTAAGTTACATATTTTAAAACATGCAAAATTTGTTAATAGACAAATATTTTAGTTATTAACTAATATTGATTCTTAAGGTTTTACTTGAAATTTTATTATGTTTTTGTATGTTCTAAAAGGGAATATTTAATAGTCTGATATAATTTTCTATAGATGATAGCATTAACATATACTCTCAAGAGGCTTATTTGAACCTTAATTTCTGAATTGAACTGCTTTCTTTACATCATTTCTGAGAAGTTACTGTTTAGTTTAATTCTGGAATATTTATATTCATATTTCTTTGTGTTTGTTGCTCAGAATATAAACAGATTACATTTAATACAATGATAGGTTTTTGATGTAGGTTTTGTGTTTTTTTAACAGGCTGTTGCTGGGCTGCTCACTGTCATCTCAAACTCATCTCTCAGCATCGTGAGAAGCTCATGGAGAAGATGCAAACCACAATACTCAGCTGACGGTATTGTAAAGCACCTGCTTTCCAACATCTGATTTTAAGATTTGAGTGCTGGTGTAAAAAAATAGGTAGGATGTGTATTTTCCAGTTAAATCAAACATTGCTGAAAATATGTTTATATTTAATAGATTTTAAGGCTTAATATTTTTCATACACGAGTCCTTGGCAAAACTTATAAATGGCTTTCTTTGCTTAAGCATTGAATATTTAGTTAGTGAAAATTCCAAGTATTTACTTTCCAAAATATGGCCTCAGGAAGCCTTCTAGAACAATGTAAAATAGAGGTGTCAGCAATTGGCATCATTGAATATTTTAAAAATATATTGAGGCATTTGAGACCAGGTAATGGGTTATTTCCCCGTAAGGTAATGTTTTTGTAACTAATATTTGAACATTTACCTAATCATGAATGTAGCTAGGAACTCGCAAAGATTTTTTTGTTTTGTATTTTAAGATGATCATGTAGATTTTATTCCTTTATTATTGTAGCTTGTTAATTTAAATCTTTGCATATCTTAAAACCTATATATTTAGATTAAATTTCATCATCATAAAAAATCTTACTATGTTTTAAGTGTTTGGGTTGCATTAATTAATATATTTTTCATATAATATTTTCAAATAATATATTTTGATCACATTCTTCCACATTATCAAACTTCTCTCAGATATTCCCTACCTCCTTACCAACATAATTTTATGAATCCCTGTTCATACGTAAGCCCCATTCCTATGTCTGTCTGTCTCTTCCCCAAAAACAATTATTAAAAATGAAGAAAAGAGAGAAAGGAAATAAGGAAGGAAGAAAAACCAAAGAGTGAACCATCTCAACATCATAAAACATTGAGATAGTAATAAAAAGAGAAGCAAAAACCCACAAAATAAAAATGAAATAAGACAAGATCATTTTTTTGCTGTCCCTGTTCTTGAGGCTGCTCAGAAATGTGGTGGATATAACAATTTAAATGCTGATATTCAATTGTTTAAAAACAAAACAAAACAAAACAGAAAAAGATACAAAAAATAAACCTGACTTGTTTTCTTCTCCACAGATAGCAATTGCAAATACCTTCTTGGGTAAGGGCTCTTCTTTCTGTCTACTGTCCCTTCCCATGTTGGTATTTTTGTCAGATTTGAGCTTGTTCCGACCGGGTGTTGGCTGCCACAGTCTCAGTGACTTCCTATGTCTGGCAGTAAAGGTGTTTTATTTTAAACATTGATTGATTGAATTTTCTAACATTCTGGTATAGTTTTTCTTGTTGTTGTTGTTGTTGATGATGATGATGTTTGGGTTATATTTTTAACTCAGCCATCACCTCTGGCCATGTTACAGTTTTTTGAAATTGTTTTCAGCACAGATCTCTGTGGCATGGCGAGGGGTTGTGATGAAGGCATCCCATTTAGGACCTACTACTACCAAACCTCTCATTTTATACATATAGCCTACCTGAACATGTCTATGTTATTTGATGAAAGTCAAGTGATACGCCGATCTAAGGATAAAGCAAAATGTCATTAAACTCATTTTATTTCTATATTCCTATATATTCTATATATAAATAGCTTTTGTCATAGGCCTATGACATATTTATACTCAGGTTCTTGACAACATTAGCCTTCTGAGGTGTGTTTTCTGTATCATGATGTTGGAGTTAAATCAAAGCAGTTGATCAATCTGATAATGTTTATGTGAGCATAGTAACAACATATCTTTAATACTTTTCATTAGCATCTGGTGAAAGGTTACAGATTGTGATACTGATGATTTCTTTTCTCCTCTAGGTTTCCCTGAACATGAGAGTGTTTATGGGTCTAAGGATATATATATATATATATATATATATATATATATATATATATATATATATATATATATATCCCATTTAGAAATTGTAATATTTCAGGAAAATTATCAGCAAAAAAATGTCTTAAGTATTCCTGATACTACAGCTATATGTAGCAGGCCATATGCACTGTATTAGACATAAAATTTCCTCCTTAAAATGATTAAGGGCTATACTCTGAATAAAGATATACCTAAAAATTCAGATGTGTTTTTGAGCATTGGGACACTAATAACCTTCTATGGGGAAGATTTAGCAAATTATAACACCTGAAAAAGGTGGTAAGGTTTGGAAGCTTACTTTGAAATTTTGTAGTACTTTTAGCTGCAGTGGTTACATTAACACAGCATGGTTGTAAAGAGTAAATAAAAAGCAAGCAGTCTGAATGACATAGGGACTGTCTCTAAGGACTTCACATTGTAATAAATTCTTAAATGAAACTTACTGTGGACTACAGCAAATAAAGGTGAGGATTTCTACCAACATGAAAAGTATGGGAGAGTTCCATTTTATGTGTGGGAAATCAAAGAGGAACTTTATAGATACCTGCCCATATCCTAAGATTTCAGTTCAGTGTTCACAACACAAAAGGTGATACCTGAGTAATAAAGAGGACATAGTCAGAATCATTATAATATGCACAGCTAGGTACATGTCTCAGTCAGAAACATATGTGTGAGAAAATAGGATCTTCTGTGGTTTGTTTCTAGACTGCACATACTGAAAAGCAGGCATGCAGGTAATCACAGCATATCAAAGAGGAATGGTGACAGGAACATCTCAAAGTTTTATTAGCCAATTAGGTAAAACTATTTGGCAAATTCCACTTGCTGGAAAAAACACTATCTTAAATCAGCACGTGCTAATGCACTGGATTATTAGTTGTTTGATATTTAAACATATTATCATTCATGAGTTGCCATCCCCTGTGACTGTATGCATAATTCTTATACTATATTCTGTCAGTCTAAATTGCACTATGGATAGAGGCAGGACATGTGAATCCCAACCCCTATCAGACTGGCTATTGGCTTTTGATGATCTAATGGAAAATAGATTTTCTCAGGGATGCTTGCATTGAGAGGACATCCATGTGCCAATAGGTGATATCATATTCATGCACGCACAGATGTCTCAAATTAATTCAGTTGTTATTAAAGAGAGAAAGTCCCTTTTTCAAATACATTATTTCATATATTAATATTGAATAAAATGTTAAGGATATCAATCATTTGTGAGAAATAATGATTGCCACTTGCCTGCAGATACATGTGCAACCACACATTAAAAAACAAAAACAAAAACAAAAAACAACCCTTCCCTACACTTAGAATTGTTGGGAATATGCATATATTTCAATCTTTTCTAAAATAAATACCTATTATTTATCATTATGTCTTTGTGAAAATACCCTAACTGAATATGTTTTAAGTAGGGATTAAAGGCAAGAATTCTTTTTCAAATCAAAGCAGCTTTTGGTAGGATACTCTAATAGACACAAATATATCATGTACTGTGATAATTCGAGCATATAAGCATAGCAATTGGGGAAACTGACACAGGCAGACCACAACGAGTCAGTAGCAAGCTGCACTTAGCATCCTAGACTCACAATTAGAAAGCTGCAGACAGAAATGGAGGCTTTCAGCAGATAGCCAGCATCCATTCCCCGGCATCCAGATACATTATTAGCTCTAAGTACAACTGGCAGTTTTTGTGTATTGTTAATTAGAGCCAGTGCTCAGGGTTAAATTTCATTTTTTTGCTGCCTTTTTCTTTCATTTTCCCTGCTTCTGCTACAAGACAAAGGCAGGGGGTGGAGGGGTGGGTAAATGAATCAGCAGCTCTTGTGGAGATCTCCAAGGTTACCGCAGGCTTGCAGGCTTTTGCGTTTCAAGCCTAGGTTTGAGATCTCTCTCCTGATTGGCTCTGAGTCCATCCTCTATTTGAATGCACGCACTCCTCCAATCAGAGGCAAGCAGAGGTAATAAAAATCTCTGCAGCCAGAGTTTTTACCAGTCAGGCTCCTGGCTAGATTCCAGGTACCAACTGGTACCTGATCTAGCCAAAGCCTGACCGTAAGCTGCAAAAGAAAAGGAGGACTGCTCCTGAACATTGCAGGAGACAGAGCCAATGAAACAGCATGGGCAGATTCTTCTGGGATCCCCAGTCTCCTGCTTTAGTCACAGGCTCCTGCTTCCTGTGTAGGAAATGTGAATCTGCTTCTGAAGCCATTGCTTCTGCTTTGATATCCAGCATCCCTGTCTCAGTCCTGTAGCCCTGCATTAAATACAAGGAATGTGATAGAGTTTGAAATCCATTTCTGAGAGAGATTATGGAAGTGCTGTTCCTCACATTTCCTTGGGGGACAATACTGTGAAAAACTGCTATGGCAAGGACATTACTCTCATGGTTCTCTGAGACTCTCTGTGTGATTTGACCATTAACAGTCTCAGACACTATCTTTCCTTTCACCCAAATTCCTCTACGATCAAGAAATAAAACACTGGCAATCTCATTTGCTAGTATTAATTATGCTGCCTTCCAGGGTTTCACAGGTAAAACTGCTTTTTTTTCTATTTATTCATTCTCTCTTTCCAGTCACAGCCTCTGTTCTTACTTCTTGCTCTGAACCCCTCAACTACCTTCCCCACTTCTCTTCCATTTCCCTTCAGAAAAGAGCAGGTCTCAACAGTGGCATATTGTTTTTGGCCTAACAAAATTGTAGTAAGATCTGTGTTTTGTAGTAAGGTTTAACTGTCATTTTGCTTTTGCAAGCAAATGTTCTTATATTTTATTTTCTCTTCTCTGTCTGCCTGTACCATTCAATGAACTCCAGCAAGGCACAAGAATATGGGATTCATCTCTAGATGATTCATCCTAGAATGATACAATGATAGCAAATGCTGGTAAATGTGAATACTATATATGGATATAGAGATAGCTATAGAGATGAACATGCAAGATATAGAAAAAGACAAGGGAGGGAAGTAGGGAGGGGAACAAGAACCCTCATGAGTGTTCACAGACTTAATTAAAAGCTTTTATTTTATAATAGCTCTGAACAGTCAATGCATGCATCCAGGAGGTTTATGTAAACAGGGTATTCTATGTACTTGTTCACTTGTGCAACTTCATTATTAGATCTTATTTGAATTAGGGGCTATACTAGAGCATCCCAGGGAAGAGGTTGTCTGTGTAGTTTATTTTGAGGAAGTTGGGAGAGGCAGAGACTGGAAATTGTTGAGTTTTAACATTGTTCTAATGCTGAAGTCTCCTGATCATTCAAACAATGATAATGTCAAGTCTAATAAAGACTATAATATTTTCTAACACTATCTTAGTTTATTATAAATCAGCTTTCTAGGCCACAATGGCAAAAAGGACTACATTCAGCCCTTTGAGCAACGGATAAAGAGCTGAGGAGGAACAAGATGAGTCTTGGAAGGTACATTTCCCAGGAAGGGGCCCTAGAAGGAAAACCACATAATACAGTGAGACTCCACTCACAGTATAATAAATAAACAGATCTCTGATAACCTGGCTCTGCAGAATAGGGTCCACACCTTTGTGCAGCTTCTGACATAATGCTGTGTGAAGATCAAGGCAGACCTGCCTGCCTGGAGAAGGAGTTTGGATCTCAGCAAGGGTCATGCCCATTGGAGTTCCTTGGCCAAGATTGATCTGATTGGGGCACCCATGGGCTGTTTCTTGCCAGGTGGACCCATCATAGGAGGAAACCCATGACCAGAGGAGTACTGAGATGGTGCTCCTACAACAATGGCTGTGGCTGCAGCTCTAGCAGCTGCCAACGGTACCTCTTCCTTGTGGGGTCATTATCTGCTGAAATGACCCTCCAACATTTCATACTAGCCCAGAAAGTTCTACAGGAGCCTGGGAGCATAGGAACACTAGCTGGGATTCCTCTGCCAGCATACTCGTGAATACCTGGCCATTTGGTATCTCCAGCAAGTTGCACTCAGGCAATGCCAGTATCTTTAAGAGGAGGAGATCCTTCTACTTTCTTGAAGACCAGAATTTTCCCTTAAAGGAACAAAAGAACAAGGACTAGCTTCTCTTCTCTTTCTGATTGTTTGGAGTTCTTTAGCCTGATCTCCCTGAACTCATCACGACCACAGAGGATCAAATTCATATGCTTGTCAAATGTCTTGAAGGTCCAATAAAGAACCAGTCATTTTTCAGGATGCTGCTCATCCAGTAGCTAATGTGCTGCAGCATATTGTTGCTCTTGCCCACAGTCATGATGGCAGCTCAGATGGCTCAGATTCCCATTGAGTTCACTTCCATAGAGGCCTCATCGACTGCCAGCCAGCAGCTGGATTCCTGCTGCTAACAGAAATGCTGACCCTGGACTCTGACCTCATAGGTAGCAATGAATATCCTAGTAAGAGCACCAGTGGAAGGGGAAGCCCTGGGTCCTGCTAAGACTGAACCCCCAGTGAACTAGACTGTTGGGGGGAGGGCGGCAATGGGGGGAGGGTTGGGAGGGGAACACCCATAATGAAGGGGAGGGGGGAGGGTGATGTTTGCCCAGAAACTGGGAAAGGGAATAACACTCGAAATGTATATAAGAAATACTCAAGTTAATAAAAAAAAAGAAAAGAAAAGAAATGCTGACTGTCATAGTTCTAAACCTGAGTAGCTAAAATATGATTTTGTTAATTGAGAATGCTTTTATGGACCATGTTTATTATATTATATAATACCTGAGCCTTCATAAGTTTAAAGGAACAATAAATACTAACACAAAAACATTCTAGTCTGCATCTCCTTGTGTTTTTGTTGTTGTTGTTGTTGTTACTATCAGCACATTAGACAAATATTAGACGTAGTGTGACTATTCTTATTTAACTACAGATATGTTTACTTTAAAAATCCCATATCTTTACAGTGACCACTTCTAATATGACAGTATGAAGCTTGGCTGTTACTCCTTAGAAAAAGTAATTACTGGCAATGTAGGGCTGTGGAACATGGGAGGAAGCCTACTACGGTCTAGCTAAAGGTTTGAAGTCCCAAAGACCCTGAAAAGGTGGTAGAAGCTTTGCCTGCTCTCAGCACCAGGCCCCTGTCAGTATCCACAGCAATCAATCAGGTAAGGGCAATTCACCAAGCCCTTTCATATGTAGATGAGGCATCCATACCATCTCAGACCAACACAATAGGAAAAGAGACATGACCAGAAACAAGTAGGCTCAAAACAGAGTTCTCCATGCTAATGAGGTACTTAGAGGCCCCAGCGGATATGGCAATAATCTTCCCTTCCCAGACATTCCTCCCTGCAAGAGGTATTTAATCTCAGGTCAACCCCCAAAATTGGGGTATGATTTTATGCATCAATGATCCTCCATGATAATAAATTATTCGAAACCAAGAACTGGCTCTTTTCATCGAGATATACCATGGCAAGACATGGAGAAGACCTTCACCTACAGAGCCATAGTCTTGTCTCCCACAGACGGCCTCTCTGCACTATCAGCCACAACCACCACCAAGCCCGCCACCATTGTCAAGCCAAGGACTAGCACTGCTGGGACTAGCTGGAGCCCTACACTCCTCCAACAACAACTGCTACAACCCCCAGTCCACAGCCCCCAACTTCATTCTTTGCTCTTCTGCAACTCCCAGCAGTGCCTGGGTGTCCATGACCCTGAGAACCATACAATCTGGTCTTGTCCCAGGCCCAGGGACACCCCCCCTAAGCCGGCTTTGGCTTTTCCACATCTCACACTGTGCTTTCTCACCCCCAGAGTGGAGTCTCACCACTTCCCTACAGTCTGGCAAACAACCCAGTGTGGGATAAGTGCAGACAAGAGGCTGTGTCTTGTGGCAGAGTGGGCCTGCACCTACAACCATACACTGCAGGCTTGTGCAGCATGAGAAGAATCCTGGTAAGGTCAAGCTAAGGCTAGAAGCTCTGGAGACACTAAAGCAACAGTAGGAGCATTGCCTGCTCCAGGCCCCTGTCCCCTGTCACATAGCTGCAAACCCTCATAGAGAGATTTGTGCCTATTAGTCATGTAGGGGCAATTCCCCAAGCTCTTCCACATGTAGATGGAGCATCCCTAACATCTCAAACCAAGCCAATAGGAACCACCTACTGTCAGACCCCAAGCCACTGCAAAACTGTATGTAAAACCCTATCCAGAAGGAATAAAGGTGTGTGAGAATTACTCCGTTGTATGAGAGCTTTTGTTATAAGAGCGGTAACACTACCAGAGAAGAGAATGGCTCTCCTGAAACCTTTAGCCACCAGAAGCAATCCTGTACTACCCTGACTGGCTAGCTAGCTTTTAGCGAGCTGGCTCAGCCTGGCTTGGCTCAGCGCAAGCAGTGTACGTGGGCATCTTAGAGCAACAGCAGCCACAGCAACCACAGCAACCACAGCAACCACAGCAGCAGCAGCAGCAGCAGCAGCAGCAGCAGCAGCAGCAGCAGCAGCAAAAGAAGAAGAAGAAGAAGAAGAAGAAGAAGAAGAAGAAGAAGAAGAAGAAGAAGAAGAAGAAGAAGAAGAAGAAGAAGAAGAAGAAGAAGAAGAAGTGGTGGCAGAGGCAATTCTCCTTCCCTGCTCATGCTCCAGTGATCTGGAGCCGCTGGTATGCAGGTCTACAATAACCCAAGGAGTCGTGTGGAATTTCTAGAGAAATACTGCCTCATCATGTCAGAAGATGAACACAGAAGATGACAGTATATGGAATGTTGGATAGGAGATAGAAAAATCTGTTTGCAAACTTGAATTTGAATTGACAATTTTTTTTATTGTATTTGTAAACAATAAGTACAACAGGTGTGATGCCGCAGAGTAGGGGAGGCTGGAGAAGTGGGGCAGGAATGGGTGGATGGGGGAGAACCCTCAAAGAGGAAAATGGTAGGGGAAAGGGGGCAGATGTGGGATGAGGCTTTGTGTTGGGGTAACTGGAAAGGGTGATAATATTTGAGATGTAAACGAATGGAATGATTAAAGAAAAAATAAAAAAATTAAAAAAGAAAAAAGAATTTACTTTATTTGTTACTCATATGAGTACATGTGAGTAATTACATAAGAACTTAAGTGGCACAAATTATTACATCATATTTCATAGCATTTTTTCATTTCTATTATAATGAAGTTGATGAATAAACCAAGTACTGTGTTTTTGACAAAGCAGTTACTGTTAGGAAACACTAGGAGTGCTTTGCCGTCCCGGGAACAGGTGTACTGGATTAAACCTGATTGCTTTCTTCAGTGCTCACTTTCAGCCAAAAAGTAAACATCACTTTCTCAATTAATGACCAGGGTGAGATGGTGTCATGTAATAAGTGAAGAAATGAACTTTGAGGGTGCATATTCAGTCACTTTGGCAGTTGTTATCAACCTTCCTAATGCTGCAAACGTTTAATATATTTCCTCATGGTTTTGGTGTCCTCCACTCATAAAATCATTTTGGTGCTATCTCATGACTATAATTATGCTATTTTTATGAATTATACATATCTGATATACAGAATGAGTGCTGTGTGACCACCAAGGGGGTCATGACGCACAGATTGACAAGTACTGCTTCATGGTCTTTCATCACAATAACTGTCTGTATATTTTTCTTTGTTTATGGATCTTTTGTGACATTTGCTCCTAATTTAAAAGATTATTCTAAATTTCAGATTCTTCATTAAAGTACATGTTATAGGAATCTTGTAAACTTGCTAGGTTGAAAATTTTTCCATTTGTCTCATTTATATAAAGAGTAAATGATAATTGGAGAATATGTATCCTGGATGAATAGATATATCCTTATGTCTCCCTGGAAATAGAAAAAAAACAGTAAGAAGGTACAACAAACCCAGGTAGAATATTCTTTTTGTTAGCTTTGTATATGAGTTGCATCTTCACAATCACTGAAGAGCTTCCACATTTACTATTAATTTAAGGCAAATCCTGCCATCTCTCATGTGTTAATAGAATACTTTCATTATTTTCAGAGGCCTTCTATTTTCCTTCCTGTTCCTTCTGGATCATTAGAAAATTGTTTTCCTCCAGATTCATACCACAGGACAGGAGCCTGTGGAAAAACCTCATGGTGATCCCAAGTATCACAGTGTACCTTGAGAACATTTATGTCTATATTCTTTAGCTACTTTGTCTGCATAGCTTTGAAACTCTTAATGACATAATGCAGCATAGATTAATTTCAAAGATACATGACCTTTGATCTTTTTAATTATATAATCATTTTAGTATATAATATATTTAGTTAACTCTTTGAATTTCTTAGATTATTTAATTACAAATTTTTCTCTACTCCATCTAAACACTGGGTAATATACCTCCTTGCTCTCTTAATTTTATGGCTAATTATTATATAAATACCTTTTATTTTTATGTATATGTATTTAAGTACAATCTACTTGTCCATTTAATCTTAATCTATATGTATATATTATATATATGTATATATATATATATATATATATAGTTGTGGCAGTAAGAAGAAGTATTTATAATGAAGTTAGGAATTATAAGTTTTATGAAATTGAGTTATTTGATAAATATAAAGATCTGTGTTAGTATCCCCAGATTCTGCATAGAGATCAATCAATCAAACAATCAATCAATAAATCAAACAAACAATGAAGCCATATGTGATTGTGTTCCCTCACAAACTGCTGCTCTCTGTGTTCAGTGCCAAAAATTGTGGTGAGGCTAGATTTAGGAAGAGGTTACATGTTGACGTTTGTCCTCCACAAGCCTGTCCTTATATATGCAGCATCTTTACACACACAAATGCTCACATAAAATACTTATTTATATAGAAAATTTTGTAAGCATTTAAAAAATTCATATGGATAGAAATTTATATTATAATATGGAATAGTTATTTTCATTTTTGTATAAACTGAAATATTAATGGATATGACATGTTGTGATAAAATATAAATTATAAGAAAATACTTCATGGTTTGCAAATATGATGATGAGTCTACATATTTATGGATGGTTAATTGACTTATTACTCATAAAATGTCACTAATTGACATGAGTCTGCTCCTTAGGCCAGATTTTGAATGTTAATAGAGTTTTAGAATGAGAGGAATTGAAAGTCCTTGATTCTGCTCTGCATGTCTTGACTTTACATATGTTAACATATTTCCCTTGCACATCAATCTTGTATGCCAGAGACTGGGGACAGAAGTCATTCTTTTGTATAGATAAAAGGGTTTCTTCTGATATAAATTACTTCTGTTAAATTTAAAGTAGTTTTTTCTTTAAGTATTCATAGAAAACATGTGATAATGAATTTTCTAATACTTTGTGAACCCTGGCAATTCATTGTGATAGTGACTTCTGTTACCACTCATGTACCAGAATTCCATCACATGATACACTGTCAAATATAATACAGTTGAGTTGCCATCTCCAATGGTGGCTTCACAGTAAGACAAAGATTTGGATCAAGAGAAAGACAGAAAAACAGTCTCTGTTGTCCTGTATGGCAAAACCTCATGCTAAAGTAAAAAATAACACAGGATACTGCATATCTCTCAGGGAAATATCCAGGTACAATGTAAACCATCCCATTACATGTTAGTGTACATGAAGCATCATAATATCCACCCAACCAGGGCTGTTACTTTAAAGCCCATATCTATGGTACATCTCTACCCTATACATATATTCATTAAGCCAACTAAGTCCTGTTGTTTGGAGGATGGCAGGAAAATACCAGTTCTATTCCTCCCCCACTCATTCCTCATTTTAAGATTATGCCAATACACAAAGCTTTTTATTTGTACAGGATGAGTTTCAAAATCTTTTGCACTCCCTACATCTCATAACTGAGCCTTGGGCCATGGACAAAACTGACTGGACATTTATAGTAACTCATTCCCTTTAATCTACCTTTTTTATGCTGATTGTTGGCATTTTTTCTTTTTTCTTTTCTTTTATTGGATATTTTCTTTATTTACATTTCAAATGTTATTCCCTTTCCCAGTTCCCCCTCAGGAAATCACCTATCCCATTCCCCCACCCTCTGCCTCCATGAGGGTGCTCTGCAACCTGCCCACCCACTTTTTTGTTTAAATTGGCAAAAATACATTTCATGTCACTGCTTTTTTATTTAAATTGGTGTGCCACAACCTGTACTTAAAAGCATTACCTATTATTAATGCCAAGTATAGTTTTCCTCCATGAGACATAACATAGACATACTTTAAAAAACTGGATATCAATTGAGATATATTGTACATCAGATTGCCTTACATCTGGATCTATAGGTAAGTTTCTTCATTGATACATTACATAGGAGGATCTAACTCATTTTGAGTGATTGGTCCCCTGAGAAATTCATTGTGAACTTTATTTTAAAAAGTTATATGCAGCTCTTATCCGTAGTACACAAGACATTGTATCCCCTAACCTATGACCCAGTGTCTGCTTCTAGGTTCCTGCCATGAGATTCTGCAATAATTTCCCTTAAGGTAGGACTATCAACTGTAAAAGAAATTAAACACTTTAATATCAAGTTGCATTTTGGTATCAAATTTATTTCCTTTGATTTTTTATGAATCAAAATTGATTTCTGAAATATTGTCTGTCCCTTTATTCAAATATTGACTTTTGTTTTTATTATTTTCTATGTATGTAGTGCAAAATATTGATCTATTTTCTTTTAATCTTAAACAAATGCTTGTGACTTACTAATATGCGCACTGCTTCCTTATTTAGTTTTGGCAGTCTTACATTGTCTTTTATTCAAGAGTAATTTTGTTATTTTATATTATTTTATTAAATTATTTCTTTAATTTTAGTTATGTTAGTGTTTTGGTTCATAAACGTCTTTCAATCCTTGCCTCTCTTGTATTTTTCATGTCCAGAGGATGTTGTAGGATCCCAGGATTTGGAGTTATATACATTTGTGTGTTGCTGTGTAGGTGTTGGGAGTCAAATTTCTATACTCTGGAAGAACAGTCAGTGTTCCTGTATTTTTTTTTTTTACATTTTTCACTGACTTACAAGTTTACTCAATTTACATCCAGATCAGTTTGTATTTTCCTCTCAGTGCTCCCCACAAATCTCTTCCTCTTACTCCCTTCACCTCTGAGAAGGGGAGTTTTGTTTCCTGTATACCAAGCCACTCTAGCATGTCAAGATACTGGAAGACTAGGCACATCCTTTGCTGCTGAAGCCAAACATGGCAGCTCAGTTAGGGGAACAGGTTCCACAGGCAGGCAACAGAATCAGGGTAAGGACCTGTTCTATGTTCGGGTATCTGCATGAAGAACAAACTGCACGTCTGCTACAGATACAGTGCTGGACTCGATCCACAGGTGCACTGTGAGAGACAGACATGCACGAAAAGACTAGCAACCCCTGCAAATTTTGGGGAAGGGGCATGTGCCAAGCTGTCTTTAGAGGATCAACAGGAACGTGTTGCTGGCCTTTCTTTCCCCATCACCAGAATGACAAAGAAGATAGCTTCTAGCCTCAGGCTATGTTTCTTTTTTGTATCCTAGATTCACAGACAGGAGCACAAGAAAACTTTCCTCTGAGAGTCTCTGCCCAATTGTTAACCAACACAGATGCAGATTCCCACAACCAAACGCTAGAATGAGATTGGGAAGTCTTGTAGAACTGTGGGAATGGGGAGAATTGAGGAACACTGAGGAGAAAGGAGCTTTACAGGAAGACCAACAGAGTCAACTAACCTTTGCTATGTTTTTGTTTGCTTTTCATTTTCTTTCTTCATTTTTTTAATTTGATATTTTCTTTATCTACATTTCAAATGTTATTCCCCTTTCTGATTTCCTTTTTTGGAAAACCCCTATCCCATTACCCCAACCCTTGCTTCCATGAGGGTGCTCCCCTATCCAGGACACATTCCCCTCCTCCTCCACACCCTGGAAGTCCCCTACACTGGGGCATCAAGGCTTCACAGGACCAAGGGTGTCTCATTCCACTGATGCCCAACAAGGCCATCCTCTACTACATATGTAGCTGGAGTCATAGGTCCTTCCTCTGCTACATATGTGGCTGGAGCCATGCGCTGGTCCATATGTACTCTTTGGTTGGTGGTTTATTCACTGGAAACTCTGAGGTGTCTGGTAGGTTGATTTTGTCGTTATTTCTATGGGGTTGCAAATCCCTTCAGCTACCTCAGTACTTTCTTTAATTCCTCTATCAGGGACCCCATTCTCAGTCCAATGGTTGCCTATGAGCATCCACCTCTGTATTTGTCAGGCTCTGGCAGACCCTCTCAGGAGAAAGCTACATCAGGTTCCTGTCAGCATGTACCTCTTGGCATCTTCATTAGTAACTAGGTTTGCTGACTGTATGTGGGATGAATCCCCATTTATAAAGGCCTCTGCAGGGCCTTTTATTCAGTCCTGTCCCAAACTTTGTCTTTCATATTTTCTTCTATGAGTATTTTGTTCCCCAGCAACAATTTGTTTTTTCCCCTTCTTGAGGTTCATGAGGTCTGTAAATTATATCTTGGGTATTCCAAACTTTTGGGCCCATATCCACTTATCAGTGAGTGCATATCATGTGTATTCTTTTTTGATTGGGTTACCTCACTCAGGATAATATGATCTAGTTTGCCTAAAAATTGCATGAAGTCATTGTTTTTAATGGCTGAGTTGTACTCCATTGTGTAAATGTACCATATTTTCTGTATCCATTCCTTTGTTGAAGGACATCTGAGGTCTTTCCAGATTCTGACTATTATAAAGAAGGCTGCTATGAACATAGTGGAGCATGTGTCCTTGTAATATGTTGAATCCTCTTTTGTTTATATGCCCAGGAGTGGTGTAGCTGGGTTCTCAGGTAGTACTATGTCCAGTTTTCTGAGGAACCTCCAGACTGATTTCTAGACTGGCTTTAGCAATTTGCAATCCCACCAACAATGGAGGAGTGTTCCTATTTAGCCACATCCTTGCCAGCATCTACTGTCCCCTGAGTTTTTGATCTTAGCCATTCTGACTGGTAAGAGGTGGAATCTCAGTGCTGTTTTGATTTGAACTTCCCTGATGAAAAAGGGTGTGGAACATTTCTTTAGGTGTTTCATGGCCATTCGATATCCCTCAGTTGAGAATTCTTTGTTTAGATCTGTACCCCATTTTTAAAAGGGTTATTTGATTCCCTCAAGTCTAACTCCTTGGGTTTTTTGTAAATATTGTATATTAGCACTCTACCAGATGTAGGATTGTTAAAAGTCTCTCCCCTATCAGTTGGCTGCTGTGTTGTCCTCTTGACAGTGTTTTTCGCCTTACAGAAGCTGTGTAATTTTATGAGGTCAAATTTTAATCTTAGAGCATAAGCCATTGGTGTTCTGTTCACGAAAACTTCCCCCATGTTCATGTGTTTGAGGCTCTTCCTCACTTTCTCTTCTATTTGTTTCAATGAGTCTGGTTTTATGTGGAGGTCCTTGATCCACTTGGACTTGATCTTTGTACAAGGAGAAAAGAATGGATCAATTTGCCTTTCTACATGTTGACTGCCAGTTGAAACAGCACTATTTGTTGAAAAAGCCATCTGTTTTCCACTAGATGGTTTTAGACCCTTGTCAAAGATCAAGTGGCCATAGGTGTGCTATATTTTTAAATCATTTATTTCTCAAATTGTCTGAATTATTGTGTCACTTGTTTGAAACCTTTTAATCTTTGTTCTATTCATTCTTTTACTAAAGAACTTGATAAGGAAAGTTATTTTTTTCTCTAAATATAATTAACCTCTTTTCAATATGGACTTAGTCCACAAATGCTTAACATTGTGCTGAATGAGTTTAAATCAAGTGGAGACTCAATGAAATCACCCTTTATGGATATCAAACTAGAATCCTTAGCAGAGAAACAAGTGAGTTAAATGCTTGTGATCTGATATTTATATTAAATATATTCATTCTTAAAAATACCCTGAATCATATATCATGCATTTTAGTGAGAGTGGGAGAAAAAGGAGTTGAAGCTGGTTAGAGAGAGTAGTAGAAATGAAACAAATACAGTACTCATAACAGAAACTGTTGTGAACTAAGTAACACATCAGAAAAAATTCAGGATTCTGCTAAAACAGGGTTTAGTGTACATTGTTTAGTAACTTGGCATTCCTGACATTTTTATCCATGGCTCTTTTGAAAGGTATTTAACTAAGGTCCCTCCTTTTGAATCCTGAGATTCTCTCACCTCCCATGTCTCTGCTACTTTCTATATGATTGCCCCATTTCCTATTTCATGAGGTTGCCTGCTTTGATTCTTTCTACCGGCCCTCAGGACTTGAGTCCTATCCCCCTAATACCTGGTCATGTACCCCTCTTTCCCTCCATATTTCTTTTCCCACCCAGGCCTCTCCCCCTCCCCTTCCTGTGATTTCTTTTTTCTCCCTCCTCAGTGGGATTGAGGCATCCTTAGTTAGACCCTATGTCTTGCTAGCCTTCTTTAGTTCTGTGGATTATATACTGGTAATTCTGTATGTTTTTGGCTAAAATCCATTATTAGTGAGTACATACCATGCATATCGTTTTGGATCTGAGTTACTTCACTCAGGACGATATTGTTTAGTTCCAATCATTTGCCTGCAGAACTCAGGATGCCTTGTTCTTAATAGCTGAATAGTATTACATTGTGTAAATGAACCACATTTTCTGTATCTATTCTTCTGTTGTGGAACATCTGGGTTGTTTCCAGCTTCTGGCTATAACAAATAAGGCTGCTATGAACAAAATGGAACATGTGTCCCTGTGGCTTCATGGAGAATTTTTTGGGTATATGTCCAACTGCTCTACACTGGGGAGAAGAAACTTGTAGAGTCTACCTCCGGTAGAAAGACAGGGCATCAAGGGGAGAGTTGGGGTTGCCATCTCATTGTAAAAATACTTATCTCAGAATTGTTCCTGCTTGAAAGAACTTCAGAAAGAAAAATGGAGACAAGCTTGAGGAAAACGAGATCTACTGACAGCCCCCAATTGGGATTTAGCTCAAGGGGAGGACCCAAGGATGGTCAATCTTACTGATGCTATGGTGTGCTTACAAACAGGGGCCTATCATGACTACCCTCTGAAAGATCCAACAAGCAGTTGAAAGAGTCAGATGCATATATTTATACCTAACTAACGGACAGAAGCTTGGGATCCCTGTGGTTGAATTAATGAGAAGCTGAAAGAAGCTGAGGAACAGGGTGATCTTAGAGGAAAACCAGTAGTCTCAACTAACTTGGAACCCTTGGATCTCTCAGACACTGAGCTACCAACCACGAAACATACACCAGCTGATATGAGGCCCCCAACACATATAGAGCAAAGTACTGCTGGATCTGGATTCAGTCAGAGAAGATAAACCTAACCCCCAAGAGACATGGGGCCCCAGCAAGTCGGGAGGATTGGTAAGGTAGGGATGGGTTTGGAACATCCTCTTGGAGATTGTGGGAGTTTATGTAGAATGTGGGTCAGATGGAAGGTGGGTGGACTGGGACGGTGATAAAGTCTGGATTTTAAAAAGTATTAAAAATAAAAAGGAAGCAATAAAGGTATTTAGCAAATATACTTGTTTGGTTCTCTATATGTCATTTGAGTCCTACAGTATATCTGAGAACTATAGACCTTGGTCTATAATTTATATTTGAATAATGATTACCTTGTTCTAAGTTCAGTATTTATTGACTGTAAGTTTTTTTAAATGCTGTTTCAGTGGCACAATTCATCTGTTTGGGTGAACTCATAGATAATCATTGAGGACAAAGTGAGTGACTTCCATAATCTGCATGCAGTGGAGCAGAAGTACTTGCCTCAGATCCCTTGAATTTTCATCCAAACATCTTCAAAAATTTTAACCCCCACCTGATATATATTCAGTAAAGGACTCCCTACTCTGGTCTCAGTGATAGAAGCCCTGCCTGTCAAGTGAGACTTGAAGCACCGGAGAATGGGGAGGCATGGCATGGAGTGGGGTTTCTGGTGTGGGGATATACTCTTGGAGACAGCAGGGAGGAGGAATCAGATGAGGAACTGTGGAAGGGGAGAATAGGAGAGGGGTAATGACTGGACTGCACAAAAATAAAAGTAATAAAAAACACCCCCAACCAAAAAACAAATAAAAAACAACAACAAAACAAAAATGGAGCAGAGACTGAAGGAAAGTCCATCCATGGACCGGCCCAACTCGAGATCCATCCCATGTGTGCAACCATATCCTGACACTATTACTGAGTCCAAATTGTATGTGAAGACCAGAGTCTGGCAGGGCTTTCTTCTGAGAGTCTCTACCAGCAACTGACACATGCGGATACTTACAGACAACAGTTGGATTGAGGACGGGACCATTATGAAAGAGGGGAAGAGCCAAAGGAGCTGAAGGGGATTGCAACCCCATAGGAATAATAGGGGTTAAAAGTAACTCAGACCCCTTCGTGTTCCCAACAACTAAGCCGAAAACCAAGGAGCATACATGGCCTGACTTGTGGTTCAAGGAACATGTGTAGCAAAATATAATCTCCTATGTATAGTGGGGGAGGATGCACTTAATCCTTTGGAAACTTGAATCCCCAGGGGAAATGAATGCTTGTTGGGATGGATGGGCAGGTGGGGGAACACCTTCTCAGAGGAAGATGGGGTGAAGAGCTCAGGGAGGGGGGGCTTGAATGGGAGACAACTTTTGGAATGTAAATAAATAAAGCAATAAAATAAAATCAATGTAATATTGTCTATTTGTAATCTAAGTATGTAATAGAAATGCTATGTAGAATTGTGATATATGTTCATTCAATGCAGACTATGTTCCAAAATAAATTGGAGATGAAATGAAAAAGATGAACCTGTTAACTTTTCATTCCTACATTCTCGTATACGCACTTCACATTTATGTACATATGAATAAATAAATATGCACTGATATTCCAACATATGATATGCAATAATTTTACCTTTGCTTGAGCAAAGCAAACCTTATATGTTTTAGAATGGTCTGACATTGCCTATATAGACACTTCCTATATACACCCAACCAATGGACAGAAGCTGGGGAACCCAATGGTTGAATTAAGTAAAGGCTGGAAGAATCTGAAGAGGAGTGTGATCCCATGGGAAGACCAGCAGGCCCAACTAACCTGGACACTAGGGGTCTCTCAGATACTGAGCCACCAACCAGGCAGCCTACAGTAGCTGATATGAGGCCCCCAGACCCTATACAGCAGAGGACTGCCTGGTCTGGCCTCAGTGAGAAATGATGCACCTTACATTCGAGAGATTTGACACCCCAAGGAGTGTGTTGTTCTGATTGGGTTGGGGTGAGGTGGGGTAGAGACATCCTCTTGGTTACCAGGGAAGAGGAATAAGATGAGGAAGTGTTGTGGGGCAGACTTGGAGGGGGCTAATGACTGGGGGCTAATGTAAAAAAAAATAAAGATAAATAAAACATTTTTCTTTTAAAAAAAACAGTGCAAAATGTTTATTATTGTTGTTCTGTCAGTACTGAAATCTGGTTTTCACAGCATAGCATAAAATTTGAAATGTTTCTCTGGGACATGGGACATGAGGGCCTCTCAGTTTTCAAAGTAAGGAACCTCAGATGAAATGCCCTACAGTGGGGAGAGGGAACTTATAGAGTCTACCTCCAGTAGAAAGACAAGGCATCCCGTGGAGGGATAGGGTTGTCAAAAATTCTGACCCAGAATTATCCCTATCTGAAAAAACTACAGGGACAAAAATGGAGAAGAGCCTGAGGAAAAGGAAATCCAGTGACAGGCCCAAATTGGAATCCAGCTCAAGGGGAAGCCCCAAGGCCTATTACTATTACTGAGGCTAAGCAGCTGAAAAAGTCAGATGCAGATTATTATACCTAACCAATGGATAGAAGCTGGTGACACCTGTGGATGAATTAGGGTAAAGCTGGAAGAAGCTGATGAAGAGTGCAACCCTAGAGGAAGACCAGCAATCTCCACTAACCTGTACCCCTGGGATCTCTCGAACACTGAGCCACCAACCAGGTCCAGGCAGCATACACCAGCGGATATGAGGCACCCAACACATATAAGGCAGTGGACTGCTGGCTTGGGACACAGAGAAATTGCACCTAATCCTCAAGAGACAAGTGAGTGGGGAGTCTGGTTGAGTAGGGGGGTGGGGACATCGTCTTGGAAATGGGGGTGGGAGGTGTGGGATAAGGAACATGTGGAGGGTGTACCTGGAGAGTGATAAAGTCTGGACTGTAACAAAAAGATTAAAGAATATTTTTTTAAAGAAAGGAGTCTCTGGTCTCTAAATGAAATTAATTCATGTAATTAACTGATTTTCCATCTTAATAATTGAGAGATTTACATATGTGATCAATACAAGGATAGATTTAAAATTTAATAATTAAAATTTTAACTATAACAATAAAACTCTAGTACGGATCACACAAATCAGAAAGAAACATCTGAAAAATATGCTCTTAGCATAAAACATGACTTTCTAAAAATATAAGAAAACAAAATTAAAAATATGTTCATATAAATTTAAAGGGGAGAGGTATTACTAATTTATGTTATCTCAAAAGTTGGGTACTTACTTGTAATTTCATAGTTTTCATGCAGAATCTCTTGCAGATACTTCATAATCTAGTATTTTTTGCATTGGCAATAGAATTCACTTGTCCTTTACTGTGACTTACTTTAGGTTTTTTTGGAAGAATTGCATGTCTTTCTTTATAAAATTCGTGAGAAGTTATTGTTATATCCTAACCTTGAATGTTAACATACATGTCACACTTGTGTTTATAGTAAATATATGTTTCATCTATTTCAATATCGTTCTTTTAATGGGTAACATGTACTTTTGATACAGAATCCCACTATGCAGCTCACTGGGTTCTCAAACTCATCACAGAAGCCATACTTCTTCCCAGCGTCATGTGAAGCTCACACCAGACATACTGCCATTATCTGCTGATGATATTGTAAAACTGCCTGGTCTCTGATTTTTAGTTTTGGATTTTGATTGTTTGTGTATAAAACTCAATTAGAAATTATATTTTTCTAATGCTGTATTGGTTTCCTGAGTTAGGATTAAATTTGATCATATTCATAATTCCTTGTTTGCTTTATATAAGCTTATGTCCTTTACAGATTTACAAAATTATTTTCTTTGCCTTAAGCATTACATATTTAATAAGTATAATGCTTAGTATTAATATTCTTTAATAATTTTCCCAAGGGTACCATTATTTAATTTCTTCCAACTTCTCTCAGTTTCAACTCAAGTGCACAGCAATTTCATATACTTTAGATTAATTGTGAGCACTCTATTTGAATCACTCCTCCATTCTCTATCCCTTTCTTTACTACCACAAATATAGTAAAACAAAATAAATAAAAATCCAAATAACACTAAAATAAAAATATCCAAACTAAAATGAATATCGGCAAATACAAATAAACCATGAAATGAAAATTAATTCTGTTTATATTTTCTAACTATTCCTGTTACTGGGGCCTGATCTGGAAAGTGTTTGATGTAGTCAGTGATGCTCTATTTGAAAAGACTGATTTTTTTCCCTTTCCTAATAACAGACATTAATTGCAAATTAGTCCTTGGTTAGGGTTTGCACTTGATATCCTTTTCCTTCTCACAACTGGAATTTTGTCTAGATTGAACCTTTGCAGCCTTGTTTCTGCTGCTACATTCTCTGAGTTCCTAGGTCTGTCTGTCCTCTTATATGGAAAGCCTTGTTTCCTTGGAGTAATTCATGACCCTTGACACTTACCTTTCTGCTTTTTCTTTCACAAAGACCCAACAGTCTTGAGGACAAAAATTTAACAAAGACCAGTTTAACAGCTAGTGCTGCAAATTTGCTCACTTTTTCGACACATGGCACTTGAGGGTGACTTTGTTACTTCCCGTCTTGCGCAAGAACAGGCAGCTGTGATGAGAACTGAGCACTGAACTGATTTATAGGTATAAGTGTATGTTGGTAGGAGTTATTTTAGTTCATTGCTTCCATAGCAGTTGTAGGGTTTTTTTCCCTATAACTAAAGTCTATCTAAACTCATTCATAGCCACTTGGCAACCTTAGGTATGAATTTCATCTAATAGACTTAACCCTAAATCCTAAAACAAATAAGCAAAACAAAACAAAAAACAAAAACAAACAAACAAAAAACCACACAAACTACTAGGTTACTCGAATATTGACTCAATATTATACCAGAGTATCATGAATACAGTTCAGTATTTTACAATGCACTGTTTGTGCCTGATGATATTCAAGAATTCTTTCTTTTTCAGTAACATACAATATCATTTGTAAGAATATCTTTAGTAATAGGGCATTACCATCTGGTTGCTGGTTGTGGAGATTAAACTATAGCCTTGCAAATGATCTGTGGAGTTCATGTGGAGGGCTGTAGTGCTACTTTAACCAGTGACTCCATAAGAATTAACCTATTCTTTTTCCCTGGAGATATTGCTTGGTGATATAATACATACTGCTTTGGAAATGTCTCTGTAAACATATGTTAATCATATATAATATATATATATATATATGTGTGTGTGTGTGTAATATTTATATATAAATATATACTTATATATACACATATAGAAGTATATATGTATAGCTGTAATGTACATATATAATGTATATATAGTATATTATGTACAAATACTATATACATACATTAAATATATATATATATATACATATATATATGGTTCTATGATTTCTTTGAGAATTTGATACATGGCTACTATAATTGACAATATTTTCATGATTCATCCTTTCATCTCTACTTCAACTCCTGTCTGCTTATCTCATTCTCAATGCCATTTCCACATCTGACTGATTATTATTATTTACATAAATGTATGTACACATAACTACTTGCTGATGTGTGTATTGATGTTGATCATATGCAAACATATTTAAGCTGTATGTTTGATATTGAGCAACCTATCAGGGAGCATATCCCAAGACAAGGTGAATTTCATCTCTGTTAGCAAGCTTAATTACCTTTCTGTTTTCAGCTACAAATAGGGCTTATGCCTATAATATTTCCCATCAGAATTGGCATGCCAAATTCTGATGAGGTGGGGATAATCTTTAGTTATGCATATTGTTAGATTTTATTGTGCAACACCCTTATCATAAAGCAAACATTTCTCACAGCAGACATCATTTTCTCTGAATCATTTAACATTTCTACTGTGCTTCTGCAATGCTTTCTAAGTTAACTTAATGGTTAATCCTTTTAGATTCATAAATTTGTGATGGACACAACGCTGTCAGTTGTTGTTTGCATCTTGAATAGTTGAATAGTTGTGCAGTCTTATAATGCTCTCTGTCTAGTGCAGAATGAAGCTACATTCCTGAGGGTGAAAGCAGTAAATTTCTATAGATTAAAGGATATATATATATATATATATATATATATATATATATGTTATAGGATTGGTAAAGATCTTTTCCCAATGTGTTATTTGCCATTTTGTCCTAGTAACAGTACCCTTTGCCTTACAGAAGCTTTGCAATTTTATGAAGTCCCATTTGTCGATTTTTGATCTTAGAGCATAAGCCATTGGTGTTTTGTTCAGGAATTTTTCCCCAGTGCCCATGTGTTTGAGGCTCTTCCCCACTTTTTCTTCTATTAGTTTGAGTGTATCTGATTTTATGTGGGGCTTCATGATCCACTTGAACTTGAGCTTTGTGTAGGATGATAAGAATGGATCAATTTGCAATCTTCTACATGCTGACTGCCAGTTAAACCAACACCGTTTATTGAAAATGCTATAATTTTTCCACTGGATGGTTTTAGCTCCTTTTTAAAGATCAAGCGACCATAGGTGTGTGGGTTCATTTCTGGATCTTTATTTCTCTTCCACAGATCTACCGGCCTGTCTCTTTATGGATGCCATACATTTTTTATTACTATCGCTCTCTGCAGTACAGCTTGAGGTCAGGGATGGTGATTCCCCCAGAAGTTATTTTATTGTTGAGGATATTTTTCAATCTTCTGGTACTTCTGTTATTCCAAATGAATTTGCGAATTGCTCATTCTAAGTGTATGAAGAATTGAGTTAGAATTTTGATGAGGATTGCAGTGAATCTTTAGATTGCTTTTGGCCAGATGGCCATTTTTACTATATTAATCCTGCCAATCCATGAGCATTGGAGATCTTTCCATCTTCCAATATTTTCTTCAATTTCTTTCTTCAGAGACTTGAAATTCTTGTCATACAGATTTTTAACTTGCTTGGTTAGAGGCACACCTAAGTATAGATCCAATATATGCAAATAACTCAAGAAGTTAGACTCTAGAGAATCAAGTAACCCCATTAAGAAATGGGATACAGGCTAAACAAAGAATTCTCACCTGCGGAATATCAAATGGCTGAGAAGTACCTAAAGAAATGTTGAACATCCTCCATCATCAGGGAAATCCATATCAAAACAAATCTGAGAATCTACCTCACTCCAGTCAGAATGGCTAAGAACAAAAACTCAGGTGACAACAGGTACTGGTGAGAATGTGGTGAAAGAGGAACCCTCCTTCATTTCTCATGGGATTGCAACCTCGTACAACCATTGTGGACATAAATCTGGAGGTTCCTCAGAAATTTGGATATAGTACTATCTGAGGATCCAGCTATACTACTCCTGGGCATATACCCAAAAGAGGCTCCAACATATCACAAGGAGACATGCTCCACTATTTTCATAGCAGCCTTATTTATAATAACCAGAAGCTAGAAAGAACCCAGATGTCTTTCAACAGAGGAATGGATACAGAAAATGTGGTATATTTACAAAATGGTGTACTACTCAAATATCAAAAACAATGACTTCATGAAATCCATAGGCAATTGCTTTGAACTAGAAAATATCATCCTAAGTGAGGTAACCCAATCACACACACACACACACACACACACACACACACAGACACACACACACACAGAGACACACACACACACACATATGATGCACTCCCTGATAAGTGAATATTAGCCCAAAAGCTCAGATTACCAAAGGTACAATCCACTGACTCCATGAAGCTCAAGAAGGACAACTAACTTGTAGATGTTTCAGTTATTCTTAGAAGGGGGAACAAAAATATTCATATAACAAGATATGGAGACAAATTGGAGCAGAGACAGAAGGAATGGCCATGCAGAGTCTGTACCAACTGGCATGATCCAGCCCATGTACAGCCACCAAAGCCCAGACAATGTTGCTGATGCCAAGAACTGCATGCTGACAGGAGCCTATTATAGCTGTCTCCTGAGAGACTCTTCTAGAGCATGAAAAATACAGGGGCAAATGCTTGCAGCCCACGATTGAACTGAGAATGGTGTCTCCATTGGAGGAGTTAGAGAAAGGATTAAAGGACCTGAAGGGCTTTGCAACCCCATAAGAAAAACAATACCAACCAACCAGAAGTCCCAGGGACTGAACCACCATCCAAAGAGTACACATGGACAGATCTATGTCTTCAGCTGCATTTTTAGCAGAGGATGTCCTTATTGGGCATCAATGGGAGGAGAAGTCCTTTATCCTACCATGGATGGACCTCCCAGTGTAGGGGAATGTCAGGGCAGGGAGGTGGGAAGTGGTGGTTGCATGAGTGGGGGGGTCACCATCAATGAAGAAGTGGGAGGGTGGTTTGGATAGGGAGTTTATGGATGGGAAACTTGGAAAGTGGATGACATTTGAAATGTAAATTTAAAAGATCTGATTAAAAAGTATTTTTAAAGGAAACTGGCAGAGCTTTGTTTTCTTCTAGAGTTCATTATCTCTGCAGTCACAGGTTGTGACTTGGGTTGCATTATTGAACATCATTCTCTTTTTGTTGATGAAATAATTCTCAATAAATCACTAGACATATCACAAACACTTTATGCATGCCTTTGTGATGACAAACCACTAATAACCTAATCAAGATAAAGGTTTTAGAAATGATGATACTAGATATACAATGGGAAAACAACATCTTCAATAAATGATTCTGGTTTAACTGGCAATCTGTATGTAGAATAATGAAAATAGATACATATTTGTCACCCTGCACGAAGCTCAAGTCCAAGTGGACGAAGGACCTCAACATAAAGCTAGGCACACTGAATTTAGTAGAACGAACATTGGGAAAGAGCATCAAACTTATGGGCACAGGGGGAAATTTCGTAAACATATCTCCAATGGCTCAGGCTCTAAGATAATATTTGATAAGTATGACCTCATGAAACAAGAAACCTTCTTTAAGGCAGAGGACATAGTAAATAAGACAAATCAGCAACCTACATATCGAGAAAAAGTCTTCACCAACCCCACATCTGATAGAGGGCTAATATCCAAAATATGTAAAGCATTCAAGAAGCTAATTAAGAAAAAAAAAAAAAAAACAAGTGACCCAATCAGAAGTGGGGAAGAGAACTAAACAGAGAATTCAAAACAGAAGAATCTCAAATGGTTGAGAATCACTTAAAGAAATGTTCAAGTTCCTTAGTCACCAGGGAAAGGCAAATAAAACACCCTGATATTCCACCTTACACCAATCAGAATGGCTAAGATCAAAAACTCACTTGACAGCACATGTTAGCGAGGAAGCGGAGAAAGAGGATCGCAAACAGGTACAACCACTCTGGAAATCAACCTGGAAATTCCTGAGAAAATTGGAAACAGGTCTACCAGAAGACCCAGCTATAGCACTCTTGAGCATATGCCCAAAAGAAACTCCACTATGCCACAGTGGTATGTGTTCTAATATGTTCATAGCAGCATTATTTATGCTAGCCAGAAGTCGGGAACAACCCAGTTATCCCACAGCAGAAAAAGGAGCAGAGAAAATTTGGAATGGAATTCCACACAATGGAATATTACCAAGCTATTAAGAATGAGGACATCATGTGAGGACATCATGAGTTATCTAGGCAAATGGATGGAACTAGAAATTATCATCCTAAATCAGGTAACTCAGACACAAAAGTACATGCATGGTGTTTACTCACTAATAGTTGGATATTAGGGAAAAATACAGAGTATTCTGGATATAATCCACAGAACTCAAGGATAACAAGAGGAGGTGACCAAGGGAGGATACATTAACCCCACCTGGGAGGGAGAAGAAAGTACTCATGGGGGATGGGCAGAGGGAAGGAGGGACATGGGTTGTAAGGGGAACAGGGAGGGGAAAAGAGGAGCATGATCAAGTATTGGGGGGAAAGGACTGAAACTCTGAGGGCCAGCAGGAAGAATGGAAACAGGCAACCTCAGGAAGTAGTAGATCTGGTGATCCTCTAGATTGTACCAGAGACCTTGGAGGAGAGAGACTTTCAGGACTCAAATGAAGGGACCTTAGATAAAATGCTCTCCAGTGGGGAGAGGGAACTTAGAGAGTCCACCTCCAGTAGAAAGACTGGGCATCTAGTGACGAGATGGTGTTGCCATCCCACAGTCAAAAACTCTGAACCAGAATTGTTCCTGTCAAAAAGAATGGCAGAAACAAAAGTGGAGAAGAGACTTAGCAAAAGGAGTTCTAGTGACATACTCAAATTGTTAGCCAGCTGAATTGGAGGTACAAAGGCCTGACATTACTTCTGTTCCTATGGTGTGCTTCCAAGCAGGAGCCTATCATGACTGCCCTCCAAAGACCAACAAGCAGCTGAAGGTATCAGATGCAGAAGCCAGTGACCCTGGCATGGTTGAATTAGCAAAAGGTGGAAGAAACTGAGGTAAGACTAGCAATCTCAACTATCCTGGACCCCTGAGGTCTCCAGACATTGAGCCATCAACGAGTCAGCATACACCAGCTTATGTGAGGCCCCCAACACATATACAGCAAGGACTGCCTGATCTGGACTCATTTTGAGAAGATGTACCTAAACCTCAAGAGACTTGGGACCCCAGAAAATGGGAGGTCTGGTAGGGTGGGGGTGGGAACGGGGGTCGTGGTGGGGTGGGGACATCCTCTTGGAGATGGAGGGAGGAGACATGAGATTAGGAACAGTCAAAGACAGACTGACAGGGGGATAAAAACTGGATTTTAAATATAGATTACAATTTTTAAAAACAATTATTATATAAAACTCAGTAACATCACAAAGTTTGCCGTACCATTTTGTAGTACAGTTATGTCCACTGTTTGCATGAACATCTCCATGTAATAAAGAGTTGAATAAATACAATCTTGAATTATATAAGAGACTCTGCCTACTGGAGCTATCCCAGTCAGTAAAGGTGCACATTCTCAAAGGCGCCAGAGATAATGGACATTTGCAAAAAAAAAAAAATTGTTTGACGGTTATTTCAGTTCTGAAATCTCCCAATTTAGAGCAGGTTTTGATTTTCATTCCTAGTTTTGATCTTTTTCATGAATGGTCGCTAATCTACTCTTTAATTTTATGTACATATACAGGCAATGAGAAACAACCAGAGGTACTATCAATTTTCTACAGAATTATTGCCAGGTAGGGTTATGAGTGGTTCTATGCCCTATCAAGGAGAGGACTATAAGCTATTCCTCAGACTAGGAGGAATGCTTATAAAAGCTCCAGGAAACAGAACCAAATGAAACCTAGCTATCTATAGCAGGGACTTGCTAGGTATCCCATATTTCTCATGGTTCACCTGTTCCTATTTGCTTTACAGGAAATATGTCCCTCCAGCTGAAGTCACTGCTCCTGATTTAAGATCTACCATCCCTGTCACAGTCTTGGATCATGCATCATTTGCAAGGAAAATGATTTACTTCAGGAACCAGTGTCTGACAAAACCAGGGTTGTGCTACTCGACTGTGAAGAACTATGTCAGGGATAGTTCTCTCCTGGCTCCCTGAGATGCTCAGACATTTTGAGATGTATCATTTGTAGAAAACAATTGATACTCAAAGCCCTCTGTGAGAAAACAAGCAGAACAGAACAATTATACTTATTATTATCCTGTTGCCATAATCATCTCAGTGATTCAAACTTTCAAATCCTGTATATATTGTCAGGTTTAAATTATCATAGACATTGACAAAGGATAATTCTTACAGTTTGTCTTCCCTGTCTTTCCATTCCTTTCTGTGAGGTCAGGTGAGATATGAGACATTTGGAAAATCAAATGGTGTCTGATCAATATTACATACTCTTATCCAAAGAAATTTATACTTCAGATTTCCTTCCCACTTTTTAATATTCAATTTACATCGACTGACCAATTTCTCTTCATTAATATTCCCTCTCGTGCATATTTAGCAATTATACTACTTTGAGTTGCTCCTTGAAAACCAAACCAAACCAAACAAAACAAAACAAAAATGGATTCCAACTGCACATATCACATAATTTCTGGCACCTTTTTGTGTCTTAGGTTAATTTAATTCTTTTTAAGTTTTCCTTGGTTTGGAGCATCCGAGTGTAAGATATTAAGGTCTTACCTCTAGGGTAATTCAAATAGGGTAGAGCCAATACAACAAAGTTCAAGCAGCAATGCAATATTGCATCACATAGAAATATAAGAAAAATTTCTTTAGAACTATCAGAATGGTGTATTGATAAAAAAGTCTGGTTCAGTTGAAGATCTGATAGTATAAGAGTAGATATATAGCTGAAAGTAAGAGAACGGAAAGCATCAGGAGAGAAAATTATGGATGGATGATGATATCCCTTATTAGTGTGCACAGCATTTCTCAAAGACTTCTATTTCATACTAGCTTTGGAAGAAGAAAATGTTAAGTGTCATAGAAACCTGGGACAAATATGTAACTGATGTTCCTATTAACATCAAAGTGAACAGAATCTCTCAGTATTGAAGGTACCTTTACAAGCTCTCCTCATTCACTCTAACCTCTTTCTATTATTTCATCTCCTCTTGCTTTCTGACATTTTTATTTAGAAAGAACACCATGAAAAGATTAAAAAAAATAGTGAGTCACATGAATTGTATTAAGTTCCATTCTGATGAAAATCCCCTGCTTTAATGATGCTGGTATAAAATTGTAATTGCTATAGTGCTATTATTACTGAAAAGTATATTGGGCAGCATAGATTTCCAAACTAGGAAGTACTATGTGAATGAGGTTAGTACATGAAATTTAATGATTTGCCATTCCAATAATAGCAGAATATACATAGATGATAAATAGCCAATAGCATTGATTGGAATCAATGCTTTTTATTCTAACTATCTCAAGAGATACAGGCCTAGTTAAAAATAAATACTTCTATCCGAAGGAAAGATTTGAAAACCATGTTCTTAGCATAATGTATTGTCGAAAAACAGAAGAAATTTAACTTAAAACATTTTGAACATGAACATTTTATTAATAGGTCAGATGTTATTATCTTTGTCACATAACAAGGTTTACATATTCATTTGAACCTTTACTATGTTTTTATATAAACTATAATGAAGCATTTCATAAATTAATGTATTTTCCTATAGCTATTGACATGTCCTTTCAGGTGTGCATTTTGCTAGCTATCTCAACAATTTGCAATGCTTCATTTACATAATTTCTAGCAGTTACTCTTTAGTTTAATTATGGAATTTATTTATGCATATTACTTTTGTTTTTTAGCTTAAAGTATAAATAGATTACATTTATCCCAATACATTTTTAATATGTGTTCATGTACTTCTGCTGCAGTCTTACTATGTGGTTCATGGGATTCTCAAACTCATCACTGAAGCCATGCCTCCTCTCTGCTTCATGAGATGTTCACAGTACAGATGCAGACCACCACATTCACCTGATGGTATTGTAAAACAACTTTCTTTTCAACTTTCACTATTCAGTTTTGATTGCTTGTGTCTAAATTTCAACAATACAAGTATTTTCTCAATACTTAAGACCTGGTTCTATCCTTGACCAACTTTTCAAATTATATTATTTATATTAAGCATCAGATAGTTGAGAAAGCAAGAATGTCTGGTATTTATATTCCATAAAGGATTTACCAAAGAAGCCTTCTATGACAATACCCAATAGAGGTGGCAATAATGACTATCCTTGGGTTGATATACTCTGGTCTATAAGGTCTCCACATGAGGTATTTTCATGTAACATTGTGGAATTTCATTTAAAAGCTAATATCTATATTTTTCTTTAAATCATGATGGTGGCTATGGATTCTCACTGTTATTTTTTGTACATTGAGATGATTGTTTAGGGTTGTAATTCCGGTTTTAATGTAGTACTTTGTATGGTAAATTAATCCTATGTGTTTAGATGATATTTGCTTTATTGTAGTATAAAGAAATTCTACTTTATATATTTATACTTTACTGTAATTTTTTCAAACAATATATTTATTTACATTCTTCCATCTTTTTTTATCATCTTCCGAGTTTCCTTCTATCTTTACTATGATTCATGCTTATATGTCAGCCCTCTCTCTCTTTCTCCCTCTTATTCTCTCTCACTCTCTCTTTCATTTTGGTCACTTATTCACTAAAACAATAATAAAAACAACAACAATAAAAATAAAAATCAAATCTGACAACCATTAAGAAATTGAAGAGGCAAAAAATTACCAAACAACAACAACAACAACAACAACAACAACAACAACAACAACAAGAAGGATTACATCTGTGTTACCTGCCCATCAGTCTTCCTCTAGAAACTGGTTAATACCACCTGTGGCATTAGATTGTCAAAACAAAACAGAAGCTTAGTTTTCCTAGTTATCTTTAATACCTAGCAGAAATCAATTGCAAGAAAGTTTTACGGTAAGGGTGATGCATTTGCTTTTATTCTGTTTACAGTGCTGAGAACCTTGTATGCTTTGAACCTGTTCAGATCTTGTATGTGCTACCATAGTCTCTCAGAGTTCTTATGTATGCCAGAATAGTTTTATCTGAAAAAGTTTCCTTGAAGTCATCCACAAACTCTGTCTCTGCTATATTCTTTCTAAATCATTTTCTGTTGAAATGCTCTAGGATGAATGAGTGAGGGTTTCATGAAGACATCCTATTTAGGAAATAGTATCACAGTATTGGTTTTTCTCTATGCATTGCCTCCCTGAGCAGCTCTTTTCTATTTCCCATCTAGTGCAAGGAACATCTCTAATGATAAGTAATTCTCAGGTCTATGTGCATAGAATTATGTCATTGAGGCTCATTTTACTTTTTCCCATTTAGGCAAATAAGAAAATTGTGCTTTTGGATAGGCAGGCCTGTACCAAACTAGTCTCAGATTATTGGACACTTTTAAAATGTGAAGTACAGCCTCAAGCTAATGGAGTTGATTATAAATATAGCAAAATGTAGTTGATTACTCTGATAATATTTATGACAGTATGGCAAAAGTATATCTTGATAACTCCTAAATATTCTATTTTGCAGGAATCATCATTACTAATATTAAGGATTTCTTTTTTTTCCTCTTGAAGCATATAGGTAAATTTTCAGCCTCATTAAATGTAGTCAGTAGCACTGAATCTTCTATTTGAGCATCAGATGGATTTCTCCTCTTTGATGACATAAGTAAGTAATATCTTCAGCAGTTGGATATTTTCTTCAGATGGCAAATATTTAACCATAACTTTGGTAATCAGACTACAAGAACCCTGTAGCTAATGACTCAACTAAATAATGAATTGCTGTCACCAGACATATGTAAGTATAATTTCATAGTTTGAGATATATAGTTGTGGTAGTTATATTTCTCCTAATATAATGAAATTTCAATTCAATACTTTACATGCACACATATAATCAGATGTGTGTGTGTGTGTATGTGTGTGTGTGTGTATGGGAGATGTATAAATATTTACATATATTTATGTATTTGTGTACACAAATAATATGTAAGCTTCTTTGATTTAGCTGTAAATTTTGAGTACTGTATTTATACTGTTTCTCCTTTTTTCTCCTATTCTCTGCCAATAGCATTTGTGTCCCTGTAAATATCAAATGCTTATGAATTATTCAGTACTATCGATTCACAATTAAACCCTACATATATAACTACCTCATGTTCATGATCTTACGTGCTAATACCTTGTTTGGTATCAGTGTTTGTATCCCTGATTTTTTTCTCTTTGCATCCATCATTTGCCTGAAACTTTCAGTTTCCTGTGGGGTCTTGAAAGATGTTTCCTATTTTCCTTGGCATTAAAAGTGCTGAACTCTGTGTGTGTGTGTGTGTGTGTGTGTGTGTGTGTGTGTGTGTGTGTGTGTGTATGGTTCTGAGATTTTATGTGCATAGTTTCCCTATACTTTACAAAAGATACTACTCACAGTAGACACCCTATTCCTTTAGAACTTATATCTGTTTTCCTGCTTTATGCAATATTTTATGAGTGTTGGAATAATGACATATTTTATGGATTCACTGCTTGATGATGGTCATACCACTTTCTGTGGTTCTTTGTAATTTGAACAGCTGTGGAATTCTGTAAATAAATTCAGAGCATGTGAAATTCAGAGGCTAATGCTAGCAGCAAAACAATGAACTGAGAATGGGACCCCACATTGTAAGAATTAGAGAAAGAATTGAAAGAGCTGAAGGGACTTGTAACCCCATAAGAACAACAATGCCAACCAACCAGAGCTCCCAGGGACTAAACCACTGCCCAAAGACTATACATGAACTGACACATGACTCCAGCTGCATATGTGGCAGAGGATGGCCTTGTTGGGCACCAATGGAAGGAGACGCCCTTGGTCCTGCCAAGGTTGGACCACCAGTGTAGGACAATATCGTGGGGATTGGAATGGGAGGTTTATGTGAAGGGAATACCTTTTATAGAAGAAGGAGTTTGGGAGAGGTTAGGGAGATTATATCTGGGAAACCGGGAAAGGGAATAACATTTGTAATGTAAATTAAACATATCCAATAAGAGGAAACAACAAACAAACAAACAAACAAACAAAACAAAAAAGCTTTTTGCTGAGGGTGATAGCTGAATTTTTCTGTAGGTATTAGAATAGTTATTTAGAACATAACTTAGAAATAAAGTGGTTTTAGGAAATTATCAGATAAAGATTATTCCTTCAATTGAATGATCTCACCTTCTTGTGTAGTAGACTCGGTTTCCTATATTATGGATGTTAATTCTCTCTGAAGCCAGGCTAAAAGGCTGCTTTACTCAGCAAAGACACAGTGAAAGATTTATATTAGGCTTTGAGCACCTAGCTACTATTACCCTTCTAAGTGCTAAGATGTGGCAAATTGTAGCACTTTTTTGTAATTACATTTTTGCTTTTTGTTGGTTATTTTATTTACGTTTCTAATATTATCTTCATTCTCAGTTTGTTTTCTGCAAACTGGCTACCCCACCCTCCTGCTTCTATGAAAGTACTCTGTCACCCACCCATCCACTCCTACCTTGCTGCTCTAGCATTCTCCTATTCTGGAGCATCAAACCTTACAGGATCACAGGCCTCGCATTGATGCTAGATAGGGCCATCCTCTGCTACATATGCAGCTGTAGCCATGAGTCCCTCGATGTGGATTCTTCGGTTGATGGTTTAGTACCTGGGAGCTCTGGGGTGTCTGGATGTAATATTGGTGATTGGAGAAGAATTATAGTATAGCTTTTTCCAAACAAAGCATTCATATATTAATATTGAAGATATTTATTTATCTTATTCATTTATTCATCATTCCATTTCTTTATGTTTCAAATGATATCTCACTTCCCAATTACGGATTCACAAATACCCCATCCCACATCTGCCTTCACCTATCTCCTTTTTACCTCTATAAGTGTGCTCCCCCACCCACCCACCTTCTCCAGCCCCACTACTCCAGCATTCCTCTATGCTGGGGCATCAAACCTCCACAGTAACAAGGACCTCCCCTCCCATTGATTTCAGTCAAGGCCATCCTCTTTTATATATGTAACTGGAGCCATAGATTCCTCCCTATACACTCCTTGGTTGGTGGTCTAGTCCCTGGGAGCACTGGCTGGTTCGACCAGCTGATGTTGTTCTTTCTACAGGGTTGCAATTCCCCTCTGCTCCTCCAGACCTCCCAACTGGGGTCCCTGAGCTCAGTCTGATGATGGCCACCAAGAATTCACATCTGCATTGGTCAGTTTCTTGCCAAACCTTCCAAGAGAAGCCACAACAAGTTCTGGTCAGGAAGCACCTCTTGGCAATGGCAACCATTTGTGGTTTGGTGTCTGTAGACAGGATGGATCCCAGATTGGGAAGTCCCTACTAACCCTTCCTTCCTTTAGTTTTTGCTCCAGATTTTGTGCATGTTCTTCCTTTGGACAGAAACATTTCTGGATTAAAATTTTTGAGATGGATAGGTTGGGGGCCCATCCTTCAACTTGGGTCTGTGCCTATCTACTGCAGGTAGTATGTACTGGATCTATCTCTCCTTCTCTGTGCACTTTGGTTGCAATCATTCCCTGTTGGGTCCTGTGAGTCTCTCATTTTCCTGCAGTTTGGGACATTCCAGACCTTTCACAGTTCCTCATCCATTCCTACTACATATTTTTAATTGATTTGCTGACCATCTGTACCTCTCTCCCGTCTATTCCAATACCTGATACTATCCCCAGGTTGTGAATTACACCTGAGAAATCTGAATTAAACTCAACTGCTTGAAGAGACCTGTATACCCACACATAAAAAATTACACACAAAAGTTGCTGAGAATATGTATATATATATATATATATATATATATATATATATGTATGTCTTTTGTAAAAGAAATACTTCTTAAATATTTCTTTATCATTAGTATACTGAGAGATATTCTTCCTAATTAGGAATATTTGAAGCAGTGCTTGACATCTAGACTTCTCTTTACAGTCCAAGGAGATTTTACAGATCACTATTGAAAACATAAATATATCATGTAATATTATAATTCAAGCATAGTACTTGGAGAATTTGACAAAGGCTGAGCATACATAATCAGCAACATTCTGTAGTATATGATCCAGTGTCACGATCAAAACAGCCACACAAAGCAACCAAATACATAATTATCTCCTAGACACCACTGGCTGTTTATGTCTTTATTAAGTGGAGCCAGACCTCAGAATAAATTACATTTTATTTTATTTTACCCTTTCAATTTCCCCCTTGTTGCTACAACACATATGGAGAACAGCGAGATATATGCATCGGAAGCAATAATGGAAATCACCAAGTTTATTGCAAGCTTTTGGTTTCTATCTCTAGATTTCAGACCTCTATACTGATTTGTTTTATATTTTCTGATGTGGTTGCTCTTTGCTTGTTATCACCATCTTGTGATTTATGATCCATGCAATTTAGGACACAGTGAAAGATAGGAAATGTCAGAATGTCAGAAGAGACAATTGGTGATGGACCTCATTGGCGATATACATATATATACATATATATATATATGTATATATATATATATACATATATATGAGAGATAGCTCACAAGTAAATTGTTTAATATTAAACATAAGGATTGGATTGGTGTTGGTATCCATGGATGTCCCAAGGAACAAACTGACAAAAAAAAATCTATGATATTCCTTTGTAACTCCAGCATTACTGAGCAAATCTAAGAGTCTGCTGAGCTCTAGATTGTGTCAGACTGCATCTCAAATAATAAAGTAGAGCTGAATTGAGGAATGGCCCTCTTGCTTACTTCTCGACCCTAAAATCCTATACACATACGTGCAGCTTCCTCTCACACATGCACATACCTGTTTACAAATACTCATTTATTTATATTCAAGGTTGAATAGTTTTCTCTTTGCTAAACTGACATATTGATTAGTAATTCACATAATATTTTGATGACATTTTTAATATGTTAAAATATTTCATTTTTTTCATATTTTTCATATGTCTATACATCTATGGATGGTCAGTTCATTCTGTCCTCATAACATATCAAGTTGTGGACATGATTATACTGCTTGTCCCAGTTCTGTCTCATATTCGTATTCTACAAGGAAAGAAATTGTAAGCCCTTGAATATTTACAGTTTGTATTCATGTTCTTCTCACTTCACATGTGTTAGAATATCTTCCTTTTGCAAGAATCTATTGTTCCAGTGACAGGGAACAAATGTTATTTTGCTGCTTAGAGGAGACCATTTTCCCTCTTTTTCTTTTTAGACATGGCTGACATGAATTTAATTTTTAAAATTTTAAGACTTCTTTCTCTTTAAGTGTTCATAGAAACCATGTGAGAATGAAATGCAAACAGTTTATGGGCTCTAGCAGTTCACTGAAACAATGTCTTCACTTATCACTCATACACTAGAATTACATCACACAATTCACCTCCAAATAGAGTTGGAGTAGCAGTCTCCACTGGTGGCCACAAAGATGGACAAAGAATTGTATTAAGATAAAGCCAGTAATTATAGCATTACAGCCTTCGTAGTTCTCACATGACAAACTCCTGGTTGTAAATCATGAAGTAAAACAGGATATAACATATCCCCTAAGGCGTGGCCAGTTACTACAAATTGTTTTCAATCCCTCATACCATGACACCCACACTGCCATGTCTCCTACTTTAATATCCATGTCTGTGAAACATCCCCACTATATTCATATATGCATTTAGTAAGGTAGCTTCTGTGAACTCAATCCTGGGAGGAAATTGATTGCTGCTCTGGTCCACATATTTTACTTCTCTGAAAGGGGTAGCTCATATTATGTAGGGGACATTATTTTCAAAGATGGAGCTTCAGAATCTTTTTAAGTCCAATCATCTAATATCTGACTCTGGGGCAAGGGACAAAGGGACTGTAAACCCTTTTCAATTCATTCATGTGAAACATAATTGTATGATTTTATTTGGCAACAATTCACTTAAAAGCAATACTTTTTACTTCAATATTTATGGTAAAACCCAAAATGACATGTATTATAAATTCATCCATAAAGCCTATGATTATCATGATAAAATATGACATGGGTTAGTTTTACTCAATTAAATATGTCTTAGTTATATTGTGACAACACGAACCTCAGTTAAGCAATCAGGTCCATCAGATTGCCCTCTGGGCTTTTCCTTAGGCTGCTTTCTTTATTTATGGCTAATATGTAATTGTCCAACCCATTTTGAGCAATCACTCCTGTATGGAAATGGTACTTCATTTTCTTTAAAATCTAGTTATCTAGCAGTTGTCAGAATGCCAGCAAGTAATATTATTTCCCATAAACTATGTTTCATTTAAGCCTACAGAAAACTGTGATGGGTTTCTGCCATTACTTCCCTTTATGAATAGCATGAACTGTAAGTTGAAATAAACCCTTTCCTCAAAATATTTATTTCACTCATGGTGCTTAATCACATCAGCAGAAATCAGTCTAATGTAAACAAAGTATTTTGAAATATTTCACAAATATCTTATATAATGTGAATAGAAGGTTTATGTTAGGAAAATTATGCCAAGCATCTAAGAGTGTATGATGTAATAGAGGACATGAATCAGTAAAAAATACAAATACACACGGCACACAGGACCATGTCCCTTACATAATTATATGAGAAACTAGAAGGTAAAATGTAACAAATCCTGCTAAATTCTCCACTGGAGATTGTTTCTCTGAGGCTGTATGCCCCTCAGAAGTCTAGGAAGGGAGGCATTTGCAAACTTAACAGCGAGACTACAATACAAGCCATAAATCACCAACCTGTCAATTCAGTAGTCTAAATGGAATATTGCATCAATTATAAAAATGTGCTATCACCTTTAATAGGACCTTTCTGTTGAGTTTATTCACAGTTCCTGGACTAACTTATATTGTATGTATGATTATATTCAGTTGATGAAGTTAAAGAAATAGTTGCTTGATGTTAATGATTAGCTTAAGTATTTAACACAGGAAACAATCCCTCATGGTCCTGCGTGTGAAAAAATTTAAGTAATTTCTTTCATGAAACAAGTTCTGTGGTTTTAAAAAAATCACTTCATTCTCAACATTCATGTAAAGCACGTATATATCTGCATCATTTCTCAATTACATTTCTATAAACACCTTTTGGTCCATCTGTATCTTTTCTGACTCTCTGACTTTGACAATCCTTTGCTGTCTCTCTCTCTCCCTCCTTTGTTCTCTTCCTCAGATTCATGTGAATCTGGCTGTGGAATATAGAAGACAGTGTTATGGATAAAGATACCTGTTTCTAGCACGTGAGTGCAATAAATAGATAAAATTACCAGTCCTAGTGAAAATGTATTTACTCACAATCATATAATTGTTGATATTAAAAGATAATTTTCATCAAAAAACCAGGAGCTGGTTCTTTAAGAAAATCAACAAGATAGATAAATCCTTATTCAGACTAACCAGAGAGCACAGAGACAATCCAAATTAATAAAATAATAAATAAATAGGGAGATATAATAACAGAAACTGAGGAAATTAAAAAAAAATTATCAGATCCTACTACAAAAAAACCTATACTCAACAAAACTGGAAAATCTGGATGAAATGGACAATTTTCTAGACAGATACCAGATACCAAAGTTAAATCAGGATCAGATAAATCATCTAAATAGTCCTAGAAACTCTAAAGAAATAGAAGCAGTCATTAAAAGTCTCCCAAAAACCAACCAAAGAAACAAACCACGGAGCCAGGTAGGTTTAGTGCTGAATTCTATCACCTTCAAAGAAGGCCTAATACCAATACTTTTCAAACTATTCCTCAAAATATAAACAGAAGGAATACTACCAAATTCATTATTTGAAGCCACAACTACACTTATACCTAAACCAAAGACCCAACAATGAAAAAGAACTTCTTTCTCATTTCCCTCATAAATATCGATGCAAAAATACTCTATAAAATTCACAAAAACCAAATCCAAGAAGACATCAAAATGATCATTCACAATGGCCAAGTAGGCTTCATTCCAGGGATGCAGGGATGGTTCAAAATATGGAATTCTGTCAACATAATCCACTATATAAACAAACTCAAAGAAAAAGTCCATGTAGTCATCACATTAGATGCTGAGAAAGCATTTGACAAAATTCAATACCCATTCATGTTGAAAGTCCAATCAGGGAACTACAACAGCTGTGATGAGGCCTCCAACATATATACAGCAGATGACTCCTGGGTCTGGGTTCATTCAGAGATGATGCACCTAATCCTCAAGTTACTGGAGGCCCAAGGAAGTTCAGAGGTCTGTTGGGGTGTGTGGGGTGGGGACATCCTTTTGGAGACAGGGTCGGGGGTAGATCCAGAGTGGTGGGAACAAGGTATGGGATGTGGAACTCTCAGTCAGTGGACCTGAAAGGGAATAAAATCTGGAGTATAAAAATAAATAAATAAATTAAAAAAAAGAAAGTCTTGGAAATATCAGGAATTCAAGGCCCATAACTAAACATAGTAAAAGCAATATACAACAAACCAGTAGTCAACACCAAACTAAATGGAGAGAAACTTGAAGCAATCCCAATAAAATCAGGGACTAGGCAAGGCTGCCCACTGTCTCGCAACCTATTCAATGTACTACTTGAAGTCCTAGCCAGAGCAATTTGATAACAGAAGGGGGTCAAAGGGATACAAGTTAGAAAGGAAATCAAAACATTACTATTTGTGGATGATATGAAAGTATACTTAAAGTGACCTAAAACTTCCTTCAGAGAACTCCTAAACTTGCTGAACAACATCAACAAAGCATCTGGATATAAAATTAATTCAAACAAAAGTTAATTTCAGATATATAAATATACAAATATATATATTACATGTTTATTTTATGATAATTAGTACTAAATGTTTAAAATATGTTTATCATTTATTTACTTTAGCTAGTATATGAATCTTTAAAGTGCCAATAGTACTTCTGAACTTTACATTATTTTTCAGATAATTATATAATTATATTATTTTGCCCTTTCCTTTTCTTTAAGCAAACACTCCTATATACTAAACTTTCACTTTCCAATTTATTTCTCCTGTATTCAAATTATTTACTTACAAATTCATAACCACTTCTCTACACTGTTATTACATGCATTTATATACAAATGTGTGTGTGTGTGTCTTCAGTCTATACTCTCATTACTGTATTTATCTCAGCTTTAATGAGGCCAAAATATTGGTCAAAAATATCAGTATCAATAATATACAGGTAAAATTGTTTCTTTTTGTGTAGTTGTTTTATTACAAAGCTATGGTCTATACTTTAATTGGATATTGTATTTACATTTCAATTGTTATCCCCCTCCCAGTTTCACCTCTGCAAACCCACTATCCTGTCCCCTGTACCCTGCTTCTATGAGCATGCTCTCCACCCATGTACCTGCTTCCACCTCACCACACTAGCATTAAAAACAAAAAATACATAGAAAAACAATCAAAGAAATATTAAAATCACTTTAAATACAATATCTAAAGTAATTACCTTTGTATTCACTTATTGTACTCTCATTTATTCAGCATTGGCTTAGGCAGGTATGGTGGAGTAAACAAGACACATTTTACTGGGTGTGTGTGTAAAGAAAATGCTATTAGCACAGGAGTGATTATGTCAGATTCCCCAACATTGTCATCTGCATATAGTATTGTTTGTCTATTCATCAGGAAAGTCTTTTTTAGGATCTTGCCATAAAGAAACTGGCATATATTATTGCTAAAATTCCAATATGCTTGCCTAGACACAGAAGTTTAGACAATTGGGCAGGGTAGAAACCTAGTAGAATTAAAATTTTTCAGGAATTTACAAGGTTACTCCTAGCTAAGACTCCTAGTAATGGAGGATAAGAAGCATGAACTCACCATTTGGGTATCCTGGTAAGGGTTTCAGTGGAAGGACTAGAATACCAATTCTGGTACAAAAAGTTCAACTTAAAATTTGTCCTGTCTACAAAATATTCTGGGTAAATGTCACAGAACTTGTGGGCATGACCAATCAATAAGTGGTCAAACTGGAGACCCATGGTATGAAGGGTATCCCACCCTTAGCACTGCCTGGAGGACTAGGAACCAGAGGCTGGAAAGCTCAGAGACCTAGAAATAAACCAAACACGACTACTGTAAACCTCAATAAAATTATTCTTTTTTTAAAAGATGTATTTATTTATTATGTATAAGTACCCTGTAGCTGTCTTCAGACACACCAGAAGAGGACATCAGATCTCATTACAGATGGTTATGAGACACCATGTGCTTGCTGGGATTTGAACTCAGGACCTCTGGAAGAGCAGTCGGTGCTCCTAACCACTGAACCATCTCTCCAGCCACAATAAATTTATTATTAATGATATTCTGTGATACTCATAGACAGGAAACTAGCATAATCATCATCAGAAGGTCATCTTCCAGTAGCTAATGGAATCAATTAAAGAGACCCACAGCCAAACATTAGGTTAAGACCTTGGGAAATTCTGAAGAAGAGAGGAGGAAAAATAGTAAGGTTCAGAGGGGTCAAGATATCACAAGAAAACACACGGAATCATCTAGCTTATAGTCAGAGTTGTAACCATAGTCTTTTCTACCAGCACCCCATGCCTTAGTTAGGTTTTACTTCTATGAACAAATACCATGGCCAAGGCAAGTCTTATAAAGGACAACATTTAATTGGGGCTGGCTTACAGGATTAGAGGTTCAGTCCATTATCATCAAGGCAGGAACAATTACAGCATCCAGGTAGGAATGGTGCTGAGAGTTCTGCATCTTCATCTGAAGGCTCCTAGCAGAATATTGATTTCAAGGTAACTAGGATGAGGGTCATAAGCTCATACCCACAGTGAAATACCTATTCCAGCAAGGCCATACCTCCTAGTAGTGCCACTCCCTGGACAAAATATATTCAAAACACCACATTCTATTCCCTGCACCCCCATAAGCTTATCGAAACACCTGAGTCTATTGAGCCATACCTAAACATAGCATACATTTCTGAGATTCTTTCAGTCACCTACCTGTAATTCCCTTAAAATAAAAATTAAAAATCATATACCTGAAATATCACAGAATATTTATTACTGTTTCAAACATCATAGTGAGAAAATACTGGACCAAATGACCAAAATCCTACTGATGCCTTCCTCTGCTACATATGCAGCTGGAGCCATGGGTCACTCCATGTTAACTCTTTGGTTGGTGGTTTAGTCCCCAGGAACTCTGAGGCATCTGGTTGATTGATACTGTTGTTCTTCCTATGGTGTTACAAACTGCTTTAGCTCCTTCAGTCCTTTCTCTAACCCCTCCATTGGGATCCCCAGGCTCAGTCTGTTGGCTAGTTGCAAGCATCCTCATTTGTATCAGTAAGGCTCTGGCAGAGTCTCTCAGGAGACATCTATATCAGGCTCCTGTCAGCAGGAACGTCTTGGAAATATATTTTTAATATCTCTAATTCTCTCCTACCTTTGGATACTTAACTTAATTATTTTCAAACTAAATATTTGTTCTCCTCTATTGTTTTCAAACAAATAAATTTGCACTTGAGAATTTTGGGGATTTTTTTAAGTCACACAGCAGCTCTGATAATATTTTCCTCTTGCACTTCTCTGACTGCATACTTCTCAGGGTAACATATATCTATGACAGAAAGCTGTGTCCCCTCACCTCTGTCTAGCTTGCTACCCTTGCAACTTTTTGATTTGGACTTATGTTTGTTCCATGACTTCCAGGAAGTTTACTCCTGATCTTAGCATGCCACTGCCTATTTTGACAATGAACCTTTGCAGGGTTTTCTTTTGGGTACATGCTGTTTTCTCTTGAGCACAGGATGCTCAGTCCCACTGCTGTGCCTTTGGAGTACTCAAGAGAGACTGAGGTGCAGCTCTGTTTTGTTAGCTCATTGGACACCAGTTAAAGGAATCATGCTTGGGAAGTAAACTGAGGATAATTAGAAGAGATGGCTTTTCAGCTCAGCAGAGGCTTTTTTTTCTAATAAGTGTATCTTTTGTCTAAGCCTTAGTTTATGCCCTAACATGATATTCATTTCAGGGTTTTTTCTCCATTCCATTTGTGTTCAAATAATTGCAGGACATCTCTCTACCTACTGTGACTTGTTTTAGCTTCTATATAAAGGTGCAGAGATCTAATAATTTTATTAATAAGCTGTAAGCCTAAGGTGTCCATATATTCATCTATTATAACCCTGTAAGCTGTCTAAGTACCAACCACAGGCCGCATCCTACTTGTATTCTTGAATTTCACCTTGACTTGATCTGCTCCATGTGTGTCCTCATAGGAAATCCTTTGGTGACCTGGTCACAAAGAGTCATCATTCAACTTTTTCCTCATAGCCACCTTTTCTCTTTCTTACTTTTCTGTATCTCTACCCGGGACCCCTAGCCAGGACTGGAAGTTTAACTTTCTTATCTTCTCTGCCCAGTCTTAAGCTGAATAAGCTCTTTATTGACCAACCTGAATTGATGGAAATTTTTTGCATAATATTGAGACCAGAGATGCTTGACTGAACCATCATTCAGACTCTAGACAGATGTCTGGGCATATAAATCAGTATCTGAATATACAGTTCCCAAGACTAACCCCCAGCACATAGATCTGTTTAACAAGAAAATGAAGTCTGTGAAACTAGAAAAGCTTCTGTGAGACAAAGTAGTAGGATAAAGCAGCAGCACACAGCCTGAGAAAAGGTATTTCCTAAATATACAACCAACAGAGGGCTAATATAATAAATATATAAAGAACTCAAGAAGTTAGACTTTAATAAACATAATAACCCAATTTTTAAAAATGGGGTACAGAAGTAAACAGAAATCTCAACAAAAGAATCTTGTCACATTTTTAAAGGTACTTCCTTTGTTAGTTTTGATAAATGTGAGTCTGTATGTTCTTTTATATCTGAAGTTGTTTGCATTTCACACTGTCCATATGTATGAGCATACTTCTACCAGTTTGCATCATCTTTCCCCTATATTGCTCTCCACATTAATTTTATGTGACTGAATATCTGACTGAAATATACTAAATTAGTATGTGTAGAGATGCTGAGCAATAACACCTAAAGGAAGTCTTAAGTCTCTCAAAATACAGATTTATACTAACCACATGATTTAATTCATCATCATAACCCTTTATATTTGGCTTACATTATATTCATATGCCTATGGAAGTCTCAGCTCTATTAATTTTTTGATTAACTCATTTATTAATCAGTAAATTTATTCTCAATGATTAGGAATATAAAACAGCAAAAACAGCAGCAGCAGCAGCAGCAGCAGCAGCAGCAGCAACCACTTGAAATTGAGAGGGGGACATGTCTGCTGGTACATATTTTCTGAACGCAATCTTACCCTGTTCCATATATATTTTCCAGGAATAAAAGACTGTAAGTAGTTTATAAGTGGTTTTAAATGTAACACATGGTTAATTTGTTATTTTCAATCAAAAGGTTATAAAGATGGTAGTAATTTTAGTTGGTATTATTTTTGAAACTATCTACAAAAATGATATTACTGATTTGGCAAGTAGGTTTGGAAAACTGTCCTCAACAATTTTCACAAGCATACACTTAATTATTCAGGGATATAGAGGAATGGAATTGACATAATGTGTACCATTATCTGATCCACATTTAGGGTCCTCTCAAAATCATTTTTCTTATATTTACATGTTGTTTTACCTATACTGTATTACAAGTTTTCTGTAAATCAATACCTGCAGCCAGGCATACAAACATGGAGACATCATTTGAATTGCTCCCTTCAAATTCAAGCTTTTTTATTCATTCATTTATTCATTCATTCATTCATTTTTCATGTATTGATTTATTTAATTAAAACCCAATAAGTCAAGTACTGTTCTTATGTTTATTGGTATGGAGTTCATCATAGGTTCATTGGCATAAAAGAATTCTTGCTTCTAGTGATTATGAATGATGTGCAATATATAATGTCACTTCTCTTCCTCATATTACTTTTCTAAATTAGACAGCATCACTTAGCTTACATGTACACTGATCTATATCTATAGCAGTGAGGGATAGTCCATATGTGAAAAATCACTATTACCAAAATGGTAAATATTGTTTATGTAAATATTAACATATTATGCTATGGGTCCCTTTATACTGATGATCCTCTCCTTGTCCATGCCCTACCATTTTTGGATCTGTTTTTTGCATAGTTACTATTAAATATAAACTTGGATATTTTGCCTGATGTTTGAGTAGTAAATTATAATTGGAAGGGTGAATATTAATAGACAATATAATTATAGTAAGTAGTAGTGACCTATACAAAACCAATTATATTTGTGAGACCTTACTGACTATAATTGAAAGTTCTGATGAGATGCATTAAACTAGTTTGTGTTTGCTGGTTCTGATTCAGCGCCAGAATGTGTGGCATCCTAAGTAATAGCACCTTTCTTCATAAGATTACTTCAGCCTGTACATCTGTGTACCAGAAAGGGAGTATAATGAACACAAAATGCAAACCTATTCAGGAATGCCAACACTTCCTGTCAGCAGTGACTGGGGAATTTAATATTTTCTTCAGATTAATGCAAATTACGTTTTAAATACATAATTATCTCAAAGCCATTTATATCTAACATCTTGGAGCTTTCAACTCTGCCAGCTTGTGAATAATCTTTTCACCTATCTTGTTTACTGTGTCTGCCCACATAGAAAAGAAAACAGAATTAAGAGACACAACTTAGTTTCCAGCCTCCCCTTCTTAGTGGTTATATGCAAATCTCTGTTAACTTAAAATTTATATAGCATATATATATAATACTCATATACATATCTATGTCATATATGACATATGATTTATATATATATATATATATATATATATATATACACACACACACACACCCTTTGTGTTGGAGGGCTGACATTTCATTAAGTAGTCCATCACCTGTGCTTTGCAAATAAGCCCAAGAACCTCATCTTTTTCCTCAGAAAAAGTTTTGATGAAATTATATTTTTGTCATTAGCATATTGTGAGAAGTTTTAGATAATATTTACATCTACCACCACAGGAAGAGACTTTAGGATCACTTGATATAGTTAGTAGATAATGACAAAATGAAGGATGATTTTGTTAGAAGACTGGATGCTATACTTTAGGAAGTAAATGAGACATGAAAATGAAGCAATTCATAAAATAGTTGAGTGAGCAAAAGTAAAATGTACATATTCATTTGTATATATTCTGTTTTGGGGCACAGTGCAACAGGAGTTTGTACAATACATAGGGCAGGGAAACATGGCAATAATGTGACCCCAGTGGGACAGGAGTGTCTCTAGCATAAAATTCAGAATGGCAATCACTCAATCATTTTCTGTGTGGTAAGTTGTGACAGTTCTTATTGATAGTGGATTTATGTCACTTTACTGGGATTCACATATTAAGGAAAGTTATGTCTCAGTAGCTACAGATGCAACATGTTTCCTGTTATTTATAAGAGATCTGTTTTTGGGTAAGCTGACAACTGTTTGGAAGACAGTTGAAATTGTCAGTAACAGGGAAATTGTGTCAGAATGGGATAGACGCCTGACTCTTTGATATTGTCTTCTGATATAGTGTGTGAATTGCATGAACTAGAAAAAAAATAGAGATGTTGAATTGATTGACAGAGACAAAGTATAGAGCAGAGACTGGAGGTAAGGCCATCCAGAGACTGCCCCATCTGGGGATATATCCCACATACAGTCACCAAACCCAAAGACTATTTTAGATTCCAAGAAGTGCATGCTGATAGGAGTCTTATATAGCTGTATCCTCAGAGACTCAGTCAGAGCCAGACAAATAGTGAAGTGAATGTTTGCGGCCAATCACTGAGCTGAGCAAGGAAACCCTGATGGAGGAGCTAGAAAAAGGACTGAAGGATCTGAAGGGGCTGGCAACCCCATAAGAACAATACCAACCTACCAGAGCTCCCAGTGACTAAACCATCAACCAACGAGTACACATGGAGCCACCTGTATATGACAAGGCCACACAAGGAGGATGGCCTTGTCTGTCATCAATGATAGAAGAGCTTGGTTCTGGGAAAATGACAGGGTGAGGAGGCAGGAGGGAGTGGGTGGGTAAAGGAGCACCTTCACAGAAGCAGGGTGAGGGAGACGGGATAGGGGGGTTTACAGAGGGAGGGGAAAAGAGGAAATGGGATAACATTTGAAATGTAAATAAAGATAATTCCCAATAAACAAAAAGTAAAAAGAAAAAAAAATGAATAGGAGACCCTACTTATACCAATAATAATGACCAAACCGTGGTATCCTAAATCCTCAAATCTACACATATATCATTGAGGAACACAGTAACCTAAAGAAAAACAAAAGATGTCTTATAAGTCAAAGCTGAAACAGAGAGAGGAGGAGTATATGTGTCAGTGAACCAGCTATTAGTAAAATTATGTTTGATAACCTAGGTAAATTGTGCCATTAGCATAATTTGAAGCAAGAACTTAATAAGAACTAGAATCAGACAGAATGTCTACATTGGCATCAAGATTTATTGTCTTTGTTGAGATTTTTCATGATTTAGTATGTTTGTAAAGTAGGAAATAACTTTATAGAAGTAATTTATTAAATCTAGCATGTAATTTGTATTTGTAAAGTAGGAATGTAACCTGGAGAAAATAAGAGAAAGGAAAGGAAAGTAAGAGTTTTCCATGGTATAACAGCTTACAAAGGTAGCAAGATCTTCATGGAACCAAAGTTCTAGAAATAAAGAAAGAGAGAGAGGGGGAAGAGGAAAAAATTAAAGAGAAGAGGGAAACCATATTCTATACTAGTGCTATTTGCAGAGTCTTTGAAAACTGACGATATTTTCTTAGAAGGCATCTATGATAAAGCAATATAGATAAAGGTAATTCTCTCTTTATAAAATGATATTTCTCTGAAATATGTTGTCATATTTCAACATGAATTGCTTATTGATAGTGGATACCTTCATCATCAACAAAAGTTCACAGTTTGCACAGTAGTTCCTTTGTAGAAAACAGGTGGAATTTCACCAGGGAGAGTCATAAAACCATCACTATGGTATCTAATAAGTAGAGAAATTAGTAGTAGCTCTGAGAAAAATTTGGGTTGAAAGATCCATTGAATGAAATGTAAGAATTTTGCAAGGTCACTATGTGCATAACAATCACATATTATTTCCTCAAAAATGAGAAGACAAACTCTAATGATATATTCCATAATGGAAGGACAGGTATGGACTTAGTACAGATATAGATGGGGTAGGAATCAGGCTGACACAATTGGTTATATAGTGTCTGTAGCCAGAAATAGAAACCCTATGGTACAGGTATACATTTCAATTTGACCCTGCCTTTTATAATATTCTGAATTCTTAAAAAGTTGATGAATTGTACATTGTGTATCATGACCAGATCTCATCAAAATATTAACACAAGATCATATTTTCATGATGGGATAGCACCTCTTGTCTAATACATGCAAGGCCAACACTCCTACATGAAACTATGCATGTAACCCCAATTAGTAATGGTAATACCCTCCAAATTACTCCCTTCATGCATCAAGTTCACTTGTATTTTGTTAACCAATTATGTTTATTTATTTAAAAATATATTATTCTAATGAAAATAAATTACTAACCTGCTATTGAGATTGATTAATCAACAATAATATGATCACAAAGTATATTAATATATTTTATTAATAAAATTGCATTATATTAACATAGTGAAAACATAGCATAAGTAAATCAATGCATATGACTTGTGTCTGCCAAAACCTTCTAGGTCTTTCTTTTTGTTATACATTGTCTTAGGGTTTTACTGCTCTGAACATACACCAAGACCAAAGAAATTCTTATAAAGGTCAACATACATTTGGGGATAGCTTGGAGGTTTAGAGGTTCAGTCCATTGTCAAGGTGAGAGCATAGCAGCATCTAGTCAGGCATGGTGGAGGCAAAGGAAGGATGAAGGTGTTAAGCCCACATCCAGAGTGACAAATCTACTCCAAGGCCACATCTCCTAATAGTACTTCTCCCTATGTGGTTCCTATTAGCTTTGTTTATCATGATTTAGTGTGCTTTGTTTTCTTCGTGTCCCCCAGGCCCATGGCTCTGAAACCATGTTTTGCTTCCTCAATGGTAGGGGTCCTTGATCTTAGAGGCAAAGGGCTTGATGATGACACCTCATTGAGGTCTGAGAATTTCAGGTTTCTCACTCTGTGCTTAATAATATCTGGCTGCTTGTTTCTATATTCCTTTCCATCTACTGAAGTGTCTCTGATGAAGGTAAAAGAAGGGACTTATCATTTCTTGTTCTAAGGATTATAGCTTGGCTGTCATTGACATAAAGCTAAAAACCATATATTCAAGAGTGGTATAGATCAATCTTGTGTTAAATGGCTTTCTATCTTCCTGAGTCACTCCTGCAGAATTTTGTTGTGTTTGGATTTTTATTGGTTATTTTATTTATTTATATTTTCATTGAATATGTTAAGTATTTACATTTCAATGTTATCCCCTTTCCCAGTTTCACCTCCAGAATACCCCTAAACCATTCCCTCTTCCCACTGCTTCTGTGAATGTACTCCACCTCCCACCCATATCTTCTTATATCACTGCCATAGCATTCTTCTACACTAGGGCATCGAGCCTTCACAGAACCAAGGGCCTCTCCTCCTATTGATGCTAGACAATGTCATTCTCTGCTGCATATGTGGCTGGAGCTATGGGTCTTGCCTTGTGTACATTTTGGTTGGTGGTTTAGATCACAGGAGCTCTGGGTGGGAGGTCTGGTTAGTTGATATTGTTTTTCTTCCTATGGGGTTGCAAACCCCTTCAGCTCCTTCAGTCCTTTTTCCTAATTCCTCCATTGGGGTCCCTTTGCTTGGTCCAATGGTTGCCAGTGAGAATATACTTCTGTATTTGTCAGGCTCTGGCAGAGCATCTCAGGAGACACTTATAACAGGAATCTTCAGCAGGCATCTCTTGACATTCACAATAGTGTCTGGATCTGTTGTCTGTATATGGTATTGGATCCCAGGTGGCCTTTCCTCCAGGCTCTGTCCCACAGTTTGCCCCCATATTCCCTTTAGACAGGAGGCATTGTGAGTTAAAATATTCTAGATAAGTAGGTGATCCCATGTCCCAAACAGGGACCTTGGCCAGCCTCTAGATATGGTTTCTAGAGGTTCTCCCTCTCTTTTGTTGGGCATTTCAGCTAATCTCATCCCCTTTGGGTCCTGGAAGCCACTTGCTTTCCTAGCATCTGGGACTTGCTGGTGGCTAGCCCTAGTTACCCTTCTCCTGTTGCTATAAAAATCTGTTCAAGTTGGGGATTTAGCTCAGTGGTAGAGCGCTTGCCTAGGAAGTGCAAGGCCCTGGGTTCAGTCCCCAGCTCTGAAAAAAAGAACCAAAAAAAAATAAAAAAATCTGTTCAAATTCCTGATCATCTATATATTATCCTTGCCTCCTCCCATACCAGATCCTGCCTCATTTCCCCCCTCCCCCTCTTCTCTCCCTCCCAAGTTCCTACTACCCTATATTTCCCTTGAGTATTTTGTTCCCCATTCAAAGAAGGACTGAAGCATCCAAATTTTGGTTTTCCTTCTTCTTGAGCTTCATCTTGTTTGTGAATTGTATCTTGGGTATTCAGATTTGGGGCTAATATCCACTTATCAGGGAATGCATGCCATGTGTATTCTTTTGCGATTGGGTTACCTCACTCAGGATAATATTATCTAGTTGGTGGTATTTCAAGGTGATACAACTACTCTGGAAATCATTCTGGTGGTTCCTCAGAAAATTGGACATAGTACTACCTGCAGACCCAACTATACCACTCTTGGGCATATACCCAAAAGATGCCCCAACATATAACAAAGACAGGTGATCCACTATGTTCATAGCAGCCTTATTTATAATAGCCAGAAGCTGGAAAGAACCCAGATGTCCTTAAAAAGGAGAATGGATACAGACAAAAAGATACATTTTTATAACTACTATTTTCTATTTACTATTTGAGTACTACTATTTTAGTACAACTCAGTTATTAAAATCAATGACATCATGAAACTCTTAGGCAAAAGAAGGGAACTAGAAAATATCGTCCTGAGTGAGGTAACTCAGAATTTTCACAGTGGATCTATGAGGTTGCATGGCCATAAGCAATGTTTGAGAATTCCTCTTATTCTATATCATTTTCAGTATTAGCTCTCTCTTTTTTGTTGTTCAAAACCATTCTTACTGGTATAAGATGAAATAGTAATTGATTTTTCATCTTCATTTCCCTGATGGCTAAGTTTGTTGAATATTTCTTTAAGTGTCTGTAAGCTTTTGATATTCCTGTTTTGAGAACAGTGAGTTTACATCTGTGCCCCCTTTTTGGTCAGGTCTCTGGATTTGATTCTTTTCTGTAATATAGATGAATGTTCACTATGTAATGGGGGTGGTGGGAAAGGTATGTATGAAAATGTGCTTTCAAAGAAAAGCAGTCTGAAAAAAGAGTGCTTAGCAAATTGCTGATCTTGAAACAGGTATCTTAAACACACTGGGAAGTCTTTTCACCATCCCCAGTTTACTTGTTGCCAGTAACAATGACTTGTATGGTCTGATAAAACTGTTAGATTTATGAAAAGAACATTCAGTCTTTTCCTCACAAAGAGATAAAGTCCCATTAAAAGAAATTGTGAGAAAATCTAAATTTCTCTAGGGCCACTGATTTTTAAATAAAAACATATGCTCATATTTTACTTATTGTAGCGGGAATATATTGTTTATTATGTGGAAGCATCGTCTGTCAATTAAAAAGCATGTGTCCTATAGCTTAGGGAGGAAATAGAAAGTGAGACATCTGGGAGATGAAAAATAATCTGGAATAGAGTAAGTCACAGGAAGACCTACCCATGGAGATATGATGATATTAACTTGATTATGTGGAAATAAGTATGTTACTAAGGGCAAGTCTGTATTCCAATCTGAGGGAATATAGATGTGTGCTAAGGAATGAAACCGCTTTTTTCACTAAATAACACAATCTCCCTGTTCACAGTGCAATCAAATATCCTGTAAAAAGAAAGGTTGCCTACATACATGAAACAATGGGTTTTCCCTGAAACTCTATAATAGTCAGCATAAGAGGAAAATAAGTTTCCTTTCTCTAAAGTAAACGTAACTGTTTCCCCAGTTTAATGAGTCTAACTCTAAAATGGCTAAAACTTCAAAGTCCCTGGTAATTTGCAACATTTTCAGACCCAGGTGCTAGGTAAGTAGCTGCATGTAACAACTAAAAGCAAACAGGCTATGGTAGCTTTGGTGTAAAATTGGACAAGTAAGTGTCCCAGTGGGTCTTACAACTTACTCTTCTTGCCTAACAAGACTGATTAGGCTACCACCTTTAAAATCTGTATGAGATGGAATTTTATCCATGATGCTTTTGTTTCTGCTGTATCATGCACATGGAATTTAATGTTTTCTTTTCCTTTCTACTTGCGTGTATAGAAGTAAGCTGAGCTCTCTATTATATAAATAATATAGGTACATATGGTAAATTATTGACTCATCCCTTACTTTCTTGCTTACATCTTATGAATTAGAGAAAACGATATCAAAGGTTAAACTTACTTCAGATGGTTTTTGGATTGCTGGGTATATATACCGTCCTGGACTTATTAAGAATTATTTAAGTGTACTAGAATTTGATAAAAGAAGCTTTTTCAGAGGATCTACTACAAGCAACCGATGGGTGGTTCTTGGGTAGATGAACTCCGTCGTTCACTGCCAGGAGTACAAGAAGAACAACTTTACCACTGGATATCTGAAAGCAGCCTTCTCTGTGCTGAATACTTGGGGTAGTTCCCCTTCTAAATTTTTGCTGCCCTTTTTATAAGAGATGTGTAGTATCTAGCTTCATTCCTGTCCTCTTCTTCACACAACTTTTCTATCTGAGGTGATTTCACACCTTAGCATAGTAAAACATAATAAGGAAGGGAGGCGCAATTCTTTAAAAACTGAACAGAGTCAGATAGCTGTGACCTACCGTTCCTATGAAACTCTACCATGTTAATTTAAAGGCACGTGAACGGCATGGAAGTAGATTCTATTGTCTGCTCCCACACTCAGTGAAAAGATGTAGGCCCGCTTACTCCTCAAGTCTTTCAAACGGCTCTCTGGGGAGCAGACAGGAATGTGATGAACACCAAGTTCAAACCTGTGACGGAGCCTTTACCCAGGCTCTTAGCTTTGTCTGATTATTGAGTTGTTTCTCTGCGATTTCTGCAAGCTTCTGTCTTACACAGAACTAAGATGTTAAGCCTTACAACTGATGCTTGGAGAGTTGAGCTGTGCAAGCTTGTTTAAAAACTACCTTGATGACTATTTCCATTCACATATAGAAAAATAATCATTATAAGAGATCCTTCCCTGTCTATTCAGCCTCTCCACCTCAAATCTCATACCAAAATTTTCACTAAAAGTGCATTGGCTCCTTAGGGTATAATGCCAGGGAAAACTAGTTAGAGAATGATATATATCAATGAGAAATCCATCCTCCTTGCTTGAAAAGTACTTTCTTCTACTATACTTTGCAAATAAGGCTAAGAACCCCAGTTGCTCCTAAGAGCAAATGTAAGTAGTATTGTGCATTTTTTTCACCCTTGGTACACTAGGAAAATATTAGACATTATTTACAATTCTCATTAAAGTATAGGATTTTAGTAGCATGTGAGGTATATTGGACCTAATGAAAAACTAAGTATGAGTTTGAATAAGAATAGATACTCTTCTTGAGGTATAAAATAAGAGGGACACCTGAGGCATGGTTGAGGGAATAGAGTTTGTAGAGAACTTCTGCATGCTTATTTCTTCCCATTCAGTTTGGTGGGTTTAGTGGTTATAGCATGGCTAGTATATTGCTATGGTAATGAGTAAATAATGGGAGGCCACTCTCCTAGATAATTCCTCTAGTGTAATTCACAGGGCAGCAATCTTTATTCATGTGCTATATAGTAGATATTATGATTCATGGGTAACTGTTTGCCCTCTGCTTTGAGAATAAAATGATATTGAAAAAGTATTGTGTAGAGAAAGAAGCATCTGGCCTCCTGCTATGTGTACTAAGTAAGCAACCTGTGCCTGGGTAAGCTCACATCCCTGGTGAAAGAGACTGCTGGCATAAGTTATAAATTGTGGAACAAGGAATATTCAACTGAAATCTTTAGTATTTGAACAGATATGTTGAGGAATAGGATAAAAGAGGTGTAATGTAGATATTTGATGATTTTTTTTAATCTCCTGGTAAAAAAACTATAAGAGATTTCATATTAGATCAATAATAAAGAGGGCACTTTTGTTCCCCCAATATGGATTCCATTGAAAAGTCATGCATCAATGATTAAGAGAGAGACATAGAAAAGTAGATAACTTACATCCACCGTGACACATAGAACTGGAAAATCAGAGTCTCCATGCCTATAGTAGCTTTAATTTTGTTCAGATTCCAGAAACAGTTATAATCAATGATATTAAAACACTTAATTTGCTAGAAAGTAAACACTTTAATAAAACAAAGACTCTTTTACACATTTTCTCCTTTGTCTGTTGGAAACTTGTAAAAGAATGCCTAGTTTGAAAGCTGTGGAAGCATGTAAACTGAGCTGTATAAACATATTTCATTATATAACTTGACGCAATTGGAGACAAATGTTGTATACATTGAGGAAATTCAAGAGGAATATATTCCTGATGAACTGTTTCATATCATCCATTAGAGAAACTTAGGCATGACATTGGTGCTTGGAGGTCACAGGTTAGAAAACAAAAGACATGGGACAGACACACTTGAAAGAACTAGATTGAGAAAAAACGGTGTATGATACCTAGATCACTGATATTAATATTACATTCTACAGTGGAAAATTATTAAAGAAATTGATTCAGCCATAACTTTATGCTTTATTTAGACTTTTCATTGTATTTTATATTATAAATAAATAATAGATTATGACCAGCAAGTAAAGAGTGAACATAAGGTAGAAAATCAATGTGGCAATGATAAATGAAAGAAAGCCAAATTTTCTTCTAATGATATTGCAGGAGGCTCTACGGATCAAAAATATATTCAGGAAATTTTATCCATGATAAAGAAAGGCTAAGGAATAAAACTCTAACCATTGGGTGAACAACTATTCATTGCTATTTGTTTACCAATAGCCAATTTTGTCAACATGACCAACTCATTAATATATACCTTCCAAATTATTTTATACTGCACATCCATGAGACTGTTGGCTCAAGGTTTGTTTGTGTAATGTCTATATAAAGACATATAAGTCTTTCATTTGAAGAGGTCCATCCATAGTACTTGAGGGGTATTTAATTGGTGGAGAAAATAGTAGTACTTCCAAGGGATATCTGGGTATAACAAACCATGGCATGATGTATTGCATTGTAAAGACACAGTCTACCTTAGAATAACAATCATTCTGCAACCCTAGTAATATAAACTATATAGACCTTGCCAGATGTAGGCAGAAGTGAATGGTCCCTGTGATGTAAAGCTGGTATAAGGAGTAGAAGGACAATAGGATCCAGGTATAATAATTCACTCTTAGGTGGGAAAATGGAAAGCTACACTGAAGAGCTCTACAGGAGAGAAGTATAATGGCTCAGGGATGATGAATATACTTTTTTGATTTTTCTTATAACTAACCAAGTTAGTGCATTATATTCATTGTATTTTAATCAACATTGATGTAGGGAAGAGACTGTCGATGCTTATAGATCAAATCTACTCATCCTCTAGTAGATCTGTCTTATAAATGATGATAGGAGCTTATTATCTATGAATTTTCTGTCATTTCCTCAGTACACCTAACAGTGTACTTTCAAAATGCCTCAAGTACATCATATTGACAATCACAGTGTTAATTATATGATGGTGGCTCAGGGATTTGCCTATTTGCTTTGCCCATCCTCTATATAAGGTTTTTCAGTTTACTACATAGATAGCATAATTCTAATCTTTGTGTGGTTTGCATACTTGGAGAATCTTCTAAGAGATATCAATATGTACTTGAACAATACATGGTTAATAAATTTGTTCGCAAAACAAGCAATGATTAGGGAGTATTATAGAATCCTTGGGAGCTTTTTCATTGAGTAGGCATAAGTGATACTTACTAAGTCATTAGGAGAGTTTATAATAAACTTTAAAAGGACAACAAGGACAAAAACAGATGATTGTGGAGGCCTTAACATTGTCATTTGTTAATTCATAGTGAAGAGAGGGTTACTTTCCTAGTAGTATTTGTCCAGAGGCCCATTGTCCTGTTCCATTTGTTAGCTCCTTTCTAGGATTCAGTAAAAAGGTCTTATTGTTGAGGAGTTTGATTGCTTTTGGTGTGGGACTTGGATAAATAAACTCAGACTAACCTGATATAATCCCTCTATGTGGGCTATCTCCTGTAGTCCCTGAATGCATCTTTAATAGGGAGAATTAAGTTGTAAATTTCTAGTTCATGTGGATCTTCTAGGTTTAATAGTAAAATAGCAGTCAAGAGAAGTTACATAGTGCAATATTTACATGAAATAAGTCCAGCGACAGGCTCAAAGTGGGATCTAGCTTAAGGGGAGGACCCAAGGCCTGATACTACATCTGAGGCTATTAAGTAATCACACAAAGGTCCTATCATGACTGCCCTCTGAAAGCGTCAGATATAGATATTTTCACCCAACAAATGGACAGAAGCTAATGACCCTGTGGTTGAATTGGCGAAAAGCTGGAAGAAGCTAAGGAATAGAAAAACCCTGTAGGAGGACCCACAGTCTCATCTAACTTGGAACCCCAAGATCTCTCAGATGCTGGGCCTCAACCCAGCAGCATACACAAGTCAGTATGAGGCCTCCAACACATATACAGCAGAGCACTGTTGGGTGTGGACTCAGTCAGAGAAGATGCCTCTAACCCTCAAGAGACTGGAAGACCCAGGGAGTGAGGGGGTCTGGTGGGAGGTGGGGTGTGGGGTGTGGGGTGTGGAGACATCCTCATGGAGACAGGGAAAGGAGGTATGGGATGTAGAACAGTGAGAGGGTGGTCTGGGAGGGGTATAAATCTGGAGTGTTAAAACAAAAGATTAAAAAAAAAGAATCAAAATTACTATTGGAATTGCCTTCACACTGTTTAGATAATTGAAGGACTTCAGCTTTTAGGACCTCTCTGCAACATTGTTTTTGGTCTTTTGGGTAATATAGCTGCATTTGTGTCAGAACACTCATAGTTCTGCATTGACCCTATTAATTGGCTCACCATTTTTGGATCTTTTTAATATTTGACCTGTCTTCTACATACTATGTGGTCCAAATAAACTGTTCATTGTTTCTTGAATTAAAAGTACACAGAAAGAAAGAACTCCAGACCTAGTTGATAAATCTTTTTTTATGTTGTTTAAGGCTTAAAATTTATCTTAAGATGGTGATGCTGTATTACTATTCTATTTCACAGAAAAAAAATTAAAATTGAGTGTACCAAGAACAAATTGAACATAGTGCAACAATAAAAATGTACATTTTAACTACAAGATAATCAAAGATAACAGTTGTTTGTATTTTAATACACAGTAGATTGTACTAGGCTTATCAAGAAAATCTGTGAATAGCAACATTCTAGACACAAATGGTCACGTACTCTTAAGAAGTCCTTACCTAGGGCTTGGGGATTTAGCTCAGTGGTAGAGCACTTGCCTAGCAAGCGGAAGGCCCTGGGTTCGGTCCCCAGCTCCGAAAAATAAAAAAAAGAAGTCCTTACCTATAAAAAACAAGGGGGTCAAATTAACACAAGGTTTTTTATTAATTATTTATTCTTCTCTCATATATAACATTAGTTATCATGTTTTCCCTCCCCTTTCTCCTTCCATTCCCCCACCCTATCTTATCTCCCCTCCAAGATTTAGTTCTCCTACATTTCTCTTCAGAAAAGGTTAGATCTTTCAGAGATATCAACCAATCATAGAATATTAATTTCCCAAAGAAGAGACATCTTCTCTCTTATTAATGCTAGTTGTGATATCCCAGTATGAAGAATAATAGAAAGAGTCAGAAACAGCTCCGGCTCCCACAGTTATTACTCCCACAGGAATACCAAGAGTAAGCTATATAACATATACATATAAAGAGAAAGAGAGAGAGAGAGCGAGAGAGAGAGAGAGAGAGAGAGAGAGAGAGAGAGAGAAACTAAGTCAGATATATGCAGCCTTACAGCCTTTGTGATTGTTAGTTCAGTCTCTGTGCGTCCATATGAGTCCAGGTTAATTGCTTCTTTGGATTTCCTTTGGTGTTCTTGACTCCTCTTGTCTCTACAATCTTTTCTTTCACTCTTCCTCAGAATTCCCCATACTCCAGCTAATGTCTGGCTTCTTCAATCAGTTGCTAGATGATTCCTCTCTGATGATGATTATGGTAGGCTCCAATCTACAAGTATATCATTCTGAATTATTTTATTGATATTTTGGGGCAATTGTGTTGTCTCTATCCTTGGACTTTGGGCTATACAGCATCTGGTTTCTGTCCCTCCATGCATTGTCAGGGGTAGTCCCTTTCTCATGATAATGGCCTCGAGTTGACCTTGTCATTTGTTGAACACTGCTATAAATTGTGTTTTACATTTATTTCAGAACATCTTGTCAGCATGATGTTCACAAGATATGTGGCTGGAATGGTGCTCCAATATTTCCACTCAAAGCCTCAACTAGTTAGAGAAAATGGCTGGTTCAGATACCTTATCCTCATTACTGGAAGTTAGAGTTAACCTTGTAGATTCTTGGTAGTTTCCATTGCAGATTCTACCTTATCACCAATATGTTCCCCAATCTCAGTGGTCTCTGTTTTCTATCTCTCCATCCTCCTACACCTTATCATTCCAACATAAAATTTTTGAGAAATCCAGTGGAATGAAATCTTCTAAGAGAAAATGTTTTTTAGGACACAGAGGGGTTATATATGAGATAAAGCAGTAAATATCCTATAACCTCTAGGAACATTTGTCTGAATTGTCATCTGGGAGTAAATAGAGGAATTGGGAAAAGACATTGAAGGATGTTTATGTTTTATGGTATAAATGCCTGTATCTACATGGCTGAGGGAAAGAAAGAAAGGAAGGAAGAAAGGAGGTGGTCAATATTAATGGAGCTTTAAGTCCCTTTGCAATGGTTCTGCTGGCTATCATCAACACACTTCAGGAATGCACCAGGCATATTGATAAAGTCATATGCTATAGACATTGATTTGTTAATACCAAACTTTCCTTGTTCTCTTCTTCCAAGCATGACCCCTACAGCATTAGAGCAGCAAAGGCCTATTGGGAAGAATCCATAGCAGTTTTTAACTGTAGAATACTGGCTAGTCTACAAAGAGCCCTTCATTAAGGACTGCACAAAATTAAACACTGCAGCTTTACTTATTATAGATGGTGTTTATGTGGAAGAATTTCAGGTCCAAAAGGTATATGATTGAATGTAGCAATTATATCCATTGCTCCAATTCCTTCCATTGTAGGATCTTGTCCAAAACATTTGGTTGCGGAGGACTGGGGAGATCAATGCCCAGATTCCATCTGGTACCATAGTGGCAGGTATTGTAGCAGCTGGAACATGTGTTGACATAAGATAAAGGGGAAATGTGCCCTATTATTTATGCCTATGGGACCTTCCTTAGCTATTTGACCCATCTGTATTTCTTTTTCTCTAGCATCAGGGAAGGTGTTTTTGAATTCTTTCAGCTAATACCACAATATTTCTTATTGTTGTCACCACGGATTTTTTTTTTTCATCTCCTATACTCATGCACAGTAAGCCAGGGTATACAAATCTGAGCAGCTGCTCTTACTCCTTGTGAAATTGCTGGCAATTTTATTGTTGTTTCTGATATTTGTTTGTTTTGATGTTTGTTTTCTTAAAATAGTCTCATATACCAATGATAAAATCTGCATAAAAGTAAACAGAAAATTCAAATACTACACAACCTGACTGAAACAACAAATAGAAAAAAAACTAGTGATTTATTAACTACATATTTTCCTGGATTTTGCCAAGAATTGTGGAGTTCTTCCAGTGCAACTCACTAACACAACATCTAGTTTAATGGCACTTTTAGTAATTTTTACCTCCAAAGCCATCACTTTTATTGAACTGAAAGGGTTCTTTTATTCTTAACTTCTAACATTTCATCATCTGTATACTTACTATTGTTCACAGTGTTATCCTCCCCATTTATTCTGTTCTCTGCTTTGCCTCTTCAGTTTTCCACACACATCCTCATACATCTCTGTAGTTGGTACACTTTCTTTCCTTTTAAACCTATTGCCCTTATGTCCCTATTTGCTCCCTTTCCAAGTCAATAATCTAAGTACTTTCAAATAGAGTGTGGCAACCTAGGGGTTATTGCAAAGGGTTTTCAAGAAAGTCAGAAGCCATCCTCTGGTTTCAAGTTGATTTCCTTCTGAAATTTCATGCAAAATGGATGGAGATGACAATTTTATCATTTTGGCTGACGTGGAAATACCTCTCATGTTTCACTATTTATTGTGCGAACCGAATCATTTTATTTTATTTTTCTTTATTTTTCTTCTATACAATGCATCCAGACTGAAGCCTTCCCATTCTCCCCATACCCACTCCCCCTCCAAGTCCACTCTGCCTCAGATCTATGGTTCCTCCATTTCCCTTCAGAAAAGAGTAGGCCTTCCAGTGATAGTAATTGAACCCTAAATAACAATATGTATTAAATCTAGGCATAGACCCTCATATTTGGAATGTTGTGAAGCCTGGAAGTGACAAACCAGATGGAGGAATAGTGTCAGAAACACCAACAATCCCACTGGTAGAAGTCCAACAAAAACACCAAGCTAAGCAGCCACAACCGGTATGTAGATTACCTGGTGCAGAGTCATGCAGGCTCCATGGTTGTTGTTTCAGTCTCCCTGAGCCCCTATGAGGACTGCCTAGTTGATTCTGTGGGCTATGTTCTCCTGTTTACTCTATCCTTTAGATTTCCACACCATCCACTTCTGCAGAGTTCCTTAAGCTCCATCTAATGTTCGGCCCTGGGTCCATGTGGCTGCTTTGATCCACTGCTGGAGGAAGCATCTCTGATAATAAACGTGGTTGGGCACTGTTCTGTTAATATGACAGAATAGCATTAGCAATTCCTGTTTTTCTATAGCTAACGTTTTTGGAAGTCTCTCTTTATAATCTAACTGGAGCATGGGCTCCAATACCTAAGCGGAAGAAATGTGCTTAGCAAGAAGTAGCCTTCATCTGATTTCCCATGTATCTGACAAGGCTTCTGCATGTTCCCCTCCATGATATCATGGGGACAATTACCTGCAAAAAGATGGCTGCCTTGATTTCCTAAAACTGTTCAGATCAATAGTCAAGCCTTCATTCTGACTGTTATCCTGCTGTCCATTTATAGATGTTAGTGAGGATGGCTACTGCTGACTTTGATTTCGCTGATGCCACTGATGAAAATACTTTCTCTGTGGTTTACCCATTTGATCTTTATATTTAGAATCTTCCAATCTTCACTCTGATTTCTCAGGAGGTCTTCAATTATTACAGTCTTATGGTTCTTCTGCTTCATACTCTCATGAGATATGTCCACAGAGACAAAAACCTGACATTCACTTCTTTGTTGTTTGAGTCACCATGTCTTTCTTGTTTGAGTTACCATGTGGAGTATCATTTGTATAGAAATCCATGTAGTCATTTATTTTGTGTGAATTGAATGAATGATAAACTTTCTTTAGAGTTTAACAGGATTTTATTTTATTTTTAAATATATGAACATTATATTTTCATATATTTTATTACCCAACAGACAAAAATAACATTGGTACAAAAATGAAGATGTATAAGAAATACACCTCTGTTTTGGTCTTTAATATAGAAAACTGATACGATGAAGATAAAATTCTCATTAGAATTTTTCTCTGAAGCCATTTATTTTTTTGAGTAATTTGCTTCTCTACCTAAATGGCCGATAGTTCTATTGTAAATAAATTGTGGATTTCTGAAAAAGCTGCTTTCCCTCCATTTGGATAATAACATTTGTTATAATTTTCTATGTGTTTTGCAACAAATTAACTTTTTAATTTAATGTCACAAGAGTGTTTGTGACTCTTGTAACCAATGCCTGTTTTTAAAAATTTCTCCTCTTTCATTGATGGTGTTTCAACTATATATTGGGAAGAAGTTTATTTTTTATTCTTTTTTAAATTTTTATTTTAATTTTATTTATGTGAGTGCTTTGCTTTAATGGATATTTTAATATCTATTTTGGGCCTTTTAGTGGACAGAAAAGGTTGTAGGATCCCTTGCCCTGAAGGCATCCACATTTCAAATTTCTATATAGGTGCTCAGAATCAAAATATTGTATTATTAAAAATTAACCTGTATTGTTGACCATTTATACTTCTGCCCTTCTTCAAATATTAATAATATTTAAAATTTACCTTATATTAAATTATTTTACATTATATATAATTGTTCAATACTTACTCACATACTCTATAATACATGCAGTTGAGCAGAAGGATATGAGTTCACACCCCCTCATTTTACATATAAATATTGTCTGTCATAATCAGTATGAAACACATAATCTTTAAACACTGCTAAACTTTGAGATAAATAAAGGGCTCTGTCTCCAAATATTAGTTGGTACTTGAATGAGGATTCTATATGAAATTGACCTCCTGTACTACAATGCCTTTGTACACAGGTTACACACATGCACTCCTGAACAAGTACATATACATCTGCATTCTTACATATGAAATGTAACAGGTTTCCCTTATTTTAAATAATTGGCTGCTATGTATGTTTGAATTAATTATTAATATTGCACCATTTCTTTCTGCTAACAATCCAAGTACTTTAAATATTCTGGTTTGAAATATTAATTGCTTAGGCATAATATTGTCAGAACTAAAATCTAGATTTACAGTAGAGAAAGACAAATAAGTCTCTGCTTTATGAATAAAGTTAGTAGAGGAAATTAAACTGATTTCTCCTCTCAATAATTCAGAAATTTACATAGATGATCAATGCCCAAAAAATGCAACTCTGGTTGAAGAAACACATGCACACATGCACAATTGCGAACACACACACACACACACACACACACACACACACACACACACACCACACCACTTCTTTTATCAATTGCTGAACGAGATTTAACCCATTCCTTAAATGGGGAGATTTTACTTGATGGCATTATCCTTCTATCTGGGACAGTGTCTTTCCAAATATATGATGACTCCATTTTAATTCCTTTCACATATGTAAGCTTCTTTAGTTTATTTGATAAAGTGATAGATGAGCTCTACATTTGTGTTCTTTCTATGCTTCCTTCTTCTATCTATTCCCTCAGCCATTTTCTTATTTATGTCCACATATATGTATATAATTAATCACTGTTGTGCATATTAGGAGTCTAACACATGTATCTGTGTTTAGGCTAACTTCTTAGTATCAAATACCCTATCATGGTGATTATACAAGGAGAATCCTGATTCTGCCTTGCTGATCATCAGGTAATTCCCTGATGGTTTTCAACGGAGTATGGGACATGTGGGATTTACCCACTTGAATTATCATGTTAACTTGTGGTTGTATTATGCTAATCTTTAGGTATGCTTGATATATAGGATTTACAGTTTCTCTATTCTGCATAGAAAACATTTTCCTTACAGAAAAAGTCCTGTTACTCTGAATCTTATATTTGTTCTGCTATACTTCTTGAAAGTTACCTGAATCTTGCCTCAATGGCATTTTCTTCTTGTTTTTGTTTTTAAGAGTGTTCAATAGGGGTTGAACACACCATTACCAGTTATTTTTGCATTTTGGTCATTTGCAGATTTCTCTATTGGTCTCTGTCTGTGGCAAAATGAAGATTACTGCTGAGGGTAAGATGTAAACTTGTCTTTGGGTATAAGGATAGATATGGAGAACAGAGTTAGAAATGATACTGTTTCAGGAAATTGGCATGTAGGATTATTGTGGTCCTGCATCTGCTCCACCACAGGGCTCAACCACTCACAAACTAGGACTCAGGAAGCTTGGCTACGCTTACCTCATGCCACCACTTGGTGGTAATGGCCTGTGGAAAGCTGTGGGACACCATTCCAGGGGTGGGGAAGCATTGTCTGTTTGGGCAGCGCTGGGCTTGAGCTTGGTAGCTGCTGCTGCTGCTGCTGCTGCTGCTGCTGCTGCTGCTGCTGGGAGCACAGAAAGACTAGACTATTTAGGTGAAGTCCTTCTCTGTGGCTCCCCATAGAGGGTCCTAATGAAAAGAGACAGTCCGTGGTTTTTAAGTGTTTATTGCCATAGTGGAAAGTAGATGAGTAAAACTGTACCCCACTTCTCAGAGTGGGCATAAATACCACCTTTAAATACCTTTTGCATGGAGTAGTTTCTGGGAAGGAAAGGTGATTGGCTAAGCCTTCAGGCCTTTATAATGGAGATCTGTCTTGAGCCTATATGACCCGTGGTGTGGTCATGTCCTTTACCTGTGGAGGGGCTTGGGGTGTTGCCTTTATGTGACTGATGGCTACAAATCTATGGAGGACTGCAACTAGTGACTGGCCTGGTTTCCTGGGAGTTAGGGGAAGTGCCAACCATCTCTTCAGTATCACCAGGGTCTCAAACCTTCTCAATCGGGAACCAGGGTACCTTTTACAGTCCCACACAGGTAGATCCATATCTAGAGTACTGGTGGCTGGTTAGATTTACAGTATTAGTTATAAATTCAAACATTAATCACTGTATAATTCTGAAATTCTCAGCAAAGATACCATAAGCAGCCTAAGCATTGCTTTATTGATACCAAGCCATGAACAACATAATAATTTGTTTTGTTTAAATCAAATAATAATTTGATTTGGGAAAGAATATAGTTTGAAAAGGGTGGAAGGGTGGAGTTTTTAAATATTATAACTGTAATATTTATATTTATATAACACATCGATGAGTAATAGAAACAATACAAATCTGAATGACCTAGGGACTGCTTCTAAGGCTTAACACCCCTAAGGAATTATTAAGTGAAACTTATTGGAAAGCATAAGGGACAGTGTTGAGAAATTTGATTAGCATGTGAGATGAAATCCAGCATAGGAGAATCCTCTATGTTTCTCCTCTTCCAGTATACATGTGGAATCCTGGAGGAAATTCACATGGGTAACAGTTTAGGTATATTTAGAAAAGCTAAACTTAATATGGGTACAATACAGAAGACATCAAAGCAAGAGAGGAAAAATAGTAGATGGTTTTACAGAATAACCAGCAGAGTGGTTTTGAATTAATATATATGAGAGAATATATGTTATATTCTCATAAATACATGAGAAAGAACAAGAGAGATTATAATATCTAACTGCACAGCCAGGTAGATGGCTCAGCCAATAGCATGCTTGCTTGATATGTGAGCACCTGTAATTTGCTCCTAGAATAAGATATTAAACACTATTCACATTGGCATTAGCATGCAATTCAAGGATAAGAAGGAGGGTAGTTATAGAAAAATCTTTGAGTTTTACTGCCCATGCTATGTTCTTTGGCAAATCCATTTTGAAAAGTCCATTTGTAATCTACATCTTTATCATATTTGATGTATATTTAAGCACAGCAGCCCCCATGACTTACCCAGATTTGCAATTGCATATACATTTTGAATTATATCAAGCCAGCCAAAGTCTTAGTAGGGCTAAAGACTCAGAGTTTCTCAGGTATGTTTACTGTGAGATGCTCCCATTTTCCACTAGATGGTCCCATACTCAAGTACATTCAGATGCCTTAAATGAATTAATTTATTATTAAAGAGAGAGAACATATATGTAATTTGAATTGAATAATGATTGTGGTCATTTGGAAAGAATCCTTATGTAGGGAATGGCAGGGAATTTTCCAGGTACACAATTTTATATATTAATATTAAACACAATCTTTGTGAATATCAATTGTACCTGGAAAGCAAAAAATGATTTCTACTTGCTAGCATATATATATATATATATATATATATATATATATGCTTTTCTAAAGTAAATACCTCTTAAATTATTTTTATCATTATGACTCTGCAAGATTCTCTATGATTTGCCATATTTGAAACAGGGCTAGAAAAATCATTTCCTTTTACCATTCAAGCCGCTTTCTGTAGGGTACTTTAATAGACATAAGCATATTATACAGTGTTACGATTCAAACATATTATCACAGCATTGGAGAATGTGAAACAGGCAGATCATAAAGAGTTAGCATCATGCTATACTTGGCATCACAGACTCACAATCAGAAAGATGCACACAGAAATGGAGGCTTTCATTTAAGTATTCAGGCTCTTTCCCCAAGCTGCTAGATATGTGATCAGCACTCAGACTCTGCTGTCTGGTCTTGTCTATTATTAATTGTAGAAAAAGATCTGTGTAAATTACATTTCTCTCCTGTCTTCCTCTTCCACTTTCCCTGCTTCTGCAGCAACACACAGGGGGGAGGGGGAGATAGATGAATCAGCAGCTCTGGTGCACATCACCAAGGTTACTGCAGGCTTTTGCGTTTCATGGCTAGGTTTGAGATCTCTCTCTTCATTGGTTCTTAATCCACTCTCCATTTGAATGTACGCACTCCTCCAATTAGAGGCAAGCAGAGGTAATAAAAATCTCTGCAGCCAGGGTTTTTACCAGTCAGGCTCCTGGCTAGATTCCAGGTACCAACTGGTACCTGATCTAGCCAAAGCCTGACTGTAAGCTGTAAAAACAAAGGAAGACTGCTCCTAAACCCTGTAAGTGTCAGAGCCAGTGAAAACCCAGCATATGCAGGGTTTTACTGATATCCCCCACACTCCTGCTATGAGTCACAGGCTCCTGCTTTTTGTATAGAAGCTCCAGCTTCTGAAGCCACTGCTTTTGTTTCAATATCAGTCATCCATATCACAATCGTACAGTCTTGTATCCTCTTCATTGAATGTGTTGCAGTTTTGCATCAGTTTAGGACAGAGACCATAGATATGTGCTGTTCCTTGCACTTCCTTTAGGGATTCACTGTGTAGGGCTGCTCTTGCAGAGGTAGTTCCCACATAGCCAGATGATATTCTCTGAGAGCCTGGGCATTTATCATTTGTAGATTCTCTGTCACCTAAAACCCTTTGTGGTTTAAGTATAAAACTGCGACAATATTGTTTGTAAAACTCATCCTGCTGTCTTCAAGGGACAGACTTTTAACTTTTCAATCTGGTTTCTACAGCAATGTTTAAACTATTATTGCACTTCAGCAAATAAGAGTTCTGATTGATGTTTGTCCTTTCATGTCTGCCCATTTCTTTCTATGAAATAGGGCAGAGATTGAAATAGTTGGAAACCAATTTTCTTTGTATGGTTTCACGGTAGTATTCAACACTTCCACTGATGGAAATTTGCCCACCAGATATTCTTGATACACTTTTATAAGGATCTCTATTGACTGAACAGTATTTCCTTCTTAGCATTCTGTTTTTCATTAGTCAGTTTTGTGTGGTTGTTGCAGTCTTCATTTATAGCCACACAGAAAAAATATTTTATGAAATAAAGGCTGTTATTATTATAAGCTATATAGTCCTTACATTTAAAATCTTCTGAGGGACAGGATGGGTTTTGTGTATCTGCATATAAACAGTGGCATTCATTTCCAAAGATGGAGTAGATAAGGTGTGTGTGTGTGTGTGTGTGTGTGTGTGTGAGTGTGTGTGTGTGTGAAAGATCAGAGAAAATTTAAGAAATACACTAATCAATGATTTGTTTTGCCTTTAAAATGTGAGTGAATGCTTTCAACTCTTATTCATAGTGCAAGTGGAGTGTGCGGAGGTCTACTTGGGAGCAGGGCCATTTTAAAAGAAGGAACCCCAGGATATTTGACAAAAAGCTTTTGAAGACATTACTTAATATATTCTGCGTTTTCAGCAAATGGTGCTGGTTCAACTGGAGGGCAACATGTAGAAGAATGCAGATCGATCCATCCTTATCACCCTGTACAAAGCTTAAGTCCAAGTGGATCAAGGACCTCCACATCAAACCAGACACACTCAAACTAATAGAAGAAAAACTAGGGAAGCATCTGGAACACATGGGCACTGGAAAAAGTTTCCTGAACAAAACACCAATGGCTTATGCTCTAAGATCAAGAATCGACAAATGGGATCTCATAAAACTGCAAAGCTTCTGTAAGGCAAAGGACACTGTGGTTAGGACAAAACGGCAACCAACAGATTGGGAAAAGATCTTTACCAATCCTACAACAGATAGAGGCCTTATATCCAAAATATACAAAGAACTCAAGAAGTTAGACCGCAGGGAAACAAATAACCCTATTAAAAAATGGGGTTCAGCTCTAAGATCAAGAATCGACAAATGGGATCTCATAAAACTGCAAAGCTTCTGTAAGGCAAAGGACACTGTGGTTAGGACAAAACGGCAACCAACAGATTGGGAAAAGATCTTTACCAATCCTACAACAGATAGAGGCCTTATATCCAAAATATACAAAGAACTCAAGAAGTTAGACCGCAGGGAAACAAATAACCCTATTAAAAAATGGGGTTCAGAGCTAAACAAAGAATTCACAGCTGAGGAATGCCGAATGGCTGAGAAACACCTAAAGAAATGTTCAACATCTTTAGTCATAAGGGAAATGCAAATCAAAGCAACCCTGAGATTTCACCTCACACCAGTGCGATTGGCTAAGATCAAAAACTCAGGTGACAGCAGATGCTGGCGAGGATGTGGAGAAAGAGGAACACTCCTCCATTGTTGGTGGGATTGCAGACTGGTAAAACCATTCTGGAAATCAGTCTGGAGGTTCCTCAGAAAATTGGACATTGAACTGCCTGAGGATCCAGCTATACCTCTCTTGGGCATATACCCAAAAGATGCCTCAACATATAAAAGAGACACGTGCTCCACTATGTTCATCGCAGCCTTATTTATAATAGCCAGAAAATGGAAAGAACCCAGATGCCCTTCAACAGAGGAATGGATACAGAAAATGTGGTACATCTACACAATGGAATATTACTCAGCTATCAAAAACAACGAGTTTATGAAATTCGTAGGCAAATGGTTGGAACTGGAAAATATCATCCTGAGTGAGCTAACCCAATCACAGAAAGACATACATGGTATGCACTCATTGATAAGTGGCTATTAGCCCAAATGCTTGAATTACCCTGGATCCCTAGAACAAACGAAACTCAAGACGGATGATCAAAATGTGAATGCTTCACTCCTTCTTTAAATGAGGAAAAAGAATACCCTTGGCAGGGAAGGGAGAGGCAAAGATTAAAACAGAGACTGAAGGAACACCCATTCAGAGCCTGCCCCACATGTGGCCCATACATATACAGCCACCCAATTAGACAAGATGGATGAAACAAAGAAGTGCAGACCGACAGGAGCCGGATGTAGATCGCTCCTGAGAGACACAGCCAGAATACAGCAAATATAGAGGCGAATGCCAGCAGCAAACCACTGAACTGAGAATAGGTCCCCTATTGAAGGAATCAGAGAAAGAACTGGAAGAGCTTGAAGGGGCTCGAGACCCCAAAAGTACAACAATGCCAATCAACCAGAGCTTCCAGGGACTAAGCCACTACCTAAAGACTATACATGGACTGACCCTGGACTCTGACCCCATAGGTAGCAATGAATATCCTAGTAAGAGCACCAGTGGAAGGGGAAGCCCTGGGTCCTGCTAAGATTGAACCCCCAGTGAACTAGTCTATGGGGGGAGGGCGGCAATGGGGGGAGGGTTGGGAGGGGAACACCCATAAGGAAGGGGAGGGGGGAGGGGGATGTTTGCCCGGAAACCGGGAAAGGGAATAACACTCGAAATGTATATAAGAAATACTCAAGTTAATAAAAAAAAAGTGAGGATAGAGGATAAGATAGAGGGATTGGGAGAGAGTGGGGGGAGAGAAAGCTAGAATTGGGGAGCATGGGCGCTGACCTAGTACAGTGGAAACTTCCTGGGATCTCTGAAGATGACGTAGAGAGGACTCACAGTAATGGAGCATATGAAGTCTTAACTGGCCATGTTTTGTGGCCAGACAAAGCTTCTAGTGGTAGGACTGGGTCCCTTGGGTTGAATTCTTGCCTGGGAGGTGGGTGGAATCCAATAGAAATCCCTACACAACCCAGGCTGATACTAGAACAGAAGGTGGCTCTCTAAAAACTGATACTGGGGCACCACTGTCAAGGACAATATCCACACAGCTCATTTAAACATAGAGGTGCCAGCATGGAGCCTTCATCTCCATTTTATAGCCTCTTTGACTCAAGAAAGAGAATTACAAAAAGAGAAACCTAGACACCAACCCAGCCATAAAACCCTCAACCTCTAATCTGTACTGCCCGAAAGATGTGTTGGGGCAATGGTGGTGCAGAAGTTTTGGGAGTGGCCAGGCAATGTCTAGTTTAACTTGAAGCCCACTCCATGAGAGGGAGCCAATGCCCTACACTTGCCCCCGGGCTGAACCCTTGGGGGGCCGAGTCAGCCGTTATGTTTCAGGAAGGTAGCTAGGAAACTTGCCCCCGGGCTGAACCCTTGCCACATTAGAATCCAACAATTATATCCCTGTAACCATACATCTGCTTCTGTATGCTTGCTTCTGCTCCCCAGAATCCTATAAAAAGCCCATCCTTGGTTCCGTGGGGCGCGCCAGTCCCCCGAGTGACTGAAGCGCCCGCAGGTGCCTGTGCCTGTGTATCCCGACAATAAACCAAATCCTCTTGCTGATTGCAAAAAAAAAAAAAAATTGGGTTCAGAGATAAACAAAGAATTCACAGCTGAGGAATGCCGAATGGCTGAGAAACACCTAAAGAAATGTTCAACATCTTTAGTCATAAGGGAAATGCAAATCAAAACAACCCTGAGATTTCACCTCACACCAGTGAGAATGGCTAAGATCAAAAACTCAGGTGACAGCAGATGCTGGCGAGGATGTGGAGAAAGAGGAACACTCCTCCATTGTTGGTGGGATTGCAGACTGGTAAAACCATTCTGGAAATCAGTCTGGAGGTTCCTCAGAAAATTGGACATTGAACTGCCTGAGGATCCAGCTATACCTCTCTTGGGCATATACCCAAAAGATGCCTCAACATATAAAAGAGACACGTGCTCCACTATGTTCATCGCAGCCTTATTTATAATAGCCAGAAAATGGAAAGAACCCAGATGCCCTTCAACAGAGGAATGGATACAGAAAATGTGGTACATCTACACAATGGAATATTACTCAGCTATCAAAAACAACGAGTTTATGAAATTCGTAGGCAAATGGTTGGAACTGGAAAATATCATCCTGAGTGAGCTAACCCAATCACAGAAAGACATACATGGTATGCACTCATTGATAAGTGGCTATTAGCCCAAATGCTTGAATTACCCTGGATCCCTAGAACAAACGAAACTCAAGACGGATGATCAAAATGTGAATGCTTCACTCCTTCTTTAAATGAGGAAAAAGAATACCCTTGGCAGGGAAGGGAGAGGCAAAGATTAAAACAGAGACTGAAGGAACACCCATTCAGAGCCTGCCCCACATGTGGCCCATACATATACAGCCACCCAATTAGACAAGATGGATGAAACAAAGAAGTGCAGACCGACAGGAGCCGGATGTAGATCGCTCCTGAGAGACACAGCCAGAATACAGCAAATATAGAGGCGAATGCCAGCAGCAAACCACTGAACTGAGAATAGGTCCCCTATTGAAGGAATCAGAGAAAGAACTGGAAGAGCTTGAAGGGGCTCGAGACCCCAAAAGTACAACAATGCCAATCAACCAGAGCTTCCAGGGACTAAGCCACTACCTAAAGACTATACATGGACTGACCCTGGACTCTGACCCCATAGGTAGCAATGAATATCCTAGTAAGAGCACCAGTGGAAGGGGAAGCCCTGGGTCCTGCTAAGATTGAACCCCCAGTGAACTAGTCTATGGGGGGAGGGCGGCAATGGGGGGAGGGTTGGGAGGGGAACACCCATAAGGAAGGGGAGGGGGGAGGGGGATGTTTGCCCGGAAACCGGGAAAGGGAATAACACTCGAAATGTATATAAGAAATACTCAAGTTAATAAAAAAAAAGTGAGGATAGAGGATAAGATAGAGGGATTGGGAGAGAGTGGGGGGAGAGAAAGCTAGAATTGGGGAGCATGGGCGCTGACCTAGTACAGTGGAAACTTCCTGGGATCTCTGAAGATGACGTAGAGAGGACTCACAGTAATGGAGCATATGAAGTCTTAACTGGCCATGTTTTGTGGCCAGACAAAGCTTCTAGTGGTAGGACTGGGTCCCTTGGGTTGAATTCTTGCCTGGGAGGTGGGTGGAATCCAATAGAAATCCCTACACAACCCAGGCTGATACTAGAACAGAAGGTGGCTCTCTAAAAACTGATACTGGGGCACCACTGTCAAGGACAATATCCACACAGCTCATTTAAACATAGAGGTGCCAGCATGGAGCCTTCATCTCCATTTTATAGCCTCTTTGACTCAAGAAAGAGAATTACAAAAAGAGAAACCTAGACACCAACCCAGCCATAAAACCCTCAACCTCTAATCTGTACTGCCCGAAAGATGTGTTGGGGCAATGGTGGTGCAGAAGTTTTGGGAGTGGCCAGGCAATGTCTAGTTTAACTTGAAGCCCACTCCATGAGAGGGAGCCAATGCCCTACACTTGCCCCCGGGCTGAACCCTTGGGGGGCCGAGTCAGCCGTTATGTTTCAGGAAGGTAGCTAGGAAACTTGCCCCCGGGCTGAACCCTTGCCACATTAGAATCCAACAATTATATCCCTGTAACCATACATCTGCTTCTGTATGCTTGCTTCTGCTCCCCAGAATCCTATAAAAAGCCCATCCTTGGTTCCGTGGGGCGCGCCAGTCCCCCGAGTGACTGAAGCGCCCGCAGGTGCCTGTGCCTGTGTATCCCGACAATAAACCAAATCCTCTTGCTGATTGCAAAAAAAAAAAAAAAATTGGGTTCAGAGATAAACAAAGAATTCACAGCTGAGGAATGCCGAATGGCTGAGAAACACCTAAAGAAATGTTCAACATCTTTAGTCATAAGGGAAATGCAAATCAAAACAACCCTGAGATTTCACCTCACACCAGTGAGAATGGCTAAGATCAAAAACTCAGGTGACAGCAGATGCTGGCGAGGATGTGGAGAAAGAGGAACACTCCTCCATTGTTGGTGGGATTGCAGACTGGTAAAACCATTCTGGAAATCAGTCTGGAGGTTCCTCAGAAAATTGGACATTGAACTGCCTGAGGATCCAGCTATACCACTCTTGGGCATATACCCAAAAGATGCCTCAACATATAAAAGAGACACGTGCTCCACTATGTTCATCGCAGCCTTATTTATAATAGCCAGAAAATGGAAAGAACCCAGATGCCCTTCAGCAGAGGAATGGATACAGAAAATGTGGTACATCTACACAATGGAATATTACTCAGCTATCAAAAACAACGAGTTTATGAAATTCGTAGGCAAATGGTTGGAACTGGAAAATATCATCCTGAGTGAGCTAACCCAATCACAGAAAGACATACATGGTATGCACTCATTGATAAGTGGCTATTAGCCCAAATGCTTGAATTACCCTAGATCCCTAGAACAAACGAAACTCAAGACGGATGATCAAAATGTGAATGCTTCACTCCTTCTTTTTTTTTTTTTTTTGGTTCTTTTTTTTCGGAGCTGGGGACCGAACCCAGGGCCTTGTGCTTCCTAGGCAAGCGCTCTACCACTGAGCTAAATCCCCAACCCCCACTCCTTCTTTAAATGAGGAAAAAAAATACCCTTGGCAGGGAAGGGAGAGGCAAAGATTAAAACAGAGACTGAAGGAACACCCATTCAGAGCCTGCCCCACATGTGGCCCATACATATACAGCCACCCTATTAGACAAGATGGATGAAGCAAAGAAGTGCAGACCGACAGGAGCCGGATGTAGATCGCTCCTGAGAGACACAGCCAGAATACAGCAAATACAGAGGCGAATACCAGCAGCAAACCACTGAACTGAGAATAGGTCCCCCGTTGAAGGAATCAGAGAAAGAACTGGAAGAGCTTGAAGAGGCTCGAGACCCCAAAAGTACAATAATGCCAAGCAACCAGAGCTTCCAGGGACTAAGCCACTACCTAAAGACTATACATGGACTGACCCTGGACTCTGACCCCATAGGTAGCAGTGAATATCCTAGTAAGAGCACCAGTGGAAGGGGAAGCCCTGGGTCCTGCTAAGACTGAACCCCCAGTGAACTAGACTATGGGGGGAGGGCGGCAATGGGGGGAGGGTTTGGAGGGGAACACCCATAAGGAAGGGGAGGGGGGAGGGGGATGTTTGCCCGGAAACCGGGAAAGGGAATAACACTTGAAATATATATAAGAAATACTCAAGTTAATAAAAAAAAATATATATATATATATATATATATTCTGCGTTTTGATAGGTATCAGCTAAGTACAGGTGAATTGTGGGTTTTGTTTCTGTTTTGTTGTTTTGTCAGTGTGAAATCCCTAACACTTTTTAAAAATACATTTACTAGGAAAGGGAAGTTTTACTGGGTCAACCGCTAGGCAAGAGGATTTAAGCACTTCTTGGCCTCTGTGTACTCAGGTATTTTAGCCGACAATCTTCCAAGGCAACATTTCTAGAGTGAACATTGTCCCTAATATATCAGGTTCCTTTTCAGTATGGGGTATGTGGATTACCTGGAAGGATTTGTGAGTACACAGAATGCTGCTCTTGTTTACAGGGTAGGGGAAAACTGCCTCCCACCTGGGACAGTTTTCAGTTTGTGTTCTAAAGTTTAGGGTTTGGGGACCCCAAGATGATCATAGAAGCGACCTTTATACTTCCTGATTGACCTGGTCAGAACAGAAGGAATTTTTAATTTTTTTGTACTTTTTTAAACTGGAAATAGATCATTGATTCCTGTCTACAGGCTCTCTCTCCCCCTCTATGTGTGTGTGTGTGTGTGTGTGTGTGTGTGTGTGTGTGTGTGTATGTGTGTCTGTGTCTGTGTCTGTGTATCTCTGTGTGTAGGTGTGTATGCTGTCACAGTGTTCTGAAATCTGGTCACCTTTTAGCACCATCCCTAAATAGATAATGAGTGTCCCTTGAGCAAAAACAGCGCCCAGTCCCTCCTCACAAGCATCCAAGGTTTTCCCAGATCAAAAAGTCCTGAACCACTTAGACAAAACACTAAAACTTCACCATGCTCCAAGGAACAGACTCACTCCCCTCCAGGTAACTGGACTTCCTCTCACATCACATTGCCTAACTGCAGGCACATTTCTTCCCAGAGGCCTCTGACCCAGTGGTCCCTGAAGAGGCCCTTCGAATTGAACTTTGGTGCTTTGAAAACAAGGCAAGGCACAGCACACATCAGGAAGCTGACCCATGATGCTTTGTGGGTCACCTCTGGATTTGGGGTAAGCTGTGACTAAATAGGTGGCTGGGTGTTTCCACCCTTGCCTAATAAAGATGTTCTGACCCCCTCTGTTCCTAAACTATAAACGTGTTGCCTTGACTGCTTCTCCAAGAATAATGCTATGTCCCTTATGTTAATTTACTGTGGAGATGGGCAAGAAAACAGACAAATAAACAAACAAAAGTCAAAAAATAAAATAAAATAAAATCTAATTGTGTGGTAAAGTGAGCATTGTGACCAGGGGAGTAGGCCAAAAACAAGAATGAATTTGAGAATTGTCCAAACCCCCAAAATCTCATCTCAAGACTGAAAGGAGTAAGGATTGTTCAATCCCTATTGTGGGTCTGCATGCCATAGTGCACATATCCATGTGACTCCCTACCTTTGCCCTGCTTGACACATAGCCTCATGGTCAAATTACCTATTTAAGTATCCAGAGTTTCTCTTCATATCAATAAAGCATGGCTAGTACCTCAGCCCCAGTCAATAATGTACAAACAAAATCTTAAAAAACAAACAAACAAGCAAGCAAGCAAACAAACAAACAAACAAACAAAAAACCCTACTCACTCACCCAGGTCTATACAGTGCTGATTTCCCCCATGAAGGAGAGCTTGTAACACTGCAGTATTCAGGCACAATTTCAAGCCAGGCTGGAATAAAAGTACTTATGCTTGTCCAGGTGGCAAATGGTTTTACAAGACCTAGGTTGTCTAGGGTGCCAGGAGAGAGAAATAAATCTCAATTGAGATGGTTTTTAACAATTAAACCTGTATTTTGGCCATGACTCTATGTGACTACCAAAAGCATGGTGGAAATGAGGGTTCCATGGTTATGTGTACCATGGCATAAAGGCCCAGAACAAGGAGCAAGCATTCCTTACTCCTGTCAGTAACCTGAGACATGAGACCTGGTCATGAGATCCCCTACCCCTATCACACAGCTCACTTTGCACACACCTAATGTCAAACCATGAAGTAACACAAAAAATAACTTCCCATAGGAAATTGTCTAGTAACCAATAAATAACACTCAGTACAATGTACATGTAATGTTGTGTTAAGTAGAATGACTTCTCTACTTAACAATATGCCTTTGAGATTTGTGTACTCAGTCTCATGATGTTTACAATCATGCATTACTATGACCGAGATTTTTGCACAGAATTAAATTCCCAGTGCACAGTTTTATACTCTCTCTCTCTCTCTCTCTCTCTCTCTCTCTCTCTCTCTCTCTCAAACACACACACACACACACTATATATATATATATATTTTTTTTTCTGATAGTAAGGAAGGCAATTGCCTGTAATCCTACAGTTGTAACTCTATCAACTTTAACTTTCCTTTGGAAAGAAATAGGCTGTATTCACTTCTATAGAAGAATGAACTCCTTTTGTATAAATACTAAATTTTCCTGTGTGGATTACTTTTAACTCTGATTGGACCTGCATCTAAAATTTTATTTTAGTAGCAGGAGATTTCATTTCCTGTCACTTTCATATCAAAATATTTTTCCAAGCCCAGATCTCCTTCTGGCCCCTGCCATATCAAGGCACTGGACTGGAAGGAGGGAACCTTAGCTGGGCAGTTGGGTTAGATAGGAGAAAGTCATTGTGAGTGAGGGAGAAATAGCCATTTTAGAAGTGGTTTCAGTTAAACACTTCTCTTTATTAATAGTGCCTAAAGTACATATAAGCCTTGGGGTGTGGGTAGGTGCTTTTAGGGTGAGTGTACACCATTAACAGAGGCCAAAATGCTAAGAATGCTTTATATGCATGAAGAAGAATTTTAGGTGCTTTATAGACAGCCTTATAGGGAAAGCAGAAGTTTAACCCATAATTTGGCCACCAAGATATGCAACTACCTCAAGGGTGGTACAAGTGAGGGTTGCAAGTCTTATGTGTTCTGGTAAATTCAGGGCCAGAGCAAGGAGGAAGCAGTCTGAACTCCTGCCAGTCTCATGAGGATATTTTCAGTGTTTGGATACATCTCAACCACACTCTTGCTCTAGAATAGATCTCCCTGTCTCATGGATTTCTGGTCCCAGATATTCCTTTTTTTTTTTTTGTAAAAAAGAAATGTCATCATAATCATTATCCCTTATCGTGCAAACAGTTTGGTGTTGAACCAGAAGCTGATTGGTAATGATATTTGTAATGCTACTTATCTTCCATTTTGGAAATTGTGTGAAGCAGGGCATGAGGAGCTACTGTAGGGCTCCCATGCCAGTGTGTGGCCAAGAAGGGGAAGAATTGAATCTACCAGAGAGTTTGTGTACTATAGGGTAGGGGTGGTGGGCACCTGGGTTATTCAGATATCTCACTGGATATCTTTGGGAATCCATATGATTTGTATCATCAGCCTATATTCATTGTCAGAAAGCATTCCTTCCCCAATACAATGCAAATTCATCAGCATTAAGTAAATCTCTGATTTTGTAGAACCATCCAATCTCTGGAGATGGTCTGTACCTGGCATGCCTGGAGACTATAAAGGAAGCCATGGCTTGCTCTACCTTGCACTGGAAGTCACTGGCCACATGGTGTGGTTGGAACAGGACTGCTTCAGAGGCTTACCTGGCACCAAGCATGATGGAGAGACCCAGTCCTCTGAACAGCAAATGAAGACCCCTTTCCTTTTGGTAATCTCCACATGAGGGAGGTTTTCTGCCTCATACTGATTAAACACTTTACAGAAGTACAGAAACCTTCAAAAATTATTTTAATGTAGGAAGTGCTTATATTAATGCACCAGAAAATGATGGATGGGGAAGGATATGAAGACATTGGTGTGGTGACAGGGATGATACAGGAACATGTATTAAGTGATCTTTTGTTGTTGTTGTTGTTGTTGTTGTTGTTGAAAATGATTTTTATTTTATTTATTTTTTTATTAACTTGAGAATTTCTTATTTACATTTCGAGTGTTATTCCCTTTCCCGGTTTCCAGGCAAACATCCCCCTAATCCCTCCCCCTCCCCTTCTTTATGGGTGTTCCCCTCCCCATCCTCCCCCCATTGCCGCCCTCCCCCCAACAATCACGTTCACTGGGGGTTCAGTCTTAGCAGGACCCAGGGCTTCCCCTTCCACTGGTGCTCTTACTAGGATATTCATTGCTACCTATGGGGTCAGAGTCCAGGGTCAGTCCATGTATAGTCTTTGGGTAGTGGCTTAGTCCCTGGAAGCTCTGGTTGCTTGGCATTGTTGTTCATATGGGGTCTCGAGCCCCTTCAAGCTCTTCCAGTTCTTTCTCTGATTCCTTCAACGGGGGTCCTATTCTCAGTTCAGTGGTTTGCTGCTGGCATTCGCCTCTGTATTTGCTGTATTCTGGCTGTGTCTCTCAGGAGAAATCTACATCTGGTATTAAGTGATCTTAAAGAGGACTCTATGAGGTAAAAGGGGAAGGATAGATTGAAGAGGGGAATGTTTTGCAACTTACTTGTGGGTAAAGACCCACAGGGTTCATGAAGCAAGATATCAATGGGAACAGCTACCAATATTGGCCAGGAGAGGGAATTTCAAAAAAAAAATTGAGATGGCACCGAGGGGCTCTTCGCAGCAATCTCTCAGCCAGCTAGATGTGTGGGTTCAGGTGACTGGGAGAGAACTCAGGCAGGGAGGGGAAATAGCTTTTGCAGATCCTGCTGCTGGTCCTCCTTTCCGCTGCTGCCTCTTTGGTTGCTCTGCCGGGTTGAACCAGGAAGAGACTGACTAGATGGTGAGAGTAGTTTCAGGAAAGCAGATCTCTTCCCTAAGCAGCGGTGTTACAGCTCTCAGCTGATAGAGTAATGCCTGCACAGCTTTAACTCTGAACACAACTCTTAAATACAGTTTTTGGATGGGTCAGTTTCTGACAGTTTCTATTGGATTGGCCTGAGAACATGGGAAGATCTCATCTACAATTTGGGACCAGCATTCCAAGAGTACACATGTATTCACCTATTGCTCCAAACCCACACGTAACAGAGGATGGTCTTGACAGGTATCAGTGGAGGAGAGGCCATTGGTCCTATCAAGGCTCGATGCACTAGTGTAGAATTATTTTAGGGTGTGGAGGTAGAAGGGAAAATGGAAAAAAGCATAAGGTATTAGAATACGGCATACAAGTAGTAGTCTGCAATCCCAGTTTATGAGGAGGAGTGGTGACAGAAGGATGTCTGAGTTTTACTGGACAGCTTGGCTTGACTGGCAAATTCCAGTCGTGGAAGAATAAATATATCAAATTTACTAGTTGTAGTATACATCTGCACCATACCAATGTAAGTATTTAAGCACATCTGCACTCATATATTCTCCAAAGCTAGAATTGCATGCATAATGCAGTATTATATACAGAAATCCAAAATCCTCATATGCCTATAGGCAGGATTCATAAAGAACAATACTTATCAGAATAGCTATTGTATTTATTGAGCTGATGAAAGTGGATAGTCTGGTATTTTTCATGAAGGCTTGACTTAGGAGCTGCCCCATCTTCCAGGAGATCACTCCATATACATGTACATGCAAGTGCCTTAAGTGAACTCAGGTGTTATTAAAACAGAGGAAAATTACTGTCTTCAAATTATATAGTGATACTAGTGATAGGGGAAGGAATTCTAGTGCAGAATTTTCTGAATGTTTCCAAACTATTAATATATTAATATTGAAGAAAATATTTTATGTATTATGATTAATTGTACCTGACTATTAGTTGTATCTTGAAACAAAAATGAATGTCATTGGCATGGAAACATGTGTCCAACAACCCATAAAATAATAAATATGCATGGACAGAATTATTTAAAATATACAAATGTATTAAATATTTATTTTCTAAAATAAATATTTCTTAAATTATTTATTATTATTACCCTATTACATACCCTATATTAATTTTGTGTATTTGGACCAGAGTTTAAAGGTAACATTTCTATGTTAAATCAAAGTTACAATAGTCTAGTAGACATTATTATTATGTACTATAATTCAGGCATCTATAAATAGCACTAAAGAACCATGTCACAGACAGATAACAGCAAAATAGCAGATTGCTTAATTTTGAAGCCCAGAGTCACAGTCATAAGTGCATGCAGAAATGAAGGCATTTTTCTATGTAGCCAGGATCTAGTGTCAAACGTGTAGATGCTGGTGAGCCCCGAGGCACCACTGGCCGGCTTTGTTTACTATCAGTTGATATCTATGTCTAGAGTAAATTACATTTCCTTCTGTCTTCCCCTTTCAAACTTTCTTCTGCCTTTCCTGCAATACATGGGGTTGATGGAGTGACATATGTATCAATAGCTCCCTCAGAGATCTCCAAACTTACCACCGACTTTTGTTTTTAATGTCTAAGTGCGAGATTGCTGTTTTTGAATGATTCTTTGTCCATTCCCTATTGGAATGCACATAAATGTCAAATCAGAGGCAACCCGAGCTAATAAAGGTCTCTGAAGCCAGTATTTTAATAACCAGTCTCCTGACTAGAGTCCAGCTCTCAAGTGGATCTAGCCAAAGCCTGAGTATAAGATGCTCCAGAGAAGGACTGCTCTTGAATCCTGCAGGAAACAAAGCTAATGAAATCCCAGCATGGGCAGGTACTTGTAGGTATCCCCTACACTCCTTCTCTGAGATCCCTCGTATTTCCTGTGCAAGTAATATTTTCCTGCTTCTAAAATACTGCTTCTGATTTAAAATCTTCAGCCCTGCCTCAGTTTTAGATCCTATACATCTTGTAGATTTAGATACAAGGAATATAATTTGATTTGGGAATCTGTATCAATGAAGTCTAACATTGACTGTCTTCCTTGTTATCATAGTACTGCCATCAAGGGTTTCAAATGCTAACTTTCCAATCCATATTGTATAGTCGTCTTGCCTTGGGAAATAATAGTTCATATGGTGTGTTCTATCTTCCATGCATGGCAGTTCCAGTCTATGAGGTCAGGCGAGTGATGAGAGTCTTGGAACACTAATTGTTTAACTGTAGTGTTGGACTAATATTTTATCTCACTATTGCAAGAAATTTAGCCACTACATTTTTTGTAACATGCTTTGACAACGTTTCCTATACTGCCTGACCCTCTTATTCTTCATCATTTTGTTCCTACCACTCACTTCTCTATGTCATGTCATATCTTTTTATACAGATGTACTGTCTGAGTTGCTCCTTTTAACCACAAAATGTTTTCTTGCCATTCTTAATTGAAAATAAATTCTTTCACATAATAAACCTGATAATAGATTTATCTTCTTTCTCTACTCACAGCTCCACCTTTTCCCACTCATCCACCACCTTTTCATTTCACTTCAAAAAAGAGAACACCTACAAAGACAACAGCCAAGCACAACACACAAGATATATCATGAAAAAACAAAAGAAAAATGCCTTCAGGTATATGCTAAACACGACAATCAAATAGGAGGAAATGATTTCCAAGATCAGCCAAAAGAGTAAGAGACACACCTGGTCATGCTCAGGAATCCCACAAAAACAGACTAACAACCATAATATATACACTGAGGACCTGGAGAAGACCCAGGGAGGCCCACTGAATCATGCAAGCAGGGATAATATGTGCTCAGAGAGACTGAAGCAGCAGCACAAATCCTTCCTCAATTGTATATATCACTTATTATCTGGAAGACTTCCATGTCCTATGAAGTTATATTCTTTTGAAGTTTCCCTTTTTGTGTAAATCTGAGAGCCAAACAACTTAGGGTCAGAAGTGATAATAAGAATAGATTCCATAGAGTCAAAAAAAGAAAGAAAGAAAGAAAGAAAGAAAGAAAGAAAGAAAGAAAGAAAGAAAGAAAGCACAAGCAGTCATACAGGTATTAAATCACTGAGAATCATCAGAGGAAGAAGTTTGCATACCTAAAAGAATGATATGTTTAAAGAAAAATGTGACAAAATTCTAGCTGTGTTGAGATATGTGTGGACATTGAGATCAAAATGAGATAGATAGGAACAGATAATAGAGGAAAACAGGGAGGGGAGAAAGATCATCTTTATTATTATACATTGCCTTATTCAAAGACTGTTTCCTAATAGCTTTGTGCAGGGAAGACACAAATCCAATTCTCATGACACATAACTTGGAATTGCTATGTGTTTCATGGAATTAAGGTACTAGGACAAATGGATCAAATCAAAAAATCAATGTGACTCTGGGGACCTCCCATATCCCAGGTCTCTGTGAATTCCTAAACATTCTCAACCGTCCATCACCAACACTAGCAGGTGCATATTTCCATCATTCTCCTTGTGCTTTGAGCCACACTCCTGTCCCTCCACACAGCTTACCCTGCCTTCTAGACCCCTTCTACTCTCTTCTCCAACCCAGCGTCCTAATTCTTTATGACACCCAAGACAATTTTATTCCCCTTCTAATTACAATTTAAGAACCCTTACTTCGACTTTCCCTCTTCTTTACCTCTTTTGGTTTTGTGAGGTGTATTATGGATATTCTGTACTTTTGCTTATATCTAATTATCACTGAATACACACAATGCTTCTCCCTTTGGGTCTGGGTTACCTCATGCAGGATGATATTTTTCAGTTCAATCAAATTGCCAGCAAAATTAATGATTCCCTTGCTTTTAACATGTGAATGGTACACCATAGTGCAAATGAACAGTATCTTCTGTATCCATTTTTCAGTTGGTGGGTGTTTGGATCGCTTTTATTTTCAGGTATTAGTAATAAAGCTGCAATGAACATAGTGGATCATACACCCTTGTGTAATAGTGGAACATCTTTTGGGTATATGCTCAGAAGTAGTATAGCTAGGTCTTCAGGGAGCACATTTCCCAATATTCTGATAAACTGCCAGATTGATTTCCATAATGGTTGTACAAGTTTGAGGCTGCACCAGCAGTAGAAGGGTGTTGCTCTTTTTCTACATGCTTGTATTGTTGTTTGTAATTTTTACCTTTGCCATTCTGATTGGTGTGGGATGAAATATCAGGGTTGATGTGCACAGCTGTAGTCAAAATGGGGACAGGGAAACTGAAGGAATCCCCTCCAGCAACCAGAGGCTGCCTCCATTGGAAGTATGGGGACACCAACCTACCTATAAAACTTGGACGCAAAATTGTTCCTTTCTAAAAGAAATGTACAGAAAAATATGGAGCAGAGACTAAATGGCCAATGAGCAGCCTATCCCCTACCCCTATCCCCACTCCCATCCGCATATATATGAATCTGAGGACTGCCTTGACTGGGTCAGTGGGAGAGGATGCACATAATCTTGCACAAACTTGATATGTGGCTATGGGGATACCTAGAGTAAGTCAAAATATAAGCACAGAGAACCTAGTGCATGCAGGAACAAGCCCAGTTCATGTGACTTCAGTGGGTCTGTGAGTTCCTATGAACGTTGCTCTTGTTGATTCTGATTTCAGAGTGTCCTCCATCTCCATCTCTGTGATTCTTTTTTTTTTCTTTTTTCTTTTTTTCGGAGCTGGGGACCGAAACCAGGGCCTTGCGCTTGCTAGGCAAGCACTCTACCACTGAGCTAAATCCCCAACCCCCATCTCTGTGATTCTTGGAGCTTCCTTTACTCTGGGCTTTCGCAGTAGATTTTAATGGACACATCCTATTTAGACCTTAGTGTTTCTGTCTTTTGCTTTTTGTGTCTTGTCTGCCAGTGGGTCTCTTTATTTATTCTTATCTGTGGCAGCTGGAAACTTCTTTGATGATGGTTACAAAAAGCATTAATCCTCAATGGTTCTCTTGATTGTGGCTTGGTTAACATGGACTGCAATCTAAGAATCACATATTAGAAGTTGCATACCATATTTTTGTCAGAGTCTGAGTTACCTGTATTAGAATATTTTCCCAGATCAATAACTTTGCCTGCAAATTTTATGATTCTATTGGTTTTAATGGCTGAGTAATATGCAGTTGTGTTAGTGTACTGAATTTATCAATTTTCAAATGAGGATCATCTTGATTGCCTCTAATTTATGTCTCTTTGGAAGAGAGAAACAATGGACATAGTTGATCAAGTTGTCTATGTGGTGGGATGAATCACAATTTGGGTTTCTTGCTAAGCTGGTTCAACCTGGAGCATAAAGACTGAGTTTTGTCTTCTTCCTGATGAACTGCCACACTGGTTTTCATAGTAGCAATGCAAGTTTGCATTCCCACAAACAGTATATGAGAGATTTTCTTACTCTACATCACAGGTAGCATGTGTTTTCACATGTTTTGTTGTTCTTAGCCATTCTCAACATGGAAAATGAAACCACAAACAAGTTTTCTTTTGCTTTACCTGATTCAAAGTGTATTAAACATTTCTTTAAATGTTTATCAAATTTTGATGTTTTCTAATTGAGAATTCTTGGTTTTGACCTGTACTATAGTTTTTGAAAAATCTTCTTTTTGTGTCTGTATCATTTCTGTAATATAGAAGAAGGGTTACTGTAAAAAGGGAGATAATAGGAAAATTGTGTCTGAAAACAGTTACACCTTCCAAAATAGAAATGTTTGAAAAAAAGGTTGCCTAAGAAACTGATTGATGAACTCAAGAGGTTAGACTGAAGGGAGATAAATAACCCTATCAAAAATGGGGTTCAGAGCTAAACAAAGAATTCACAGCTGAGGAATGCCGAATGACTGAGAAACACCTAAAGAAATGTTCAACATCTTTAGTCATAAGAGAAATGCAAATCAAAAGAACCCGGAGATATCACCTCACACCACAGAGAATGGCTAAAATAAAAAACTCAGGTGACAGCAAATGCTGGCGAGGATGTGGAGAAAGAGAAACACTCCTCCATTGTTGGTGGGATTATAGACTAGTACAACCATTCTGGAAATCAGTCTGGAGGTTCCTCAGAAAATTGAACATTGAACTAACTGAGGAACCAGCTATACCTATCTTGGGCATATACCCAAAAGATGCCCCAACATATAAAAAAGGCACGTGCTCCACTATGTTCATAGCAGCCTTATTTATAATAGCTAGAAGCTGGAAAGAACACAGATGCCCTTCAACAGAGGAATGGAAACAGAAAATGTCCTACATCTACACAATGGAATATTACTCAGCTAACAAAAAATGACTTTATGAAATTCATAGGCAAATGGAGGGAACTGGAAAATATCATCATGTGTGAGGTAACCCAATCACAGAAAAACACATATGGTATGCACTCATTGATAAGTGGATATTAGCCCAAATGCTCGAATTACACTAAATGCACAGAACACATGAAACTCAAGAAGGATGACCAAAATGTGAATGCTTCATTCTTTCTTAAAAGGGGAAAAATAATACACTTGAGAGGGAATAGGGAGGCAAAATTTAGAACAGAGGCAGAAGGAACACTCATTCAGAACCTGCCCCACACACCACATGTGGCCCATATATATATATATATATATATATATATATATATATATATATCCACCAAACTAGATAAGAAGGATGAAGCAAATAAGGGCAGGCTGACAGGAACTGGATGTAGATCTCTCCTGAAAGACACAGGCAGAATATGGCAAATACATAGGCAAATGCCAGCAGCAAACCACTGAACTGAAAATGGGACCCCCCATTGAAGGATTCAGAGAAAGGACTGAAAAAGCTTGAAGGGGCTCAAGACCCCATATTAACAACAATGCCAACCAACCAGAGCTTCCAGGGACTAAGACACTACCCAAAGACTATACATTGACTGACCCTGGGCTCCAACTGCATAGGTAGCAACGAATAGCCTAGTAAGAGCAACAGTGGAAGGGGAAGCCCTTGGTCCTGAAAATACTGAACCCCCTGTGAACATGACTTTGGGGTGGAGTTTGGTAATTTGGGGAGGATAGGGAAGGGAACACCCATAGAGAAGGGGAGCAGGAGGGGTTAGAGGGATGTTGGCTTGGAAACCTGGAAAGGGAATAATAATTGAAATGTAAATAAGAAATACTCAAGTTAATAAAGATGAAAGAAAAAAAAAGAAACTGACTGATCTTAAAACAGAGTTTTAATCTCCTATAAAAACTTTTCACTTCCAGGGAAACAGGTTAGATGACTATATTGTTCTTCCTCCTGTGTTCTCTTCCTTTACAGGGCTTTCAATCCTTCCCCCAACTCTACCATAAAGGTTTCTGGACCATTTAAATGTTTGTCTGTGAGTATTTGCATCTGGTTAAGTCAGCTGCTAGGTACAGCCTCTCAGAGGATAGTTATGCTAGACTCTGTTCTGTAAGCTTAACAGGATATCACTGATAAGGTTAGGGATTAGTGTTTACCCATGCCATGTGTTTGAAGTTGGGCTGGTTATTGGTTCAACATTCCCTCAGTCTTTGTTCCATTTTTGTCTCTGCATTTCTTTTAGACAGAAAAAACCTTTGTGTCCAATCATTTATGGATGGGTCAGTGTCCTTACCTCTCTACTGGAGTTCCTGCCTGGTTATAGAAGGTTGCCACTTCAGGTTTCATATCCCCACTATTGGGCATTTTGTGTAAGGTCACTGCATTGACTCCTGGGAGCTTTACCCATCCCAGGTCTCTTGGACTTCCTAGAGATTATCCACAAACCATCATCCTGGCTGCTATAGATTGCCACTTATTTCACTGGCCCTCTGTGTTTCTCATCTGTTGAATGGGGGATGGACTCTGTAAGGGGATGAACCGGACTGGGAAAATTTAGGATGTAGGAAATACTGTAAGATGTAAGTAAATAAATTCATAAATACTTTTAATTAAAAAATTAAAAATAAATAGAAGTAAAAGATGAAACAAACAAACAGACAAAGACAATTGTTGGAGATGTGGCTCAGCAACTAAGAACACTTACAATTTCCAGGATCAATTCCATATACATGTACGGTAATTTTAAAGCCATCTTTTAATTCACAGCTGAAGAATGCCATACGGCTGAGAAGCACCTAAAGAAATGTTCAACATCTTTAGTTATAAGGGAAATGCAAATTGAAACAACCCTGAGATTCCACCTCACACCAGACGGAATGGCTAAAATCAAAAAATCCGGTGACAGCAGATACTGAAGAGGATGTGTAGAAAGAGGAACACTCCTCCGTTGTTGGTGGGATTGCAGACTGTAACAACCATTCTGGAAATCAGTCTTGAGGTTCTTCAGAAAATTGGACATTGCACTACTTGAGGACCCAGCTATACCTCTTTTGGGCATATACCCAAAAGATGCTCCAACATGCAACAAAGACACATGCTCCACTATGTATAAAATAGCAAATTATATAAGGTATGCACTTTGAAAGTGAGGCTTAGACTTTCAAATGGGTGTTATAACACAAATTAGGGACTTTGCTAGAATGACATTTGCCAATGAGATGGTAAGGTGATGAGGCTCAGAACCAGACAGGGTGACATGAACATATACCCCGTATATGAGGTACTTCTACAACTGTCTAAAATATTTAAAACTTTCCCTAAGACATCCAATTTACCTGTGCTCACATATACAACAGGAGATTTTTCATATTTGTTTGTTGCTTTTTAGAAGAAAATGAAAAGTTCCTATTGGTAAGAAGGTTGATTGGATATGGTATTTGGGTAATTAAACAGTACTGGAACAAAAAAATCTACTTTATATAACCTAACTCCTCCATAGTAGCATTAATGATACTTTAGAGAAGTTTACCTGAAGACCATGCTCAGTTGTGGATTTTGCATGTTTATTAATAAATTTGAGAATCAAGATGTAGTACCTAGTTTAATAATGACATGCATTATATACATAAATTCAAAGTTCCTGTTGGATTCAATGACAATTCCAGGAAGGAAAAAGTCACATGTAATATGGGTAACATAAACATATATTTGAGGCAGGGGAAGCCATGGCAACCTCTAAAGAACCAATAGCCATTGATTATTTAAATGAAGCACTAGGTAAAATGTTTCCATTAAAAATATGATTGGTATCACAGGTTATTACTATACTAGGTGTCCATTTCTTAATTTTCATCATTTCTCTCACTTGTAATTCTTAGGAGGAAATAATTCTCAAGACACCTCAATAGTCCTCTTCTACAGAGAAAATTAATCGAAAAATTCTGTAGAGTTCCTCAACCTGCTGGAACTTAAGAATTGTCAAACAGACATGTGAGACCATCCTACTCTTTTTTTTTTCAGTTCTTTTTTTTTTTATTAACTTGAGTATTTCTTATATACATTTCGAGTGTTATTCCCTTTCCCGGTATCCGGGCAAACATCCCCCTCCCACCTCCCCTTCCTTATGGGTGTTCCCCTCCCAACCCTCCCCCCATTGCCGCCCTCCCCCCATAGTCTAGTTCACTGGGGGTTCAGTCTTAGCAGGACCCAGGGCTTCCCCTTCCACTGGTGCTCTTACTAGGATATTCATTGCTACCTATGAGGTCAGAGTCCAGGGTCAGTCCATGTATAGTCTTTAGTTAGTGGCTTAGTCCCTGGAAGCTCTGGTTGCTTGGCATTGTTGTACATATGGGGTCTCGAGCCCCTTCAAGCTCTTCCAGTTCTTTCTCTGATTCCTTCAACGGGGGTTCTATTCTCAGTTCAGTGGTATGCTGCTGGTATTCGCCTCTGTATTTGCTGTATTCTGGCTGTGTCTCTCAGGAGCGATCTACATCCGGCTCTTGAGGGAAAAAACGTGCTGGAAAAAATGGAAGTGCTCTCAAATGTTTTGTATAGTTCCAGTCTCCAAGCAAAATTTTTGACATTTTCAGGCAATCTTCCCCATGAAACATCACAAATAAATACCTTTGATTGTATTTGGACTTTTTACATTCCCTCTTCAAATATCAGGAAGGATAGGGTACTTAATTGAGTAACATATGCTCCTACAACTTTTTGTACTGAAATCTACTGTGACTGAATGTGGGCAAGAAGTCCTGATTGTGATGCTATCAGTGGATCCCTGAAAAAGCCATCATTCTTACATAGTACAAACATTTTGTCGTATATTTTGGGTCAGAACTGAAACACAGGTGTAAGCAGACAATCACCAAAGCTTTGTAAGTTAATCTAATAAACTTAACAGTTCCCTAGAAAGGACATTGTTGGAATTCTCTCAGTATGTTGTTAGAATGTTATGTGGTTGCTGGACACTACTTCATCTCCATTTAATTGGAGAACAAAATTCATGTATGTATGCATATCATACATATTGTACACATTGTGTTTATATTTTAGAATAAATAAAATTATATTTCACATATTCTTTTCTCCCTCCATATCTTCCTTATTCCATTCTTGCTTGTTTTTAAAATTTCTTTCATCTTTTCATACATATATATAATATATATGCATGTTTACCATGTTTATTCTAAGACATAAATATAACGTTTTAGTCAATATAATAATATATATGTATGGTTTGGAGGTAGACATTTGTGTGTTCAAAATGAAATGGCATGTTCTTCCTTGTGTAGGACATAACTTGTGCTTTTACCCTTCCTTGAGTACTTGAAATATTCTATAGGGTTTAAGGGACCCTTAGATTTTTGGGTCCACTTTAGTATCCTAGTATTGCTTGTGTCTCAATCAGCTGCTTGCTCAGCCTCTTGGAGGACAACCATGCTTGTCACCTGTCTCTAAGCATAGTTATAGAATAAGGACTTGGACCCTCCCCTTGAGATGGATCCCAAGATAGGCCAGTCAGTGGGTCTTCTTTCCTTTGGTCTCTTCTCCATGTTTGTATCTGTAGTTTGTTTAGACAGGAAGAATTATGGGTCAACGTTTTTGACTGTGGAATGGCAACACCACCCCTCTACTTGATGCTCTGTCTTTCTACTGTAGGTAGATTTTCTACAAATTCCCTCTCCCCATTGTTGGGCATTACTTCTAATGTCCCACTCTTTGATTCCTGAGAGCCTTTCACCTCCCCAGACTCTAGTACACTCTACAGAGTCTCCCACCTCCTACATCCCGAGGTTGCCTGTCTCCATTAATTCTGCTGGTCTTCAGTGCTTCTGTCCTGATCCCTGCCACTACCTGGTCATGTTCCCCTTTTACCCTGCTCCTCCCCTCTCCTTCCCAGATCATTTCCTCCCTCAGCACCCCATGATTGCTTACTTCTCCCTCTCAAGTGGGATTGAAGCATTCTCACTTGGGCCCTTCTGCTTGTTAACTTTCTTGAGTTCTCTGATTTTATCCTGGGTCTTCTGTTTATTTTTGGCTCTCTGAGAAGAAATTAAGACAAATAGAAGGCCACACAGTTAAATGAGGCAAATAATATCTGACTTCTGAAGATGTCACTAAAATGGTTTGCAAGGAGAAAATACTAGGCTTGAGGCTGGCATCAAAACTCTAATAATAAGGGGAACAGAAGGATACATGGCCCCAGAAATAATCTCTGAATTTCAGTCTTCACATGAGCATATGTTCAATTTTTGTTCATGGCAGGGAATAAACTCAGTGATCCTGTAGGTGAGCATATCTAGTATAAGAGGTCATACTATGTGCTTTTAATATCAGATAAAACTGCAGAATCTTTGACATGCTTTGAGAATTTCAACTCTAATCATACATATATACAAAATACATTGTATACATATTAAAACAAACACATGCACAGTGATAGAGGCACATATTCACACACATGTATTAAGGTATCAGATTTTAATTGACTTTTAAAAAGAATTATGCTACAAGTAACTATTTTAATATAGACTCAGGCATAAACTCTTTGTACCATATTATAAATCCTTCTGCTATATTTTTCAATATTAATCCTGTGTGAAAAGTATATTTCTTTGATGAAAAGCTAGATGATTTTCCTGAAAAAATAATACTTAGTAGCTTAACATGTAATCATGCTCATATCATATATCAGTAACACTATGGTGTATAAACATTTAGATACTATGGATGTCATAAATTAATGAATATAATGATTTAGAATCCATTGGTGTATGAAGAGATCCTTTAATGAGGAAAGAAATAAGGACACAGACATCAACCAACCCCATTTATAGAGAAAGAACTGAAAGAACTAACCACAGAGTAACTAAAGGATTGGCTTACATAAACTTGATGATAAAAGGAAACAGCAATTATGTGGACCTGTCACTTTAATCATATAGGTTCTGTTTGCAGTCAGTGCTGTCTGTTGGGCAGTACATGGCCAGGAACTATGTTAACAGAGAAAGTTTTAAATCCATGAGTTTTCACTGTGTGGACCACTACTATCTACAGAGCTAGTACCGTTGTTTGGATGATGTCAAATCACTGGATACATTCCACACACGTTATTCCTAGCATTAATGAATAGCCTAAGTTCTAGGGACCACAGAACTGTGGTGATGTAAATATTAGTGATCAAGCTGGCATGTAGAACATATTTCCTTTGTTTATAATGGTGTCAATATAGATGGAAATACATGCAGGAATACATTGCTATTTTAATGGCATTAAAGTCCAAAGTTAATTTTAAAAAATTCAGAAAACCATCCTTGTATTTTAGTACAAATTCAACAGACAATTTTCAGAACTATACTTCCATTATTGACAATATCCACAGTAGGTAACTTATGTGACCTTTATGCATTAGTGTGACATGTGCATATTTTGCTTTTAAATTTCAGTCATAGCTGTAGCTCAATCTATCATCATTAATTAACTTGTAAATATGAAATATTATAGGGACTGTACTAAGCCCTTATTGCAGCTATTTACTCTGTGTTACTCCCAGGCAGATATATTTCTATAGCTAGTTAAAAAGTATACAAAAGGAAATGTTGAGAGTAAGTTTTATACCTTTAAAATGGCAAAAGAAAAGGCCACTAACATAGGAAGTTAGGTAGCTATTGGTTAGCACATAAAACAATCAAACAAACAAACAAACAAACAAACAATTCAACCCCCGATTATGAATATGAAGATGATAATTGGAAGGGTGTTCTACACAGGTGAAGGAAAGGATCTAGGTAATATAAAGGAACAAGATAATTCTACTCTGTGTATGTATGTTAAACTCTATAAGAAGTACATGATTCCATTAACCTCTTATTAATTCTTATGAGGCTTACTATACCATACAACCTGAATGAGTTCTTACATTAGATACTTCACAATAAAGCATGGTTAGGTAGAATGTCAGAAATGAACCATAAGTAGATGAGAAAAAGAATGAGAATATGTCTGCAACAAGTAGGAGTTAGTAGGACATACATGCTCAAAATTATGAGAAAATGTATGACAAATCCTGGTGCTAGTTCGATATCAATATAAACAAAATAGAAAAAGTGTTGCATGTAACCAACATTTCTATATCTACCTCATTTCCAGAATAATGACATGCTTATTTATTTATGAATTACTGCCTAGGTCTTAAACTAGGTTTCTTACTGGTGTAGCCTATAAGTCAACCCATTTATATTTTCTTTGCCTGCCACATCTGACTTCTGCATCTCAGGCTAATCTCCTATGCCTCCCTCCATCCCCCCTTTCTGCCTGGATGTCATACCTTCTTCCTACATTTGCTATAGACCATCCATTTTCTAATAAAGCTATCAGAAAGTGAGAATGGGAGTGTTTATAAGATATGATGCAGCCATGTATCTGTCCTTCAGCAAGAGACTTCTATGAATGTACTATTCCACTACAAGTTTAGAGATGACAGAGGAATAGCACAGACACTTGTGCATTTTCTAATATTTAAGTCAAGAAACAATAGTGGAAATGGGAGAAACACTTAGGACAGCATTGAGCGAGCAAGTATAGATGAATCCATACAGTATACAGAAGTATTACCCTCATGGTATATTAAACTTTATCATGTTTATTTTTAAGGTTACATTTAGAAAGGCTGGATGAGTTAGATTATACATCAAATGTTTGCCTTGCAGATATTATCCTTTCCAATATATTTCCTGAATTTACATATTAATATCTAATATATATGTATATATGCATAGTACGTATATGTATATGTGTGTGTCTGTGCATGTGAATATGCATATTATGTATGTGTATGGGTGTATATACACAAATATATGTTTGTGTTTATGTGTGTGGATAAATGGAATTTATTGGAATTTCTTATAAACTGCTACTAATTCCTATTAATCCAAAAAAGGCTGACTGTGAATGGAAAGTTCAGTTATCTAGTGATTGCTCAGTACCATAAGTCTGTGTGTGTCAACTGTTCTTCTGTATATGCTGTATTCCCAAACAGGATCTAATGAGAGTTAAGGACTGGATGTCCTAGTAACCTGTCTTAGTTAGTGTTTTACTGCTGTGAACAGATGCCATGACCAAGGGAATTCTTGAAAGGAAAACATTTAATTGGGGCTGGCTGACAGGTTCAGAGGTTCAGTCCATCATCTTCATGGTGGGAGATTGGCAGTGTCCAGGCACTCATGGTTGAAGGAGGATCTGAGAGTTCTACATTGTCATATGAATACTGCTAGCAGAATCTGACTTCCAGGGAGCTAGGATCAGGTCTTAAAGCCTGTGCTCACAGTGTCACACTTATCCCAACAAGGCCACAGCTCTAAATCGTACCACTCCCTGAGTAAAGCATATTCAAGCCATGATCAAGTGATTCCAAGTAGGCAAAGTGCTTCCTTCTTCTGTGTTACCACATAAGCTTCCAGCAGAATGCATGATTTAGATTAAGGGCATCTCTTCTCAACTCTAGATCCAGAGTAATGGTTTGTAACTTCCTACTTCCATATCTGAATTAAAGACATATGTCTTCATGCCTCAAGATCCAGATCAAATGTCTGTATCCATACCTCAATAGTTCAGATTAGAAGTGGCTTCACACATTTCAAACAAAGCAGAAAGGTATTCACACATTTGCCCACCATCTCTACATTGTAGTTTTTTCAATATATATATATATGATACAATTAATTGAAAAGTAAATTGACACTATGTATAAAATAAAAAGAAATAAAAATTCCACTTATTCACTTTCTTTAATGAATGCCCAGAGGATGCCTGCTAGGACAATGTACAAAGAAAAGAAAAACAAACAAACAAACAAACAAACATTCAAACCAACAACAGATACCCTTTAAATTTTTTATTACAAGCATGGGGAATCATTTAAAAACCATATATGCAATATTTCCACTTAACATTATGGAAATTCATTGTTTTAGAAAAATACTTGAATAATTTTTCTCAAACCAAAAATGGTTAAATTCTTAGAGATTTTTCCTTTGTACTTTGAGATGATCATGTATCATGTTGGTCTTTGGTCTTTGGTGGCCTGCCCCTTTCTGAACAGGAAATTGACGGGTATTGAAACTGGAGGAGAAGGGAATTGGCACATGGAGCTAACAGGAGTGGAGGGAGGAGAACATGGTTTAGAGGAATTGTATGATAGAAGGACCTATTTTCACTAAAATAGGAGACGATGTTGTAGATTTGTCATTCCTTGTATTCATGTAGTTCACTCCATGGACTCTTTATATATGTTAAAATTGAACTAATACTACATATAAAGGTAATATTTGCTTTATCATAATGTAAAATCACTCTATGTAAATAGTTTTATCTCATATTTCAAATGTATATTGTCATCAGATCTTTTTTTTTTCCTTTTTCAGCCTAAGTCACGATAATACTTCCACTTTTCCGCAAAGTCCCTTTCTACCACTCGCTGTCAGTATACCTTCCCTGAACAATTAAAAAAAAAAGAAAGAAGAAAAGAGATAAAGAAAAAAGGAAATAAAGAAAGAGAGAAGGAGGAAAAGTCCTACCACCACCACCACTACCACCACCACAACAGCAACTACTTTACTTAACAATAAATCCGTTTTTATGAACTCCAAAATAAAATAAAGTTCTAACCACTCACACATATACACAAAACATGAAAGAAAATGTATGGACTTTTGTCTCTGCAAATATGTACTGATTTGTAGTGTGGTTGTTATATCCAGTGACATTCGGCAGATATCAACTGTATATAACTTCTTCTTAGGGATGACAAATTTATCTAATTTCCCTCCTCAGTGCTGGTATTTCTGTCTATTTTGAACCACTTTCTTTAGATCTCATGTTTGTTGCCACAGACTCTGTGAGTACCTATACTGAAAGGAAGTTATATTTGATAAATATTTGTCATTGGACATATTGACCACTTCAGGCCCTTTAAAATCTTTCTACCTCCTTTGTAATATAGATATATGAGGTTTAATGGAAAGGTTGGATGATTATATCACACTTAGGACCTAGTGCTTTACAGACTCTCATTTTCTACACACAGTCCACCGGAACATCTCTTTCCCTATTTCCCATCTAGTGCAAGCAGAATACCTCTGATGAGGTTCAAGTTATGCACAGATTTATGGATAAAATAATATGTAATTAGGATTATTAAGTTTTACTTTTTATCAGAATAAGACGTTTTGATTTTTTTTTGTTTTTGTTTTGTTCTGTTTTGTTTTTACCTAGGTATTTTACCTATTAGACTCAGGCTCTTGTCCATATTTGCACTGTGAGGTATAGCTTCTATCTCATGGAAATGGAAGCCAACTCCTTTCTCGGTAGCAGATAGAGGGAGTAGTCCTAACAGTGATGGAGAGAGGGGAAAATGGATTGCATGTATTGCATTTTTAAGAATCAAAAGTAGTAAATTAAGTCAGACTGCATGTCTGCCTCTCTGCTGGTATGCCAGAGTGCAGCCATGCGACTCAGACAAGGTAGAACAAAGTCCAAGATAGGGGGTCCCAGCCTGTTTCTCCATGGGAGAGAAACAGATTGTTCAGGGAGTGGTGCTCTGATTCTCAAAATCCTGTGCACCCAAACGCTGCTGGGGAACAAAGGAGTTGAGAACTGTGGTCAAGGTATCTCTCATCCCATAAGCAGGCAGTAAGGAGATTGCTGACTCTAGGTCAGGGCCGAATTGTGTCTGGTTCCCAGCGAGTGAATAAAGATGGGCTGAAAGAGATACAGTCTTCTCAGGGAGAATTAGGTGTGGCTGTTTCTGAGGACAGGCCTCCCCACACCCTCTCACCCCCACTCCTCCCCAGTCATCCTTGATGAAGGAGATAGTCTTGCTCATCCAATCTGCCTTATTTATGGCAAGTGTGAATACATATGCCTTACTTAGGGTGAATTGGGGATTAAAAACATTTTACAGGAGTGGAGGCCCAGGAAGGGAAGTTCATTGAATGATCATTTGTGGTCTATCTAGATTCCTATTTAGAATGTAGAATTCTAGGTTTTTTTTGCTATATTATCAGATATCATGATCATCTCATTAATAGTCATGTTTATATATTCCAGAATAGGTAAGGCTTGGCCAGGTGCTGATTACAAAACTTGCCATTCTCAATTATATGGTTCCTTGAGTTTTTTTAATCTACTTCAACCTTCCCAGTTCTTTTGTCTGGTGTCAGGGTCTACTTGATCAACAGATTTCTCTGATAACAAGTAAGTATGGCAACAATGTATCTTGAATACTTCTTACTAGTGCATATTGAAGACTTTGTAGGTGATATTGATTTGTTTTCTCCTCTAGTAACATACAGCTTACCTTTCATCCATATTAAATGGAGTCAGTAGCAGTGAAGCTTCAAATCTAGTACTGTATATATTTCTTCTTTTCCGTGATATAGTAGTATCTTATACATTAGAGCCTTACAATGTGGAGAATTAACCGTAGTTTTGACAGTGCTGGGTGATGCTTGGTTGGCAAATGATGAAACCCATTTGGTCAACAATTCATCAAAACAATTAGTTGCTTTCACTGGAGATTTCACTTCATGTTATATGACACATATTTGTGTAACTATATCTTTCCAAATATAGGGCATTTCCATTAATTTACACACACACACACACACACACACACACACACACACACACGGAGAGAGAGAGAGAGACGGAGACAGGGACAGAGACAGAGACAGAGAGACAGGGAGAGACAGAGAGAGAGACAGAGAGAGACAGAGACAGAGAGATAGAGAGACAGAGACAGAGAGAGAGGAGGTGCTTCTTTGATTTATGTTTGAGTTTTATACAGGAATACTGTGCACTTTATTCCCTCCTTTCCTTCTCCTAACATCTGCCCATTATATTTCTTTTCCATCTATTAGCAAAAAAATTTCCACTTCTTAATGACTATGTTTCTTTTTTTTTTTTTTTTTGGTTCTTTTTTTCGGAGCTGGGGACCGAAGCCAGGGCCTTGTGCTTCCTTGGCAAACGCTCTGCCACTGAGCCAAATTCCCAACCCAATGACTATGTTTCTTAAAGATATAATTGTACCTAAAACAACTTTAAGCTGTGTAAAATATGTGGTGATCACTGCTATGTATAATGCAGATTTATTGGCAATGAATAGCCTATCAGATATCATATCCTTGGAAAAGAAGAATTCACTCTCTTTTAGCATATATCATTTGGCATTAGATTTTCAGCTTAATGTGAGCCCTTGAGCAATGTTTCCATAAGTTTTAGAAAACTGATTTATCAGAAATTGATCTTAAAAAATCAGCTTCTTCCAGCTTTTCCCTAATTTAACCACAGGCTTCAGCAGCTTCTGTCCATTTGTTGGGTCTAAACATTTGCTTTTGACTCTTTGAGCTGCTTGTTGTGTCTTTGGGAGGGCTGTCATGATAGGCTCATTTTTGTGAGCATATCATATCCTCAGATATAATTTCAGGCCTTGATGCCTCTCTTTGACCTGAGTCCTAATTTGGGCCTGTTCCTGGACCCCCTTTTCCTAAAGCTGTTCTCCATTTTTTTCCTGAAGTATTTTCAGAGAGGAACAATTCTGGGTCACGGTTTTAACTGTAGGATGGCAATCCCATCCTTCCCATGAGGCCCAGTATTTCTACTGGAGGTGGGCTCTACTAGTTCTGTTTCCCAACTGTAGGATATTTTACCTAAGGTGACTCGCTTTGAGTCCTTAGAGTCTATCACCTCACAGATGTTTGGAATTCTAGGACCACACCCCAACCTTCTGAGGTTGCCTGTTTCTATTCTTTCTAGTGGAATTCAGGACTTCAGTCCTGTTCTTCCCACCCAGTACCTGATCATGTTCCCCTATTCCCCTCCCTTTCCTCTTTCCCACCAATATCCCTCCCTCCCTGTCCTGGGATTTCTTTATTCTACCTCTCATGTAGAATTGAGGCATCTTCACTTGGGTTCTTCAGCTGTTAAACTTTTTTGAGTTATATGTATTGTATCATGGGTATTCTGTACTTTTTCTGCTAGTATCTATTTTGTAGCTTTCTTTTAGTATATAGAAACCCTTTTTTCATATCAGATATCTTTTTACTCTGGTCTTATAATCTATGTATGCTTTTTCTGAACTGCTGTCACATTCTTGAAATAATCGTGAGTTTTCTGAATTCATGAATCGGTTTACAAACAGCACTATCAGTTGGTCCTTGAAACTCTACAAGTTATGCAATACTGTAATGGTATTTATGTGATTCAAACTGAAGATTTTGCTAAGGTAGATAACAAGGCTTGTTTGTGAGTATAAGGCTAGATATTTAAAACATATTTAATATTATGCTGTATCTGGAAAATTAGCAGTAGAAGAGTTTATTTAAAGAATTCTCATATTAAAAGCCATGTGTAATAGCTAGATTTGCTGCATGGGGAAAAACAATTTTCTTCCTGGCCATAATATAGGTCTGCATTACTCACCAAAGATCTAATGAAAAATTGATATTTTCTTTGAGCACTAAGCCACTAATACTCTTGCAAGAACTCAGATTTGAGAAATTTTAAAACTTGATAACATGGGTAAAAATATGAAGTTTGCTCTGAAATTTTGAAGTACTTTTTTTGGTAATGTTTATTTTAATATACCATGGTGGTCTGGAGTATAAAGGTTACAGTATGAGTGATATAGCAATCAGTCTTAAAGACCATAAAATTATAAAATATACTTAAATAGAATTTGTAGAAAAATACAATTAAAAACGTGAGGATTTTGAATAAGTCTGAGATGGAATATACAGGAGAACACAGTGTGCTACTCTTGTACCATCATATGTGTGGGGATCAAAGGGAAACAGCACAGTCACTTGCCTGTTACATAAAATTTCCATCCAGTATTTAGAAATAAGTTAAACTGTGGAGTACAAATGACAGAATCAGAACTAGGAAAGAAGAATAATATATTGTCCCATAACATGGACAGCAATGTGTGCTGGGAGTGAAAATCTTGGCCCATGTCCATACAGAACACACCAAAACAACATGGTTCCATGTGTAGATGTTTGATGAGACAAGGAGAATTAAAGAGGGGACAAGTAAGAGAATGTAGAGGGAGGGGGGAGATGGGGAGATAAAGAACAGGGACAAAGAGGGGCACATGAGCACAGAAAAGCAAGAGCAAGAGTAGGAGAGATCAAGACCAAGAGGAAGAGGAGGGGTCATGCCACCCCATTTATAGCCTGGGACAGCTGGCTGTTGCCAGGCAACTCTGGAGTGGAGCATACATGGCTGTTGCCAGGTAGCAGTGGGGATGGACCTTAGAAAGAATACCAACATTCCCCTGTTTTGTTTTTTTTAAACGAAAAATTAGAAAGACAGTGGTGGAGCAGGAATAGGGTAGTTGTGATCTCTATTTCCTGATAGAAACATGGCTATGGGATGTTTGTCCAATCTTAAGAGTTGGCTGTTTCCTTGTTGGCAAGCATCTGTGGAATGATCTGAGGTTAGATCAGAAGGAACAGGACTAATAGGGGTGTTTGTGTCTATGAGAGGAGATTGGAACTTTTGAAGGTGGCTTCTCTGGAGATATCCTGGGTGTAGTAAACACCTGGACTTAACGAGATGCTGGAACACACATATATATTTATTATAGGTGAAGGATAAAATTAAGTGTGTTTGGAAGAAAAGAATTTTTTTCATACATGTACAGTTGAAACCCAGAGGAATCCCACCCTTTGGAATAGGTGATAAATGGGAATGTGAGTCAGATGTACTCATTTGGTATGTGAGAGGTAGGTCTGAGTGGGTTTCCTGTAGCTTATAACTTTACAAAAGAGATAATATAAGTTAACAACATAAATAGTCTTTAAGATAAGCTTTCTGTGGAGAAGAAGGAATAATTTGTCCTACAGAACATGTCCTGGATGTCTTAAAACAGTCATGAAAAAAAGACAGAGAAAGCTGTTTCCAAGTCCTGTTTGGAAAGACTGTTTAGCAACAAAGGGTTCTGGATTGCCCGAGATTTGGGGGTCTACTTGAGAATCTGGTAAAGCAAGCAACTTGTTGATGTTAGTAGGTTAGCTGACTTTAAGGAGCAGAAGAGCTGCTGACAAGCTTGGGTTTAGGCAAATGTGTGGAACAAAGGTAATAAAGACTCCCAACTTAGCTAGAAGATCCCTTCCCAATTAGGAGACAGGGCATGTTGGCGCTACAAAACAGTTGAGAGGTACATTCCTGAAAATGAAACTAACAAGTGGGGTTTGGTGAGGAAGGTAAGGTTGCCTCCTACCCTGACAATAGGGGAACATGAGAGAGACATGGATCTACAAAACTCCATTAGGAAAAAGTAAATGGCCCCTGTGTCCAAAAGGAAGGAGTTAGGCTGCCCACATACCATGATACTTACCCAGGGCTCCTTGATGTTGATGGCAGTGGTCAGGTCCAGGGAACTCAGGCCCCTTCTGTTGTCCATAGCCAAGCCTAGGAGATCCACTGGAGGGTTATTTGCATATGATGTCCCCGTGTCCTTCACAACCTGAGGGTAATTGACAGCTCAATGTCCATCTTGATGGCACCTAAAACGTAGCCCCTTGGCTTGCAGAAGTTAGGGCAAGCCTTTGCCCAGTTACTTTGTTGACCATATCTGTATCGGAAGCCTTGTGTTCTCTTAGTCTTAGAAGAGCAGGAGTCCCACAGCAATAGCTGAGGCTGTTCAGACAGATTTTCCAGCATATGGTATTAGTGTGCAACCCTTTTTATCTCTCCCATGGTACACCCAAAAGGCCAACATAAAAACTTCTGTAGAGTTAGAAGCCTCCACTCTAGCTTTTTTAAGTTTGTCTTTTTGTTGGGGTAGCTCTGGGAGGAGAAAGGTTATCAGAAGTTGCTTACCTTCTGAGTTGTCAGGGTCCAAATAAGTGTATTGTAATAAAGCCTTTATAAGTCATTCTAAAAATTGGGATGGGTTTTAGTGTTTTTCTTAGATGACCTCTTGCAGTTTTTAAAAATACACTGGTTTTAAGACTGTACTTTAAAGACTGTACAGGAGAAATGATATGAATCTGCCTATAGAAGTATAATTCCTTTGGGGATCATGGGCAGGTACTACCTCAGATCCAATTGGGTGGTGGTGTGATCATGCTGGAAAAGACAATGTGAAAGCTGTTTTTCTTGAGGCTGTGGCAGATTAAGCACAGGAGCAACTTCCTTGACAGACAGAGAGCTCGCTTGAACAAAGGTATTAGCAAGAAGAATCCTTATCAGATGCAAGGGACAGGATCAGACTTGCTTATCCTACTGCTGTGAACCAGGGTCTGTAGCAGACAGAGCACAGAAGCAAGTGTGCAAAGTGAAGGGGTTGCACATGTGTGGGGAAGGAGGTCTCACAGACAAAGTCCCTGCCAGACACAAAGGATGGGGCCACATCTGCTTTTCACGGGGAAACAAAGATCAGTAGACCTGTGAATAAGACTAGTATTATTAATTTCCCATGATAGTGCTGGGGCTACACTCAGAGCTGGTACTCTTGAGCCAGAAAGCAGTTTATCCAGGCCCAGCCTGGCATTTTCTTCAGAGAGAAATTGTCTTAAAAAATGGAGGAATAATCTCACAAAAGAGAAAAGGTCTTATAATGAGAGTCAGTGAAAGAATCCATTCCTAGGGTCAGCACAGGTAGCTCAAAGCTCAAGAACACTCCCCTGAGATCATATGTACATCCTGGAAAGTCAAGCTCTCAGATAAAGAAAGCACATAGAGGTCAAGTTAGTCACCACTCACCAGCCCGTGATTGAAGAAGGTGCTTTCCTTGGCAGGAAGTTGCATGCAGGGTATCACAGTGATGGGGAGGCCTGCTGGACTGACCAGCTAAGTACCCGGGGCACAGGTTAACTCAGAGGGATGCCACAGTAAGTGAAAATCAAGGAGGGGTTAGACCAAATGTATATGAATGTTTCGGCATAAGGAACCTTCCATTTACCAGACTGCTAGCAGTAATTGTGAAGATCCCCTAAAATTGAGGAATTAGCATGCTATTATGCAGCAATATGAACCATTACCTAATGAATTTTAGATCATTCTAGTATTTTGATGTCCTCAGGAGAGGCATTAGTTTTAGAGTTTTGAAATTCTCTAGAAAACAAAATGTTGAAGGGATGTTCAAAGACAATGAATAGCTCACTAGGGAAAGTTACTGAGTAATCCTGACTGGCCTCCCAGGAGGATTTACTGGTGGTAACAGTAGCACTACTTGAGGCCAGGCATCTGAGTCATCACTTAGACTCCTATAGGCCATAAACGATAGGTCCCAAACCCACCAGAAAGCATTCCTACCCAGGCCTGGTATTTTATGATCCTCTGTGAAAGTCTGGAGTAGGAGGGAAGCAAGGAACCACTTTCAGGGGAATCTCCACCCAATGATTGAAGTCCTATCTTGTATTTTAGCTAAGGGGTTTTCCTTTTCCCCAGAAGGGCTGGCCAATGCCTATTTTGGAAATTTTGGGTTCTCTATGTCAACTGTAATACATTTACCAAAGTGCTGGTTTTTGTGCAGGAATTGTAGCTACAGTCTGGTAGCAGGAGAAGAGGGACTGAGTGGTTGATGAGGGCTTTTCTAAGTGATGCAGGTGGCAAGAGCAGGTAACACGTGGTGAAACACAGAGGGCAGTGGCTAACGCAGGAGTCTGCATGTGCACTAGTTCAGCAGGAACTCAAGTGGTAGAAGTCCTGAGTCCCACATCGGCCAGCAGGTGTTCGTGTCCAATGGTGCAGCAGACACATGAGATTTATTTCTAGAATATTCATATTAAAAACAAGCATAAAACATAGTAGCATGTAATTACATATCATGAGCTAGAGACACAAAAATCTTTGAGTTTTGAGGACCAGCTATGTTAGATTGTTTGGCAAAATCCATTTCTTGGTTAAATATTATCTAAAAATAATGCACACTGACATTGTATCAGTATATGGTGAATATGTATAATCAGTAGCAAGCATGAATTTCCATCATCTGAGACTGTATGCATAATTCCTCTATTATGCACAGCCAGGCAAAATCCCAGTATGCTAGATGCAGAAATCACTAGTCCCCACTGGTATGTCTGCCTTTTGTTATTTAATAAGATGATGGAGGAAAACAGTCAGATTTTTCTCAGGGATCCTTACTTGAGAGACTACAAATTTCCCAGTAGATGGTGCCATATCCATTTACAGGCAAGTGCCTTAAATGAACTCAGATTTATTAAAGAGACAGTACACATATTAACTTCTGATGCAGTAGGAATAGCTGTGATTGGAAATGAAATATAGTGTAGGGAAATGGAGTGCTTTTTCAATATACAATTTCATATATCAATATCAAATAAAAATTTTTGACTGTTATCTGCATCTAAGAAGGAAAAAATGAAAGAAAGACAACTGCATTCAAACCTAATGTACAATCACAGCGATAGCAGCCAGCTACACTTCATACCCTAGAGTCATAATCAAAACAGTTCAAAAGGAAACAGAGGTTTTCTTTTTTTTCTAGTTAGGCACACTATATTCCTAAGTACCTCCTGGCATTATAAGCCCCCATCATCATTAGCCAGTATTGTGTATTGTTAATTGGAGCAAGAGCTTGGGGTAAATTATGCTTTTTTGTTTTGTTTTGTTTTCCTGACTTCCTTTTTCACTTTCCTTGCTTCTGCAGCAACACAGAGGGAGGAGGCAGAGATAAATGAATCAGCAGCTCTAATGGAGATCTCCAAGGTTACTGCAGGCTCTGCTTTGTATTCTCACACTTCAAATCTCTCTCCTGATTGGTTCTTAATCCATTCTGTATTTGCATGTACACACTCCTGTAAACAGAAGCAAAGGGAGTAATAAATTCACCCCCACCCTCTGGCTGCAGGGCTTTTTTTCCTGTTAGGCTTCTGGCTAGAGTCCACTAATTTTCTGGTACCTGATCTGGCCAAAGCCTGACTATAACCTCCTCCAGAGAGGAAGACTGCTCCTGCAGGAGACTCAGACAGTGGAGATGTAGCATAAGCAGGGACTTCCTAGGATTCCTCCTCTCCTGCTCTGACTTACTGGCTCCTGTTTCTTATCCAGATCATATGTTTCTCCCAGTGAAGCTACCTTTTCTCCTTTAAAATTTTCAACTTTTTTTCACTCTTGGAGTCCTTCATCACCTGCAAGGAGGATTATAAACTTTGCTAGTCAGTCTTTGATAAGATACTGGGTATGTTCTGTTCCTACATTCCGTTGGAGGACCAGCTATGAAGAACTGCTCTCAGAAGGGTAGTTCTTACAGGGCCCACTATGTAGCCTGAGAGACCAACCTTTAACATTTCAAGACCACTACCTTACCTGTCTTTCAAAGCCTTCTTGGAAAAGATACATAATATTAGATATATATTATATCATCTCACTGCCTTTAAGATCTTAGAGGTTCAGAGTTCCACTCGTGTAGTACAGTAGGGATTATATTGTCGTGATGTTTTCCAGATAATAGTAGAGTTTGTTCTTGCTTTTCCAGGTGTCCATTTCTTTCTATGATGTCAAAGTATTACACAATTGCCTGTGGTATCAAATTAGTATTTTTTATTTCCCTCAAAACAAAATTATCTACCAGATATTCTTGTCAATCTTTGCAGTGAATCTCCACTGTGTGACCATTATCTCTTCATGACCACTCTCCTCTCACCAATCACATCACTATGATACTTCTGGTACGTTTATGCAGTTATACCGTTTGTTTAAAGTAGTTCCTTGCAATCACAAACTTTTTCAGTTTCATATATTATACATTATTTGGATGTTTGTATGTCCTATGCAGTTTCATCCTCTCTATATTACCATTCCCATGGACCACTTGAGAAGGAAAGAATTGAGGATTTTACCTGACGGTCAACTGAGATATAATAGAAAAAATCTGCAAGTATTACACACATAGAAGTATCAGAGGAAGATATTTACTTGACTCACAGAGTGATACATTGATAGCCAATTTTGGTAAAGTTTACTCTATGTTGCTATGGAGGTAGATATAGAGATGGATATAAGAAAAATAGAAATAAAAAAGAAAAAAATAAGAAGGAGCAATATCTTTATTATTCAGCACAGCCTTACTCAAAGGCTTTTGTTATATAATAGCTTTCAATAAAGAAATCACTATGCCCATTTTTAATATGTATGAGAGACAAGGTTAACCAGAACAAGTCAAAGGTTGAATCTAATTTCTGTTGTGAGCTGAACACTGTGTTAAAAGGCCATGGGTTCAGTGCCTGAATCACTTTGATTTATTTGGAGTAGGTAGAGACCTTGAAATTGTCAAATGTTCTGATGTTAACATTCTGATACTGAGTATTGCTTTTCCTGGAAGATATTTCTGGGCAGAATTAAGAGAAGGTCTATCAGGAAGTTTCTGAACAGGGATATTATTGAATATGGGTGGGCCAAAGTAAGTATTGAAACATCTCACCAATGGTCACTCAGCAGATTTAAGGATTCATAGCAATTTTATCTTTTACTAACACTCAAAAAGACTTGTTAATTTTGATTTCTCCAAGATTAATAATCTGGACTTCCCAAGAAATGACCTCAGCAAATATCTAATTAACCAACACCCCATGAGTTACTATATGTAGCAATTCATATCAATAATATTAGAGAATTTATATTCATGTTACTACTCCTTAGTGACAATTATGCAGAAAGACATGGATGTGGTTATGACTGTCATGCAATCATGACGGCCATGAGGACTTTTTCTGAGTGAGCAGAGAGATAGCACCATGACTAACACAGTGAAACCCCTTGTGAGTTTCTACCTCTTTATTCCACCTCTGTAAAGGTTAAGAGAGAAGTGATATTCTGCTTCATTGTTGGATATCTCTGACTTGCTATCCTGTGTAGCATCATATAAGATGTATGGAGCAGGGGTTAAAATCAGGTTCTAATCAGCTTGCCTGTTTGGCCGGTAATAGCTGTGTTTTCTAGATTGCTTGTCTATACATGTGATCCTTCTGTGTTGTAGTCTTTGTCTGTCCCATAATAAAGGAAAATACCTCTCCTAGCCTTGCCAATGTTACTAGGCTCACCTGATACTAGGGAATAAGACAACAATATGTTAAGAAAAATACCTGTAGTGACTATTTGGCTCAGTGGTAGACTGCTCTACTGCACACATGAAACCCTGGCTTTTCTCTTCAGTATTCAGTCAGTATTGAGGGAACATAAATTTACTTTGGCTAGTGGAGACTTACCAGTTTTTCCAGGCTTGTGACTCTAATACTAATTTGACCAAAATTCCAAAGCTCAGTGAATTTGCAATAGCTCAGGACTAAGTGGTAGATACGTGCTACCAGTAATGACCAAAAATAAAGAGAATCTGATAGCCTGAGTGGGCTGTTGGAAAAGCTACACCTTCATTGAACATTAATACTAACTTTCTCTCTATAGCAATATCAACCACTCCACATGTTGGGGACCAAAATATCAGAATAACCCCAGCAGACACAAGAGTCCCACAAAGCAATATCTCTATTTCAGTTTGGCAACAAAACCTGTCCCTCGGGAACAACAGCATAGACTCTGGAGGGAGCTAACTATATCTTTGAAAGTTCATTTTAATACATATTTAAGATGAGTTACTCAGGCCACTGCTATAAAGTAGAGAAACAGAACAGAATCAGAAGGTGAACTGTGACCCTGAAGAGAAATTACACAGCCTTTTTAAAGACAAGAACGCAAAACAAGTTGGGTTGTAATATTGTCCATTCTTATTGACACAATGGTGGAGTGATGAATTAAATGCAGGGGAGTGGGTATCACCTAGGTTTTCAGGTTTCAGAACTTCGAATCAGAGCCTTGGATCAGGCTTAAACATTTTGAACATAAATCAAAATAGTATGGGAGCAAAGGAGTGATCTAGTTTCACATAGGTAATTACAGTAGTATAGTTAATGCCTTTACAAATTACCTACCTTAGTTTAGATAACAGACATCTTCTTGCATTATATTCACGTGTAATTTATGATTAACAGACAAACAAGACACATCAAGTGAAAGTTGGTTCCATGGACTCAGTTTCACCCTGCCAAGAGGATGGAGTTATCCCTGAGATGGCTTGTCTCAGACTATTTTCTCTTTTTTCCCATTTTTAAAAACTCTGAGATGGAATACTCTTTTTTCTCCGTGCTGCCTCTTTGATTTCAAATCATCCCTGCTATTGAAGATACATTTTCCAAGTGAGTGCAGCGAAAAGCCGAGCACTTATTCATCAAGGCAATATAGGTATATGATATAAATTATTGATTGAACCATCCATTATTTGCTTGCTTACAAATTATAAGTTTGAGGAAAAAAGCATCAAAATGAAAACATATTGTATATGTTTTCATAGTTCATCTTACACAGGCAAGAAAATATTACGTTTTTTTAAAGGTTATTGGCATAAGAATCAGAAATAATTTTTAAGGCGTCCAAGAAATTCAACAGAGAAATGAATAGATCTAGGTCTAGTCACGCAGTCTACAGGGGGAAAAGAACAGGATTGGGTTAATTTACTGAGAACTGAAATCAGACTGCTTAGTTCTGAGTTCTTGGGTTTCTCCTAAATTCTTGCTACACCAAGTTAATGAATGAGACCTAGTGTCTAACCTCACTTTCTTCCTTTTTCACACAGTGTGTTTTTACCCATGATACCATTGGTGAGAATATCTCTTGTCATGTTTTTTTTTTAATTTAGAGAATACTTTATTAGTTTTTGTAATCAAACCCACGTATATAATACCTTACATATTTAATACAGTGTGTTACCCCTGTACAAATGGAAAAAAACTTAAGTTCAACATTTCTAGACCAATATGGCTGTTAATTTCTGTACAGTGCCAACTCAACACAGTAAATGGGGATACTTTTTTCCAAAGTTGACAGCACAGGTAAAGTTTCAAAAAATTCAAATTATATATCTGTATATATATTTATATTTATATAAAAAGACCAATAATAGCAGTGTTATGCATCAACAGCAGCAACAGCTTTTCCAGGTTCTGCAGTCATCTGAACAAAACTGTAGAGACATCCAGCATACTCCATTAAAAAAAAAAGTAAAAAAAACAAAACCCGAGAAAACAGCACAGTTCTGTTACTCTTGTGGTACCTGGCACCATTTTTTTTAAATTAGCTTCTCAATCATCATCTGGAAAGAAAACATTCTGAGCAACATCATTAAAAACAGCTCTGATAAAGCACGGTCACTACTACGTATCATAAAGCAGGTACAAGCTATTTTACATCCACAGAGGTATGATACAGTACTGTCCTACATCTATAATACTAGAGGATACAATTTAAAAGGCATTATTTGAGACTTGATTCTACTTTTCCAGCAGAGGGCCCAAAGGATGGTGTGACACAGCTTTGTAAAGAAACACACTCTAGACAGGATTTCCTTTCACTAGTGGCACAGTTCTAAGGATTCATTCTCTCCATGAATGTCAGCTAAAACCGTTATTAAAAAAATGAAATATCCCTAGAACAAAACCGTATAACCACCGGATTCACATGAAGATGACCTAGTGGAGACAAGCTGGACCTCACCTTACCAACAAGCTATCAAATCTGTTATGTTTAAACAGTGAGACCTCCAAGGAAGGAGATGCCAAGTAGTGCTTCAAAGCTTCAGACCACAATCAAACACAGCATCCTTTTCAACAGAAGCAGAAGCTCATCTGAATATGCTCATGGATGCTGACATCAACATTTAATCATCTCCTCACTCATCCAGGAAGAGGGGGAGATCAGTTACTACTGTACTTTATTGTGTTCAACGAAATCACCATGTTACAAAAATAGCAAGCTGCCATAATAAAAATAAGGCTCCTCTATCCAGCACCAGATAGCATCATTTTACTTTCAAGCCTAGAAATTGCACACTTGTATATAAACCAACCGAAGATGAGGATTGAGAGTTCATCTTGGTTGATTTTTCCTTTGATGAATATGAAGTGTCCTTCCTTATCTTTTTTGATGACTTTTAATTGAAAATTGATTTTATTTGATATTAGAATGGCTACTCCAGCTTGCTTCTTCTGACCATTTGCTTGGAAAGTTGTTTTCCAGCCTTTCACTCTGAGGTAGTGTCTGTCTTTGTCTCTGAGATGTGTTTCCTGTAGGCAGCAGAATGCAGGGTCCTCATTGCGTATCCAATTTGTTAATCTATGTCTTTTTATTGGGGAGTTGAGGCCATTGATGTTGAGAGATATTAAGGAATAGTGATTATTGCTTCCTGTTATATCATATTTGGATGTGAGGTTATGTTTGTGTGCTTTCATTCTCTTTGTTTTGTTGCCAAGACGATTAGTTTCTTGCTTCTTCTAGGGTATAGCTTGCCTCCTTATGTTGGGCTTTACCCTTTATTATCCTTTGTAGTGCTGGATTTGTAGAAAGATATTGTGTAAATTTGGGTTGGCATGGAATATCTTGGTTTCTCCATCTATGTTAATTGAGAGTTTTGAAGGATACAGTAACCTGGGCTGGCATTTGTGTTCTCTTAGGGTCTGTATGACATCTGTCCAGGATCTTCTGGCCTTCATAGTTTCTGGTGAAAAGTCTGGTGTGATTCTGATAGGTCTGCCTTTATATGTTACTTGACCTTTTTCCCTTACTGCTTTTAATATTCTTTCTTTATTTTGTGCGTTTGGTGTTTTGACAATTATGTGACGGGAGGTGTTTATTTTCTGGTCCAATCTATTTGGAGTTCTGTAGGCTTCTTGTATGCCTATGGGTATCTCTTTTTTTAGGTTAGGGAAGTTTTCTTCTATGATTTTGTTGAAGATATTTACTGGTCCTTTGAGCTGGGAGTCTTCACTCTCTTCTATACCTATTATCCTTAGGTTTGATCTTCTCATTGAGTCCTGGATTTCCTGTATGTTTTGGACCAGTAGCTTTTTCCGCTTTACATTGTCTTTGACAGTTGAGTCAATGATTTCTATGGAATCTTCTGCTCCCGAGATTCTCTCTTCCATCTCTTGTATTCTGTTGGTGAAGTTTGTATCTACAGCTCCTTGTCTTTTCTTTTGATTTTCTATGTCCAGGGTTGTTTCCATGTGTTCTTTCTTGATTGCTTCTATTTCCATTTTTAATTCCTTCAACTGTTTGATTGTGTTTTCCTGGAATTCTTTCAGGGATTTTTGCGATTCCTCTCTGTAGGCTTCTATTTGTTCTCTAAGGGAGTTCTTTATGTCTTTCTTGAAGTCCTCCAGCATCATGATCAAATATGATTTTGAAACTAGATCTTGCTTTTCTGGTGTGTTTGGATATTCCATGTTTGCTTTGGTGGGAGAATTGGGCTCCGATGATGCCATGTAGTCTTGGTTTCTGTTGCTTGGGTTCCTGCGCTTGCTTCTCGCCATCAGAATATCTCTAGTGTTACTTTGTTCTGCTATTTCTGACCGTGGCTAGACTGTCCTATAAGCCTGTGTGTCAGGAGTGCTGTAGACCTGTTTTCCTGTTTTCTTTCAGCCAGTTATGGGGACAGAGTGTTCTGCTTTCGGGCGTGTAGTTTTTCCTCTCTACAGGTCTTCAGCTGTTCCTGTGGGCCTGTGTCTTGAGTTCACCACGCAGGTTTCTTGCAGGGGAAAATTTGGTCCTACCTGTGGTTCCAAGGCTCAAGTTTGCTCGTGGGGTACTGCCTAAGTCCTCTCCGTGGTGGCAGCAACCGGGAAGATCTGCGCCGCTCTTTCCGGGAGCCTCCGTGCACCAGGGTTCCAGATGGCGTTTGGTGTTTTCCTCTGGCGTCTGGATGTGCACAGAGTGCAGTCTCTTCTGGTTTCCCAGGCGTGTCCGCCTCTCTGAAGGTTTAGCTCTCCCTCCCACGGGATTTGGGTGCAGAGAACTGTTTATCCGGTCTGTTTCCTTCAGGTTCCGACGGTGTCTCAGGCACAGGGATCCTGCCGCTCCTGGGCACTCCCCTACGGGAACCCAGAGGCCTTATACAGTTGCCTCTTGGGCCAGGGATGTGGACATAGGTGGGCAGTGTTGGTGGTCTCCTCCGCTCTGCAGCCTCAGGAGTGCCCACCTGATCAGGCGGTGAGGTCTCTCCCCCACGGGGTTTGGGAGCAGAGAGCTGCTGCGGGCCTGGATCCTCGCGTATGGGACTTCTGGTAAACACAGGAAGTGCCCGGTCCTAGAGGAATTTTGCCTCTGTGTGTCCTGAGTTCACCAGGCAGGTTTCTTGCAGGGGAAAAGTTGGTCCTACCTGCGGTTCCAAGGCTCAAGTTTGCTCGTGGGGTACTGCCTAAGTCCTCTCCGAGGTGGCAGCAACCTGGAAGATCTGCGCCGCTCTTTCTGGGAGCCTCTGTGCACCAGGGTTCCAGATGGCATTTGGTGTTTTCCTCTGGCGTCTGGATGTGCACAGAGTGCAGTCTCTTCTGGTTTCCCAGGCGTGTCCGCCTCTCTGAAGGTTTAGCTCTCCCTCCCACGGGATTTGGGTGCAGAGAACTGTTTATCCGGTCTGTTTCCTTCAGGTTCCGGCGGTGTCTCGGGCGCAGGGGTCCTGCCGCTCCTGGGCCCTCCCCTACGGGAACCCAGAGGCCTTATACAGTTGCCTCTTGGGCCAGGGATGTGGGCATGGGTGGGCAGTGTTGGTGGTCTCCTCCGCTCTGCAGCCTCAGGAGTGCCCACCTGATCAGGCGGTGAGGTCTCTCCCCCACGGGGTTTGGGAGCAGAGAGCTGCTGCGGGCCAGGATCCTCGGGTCTTTTCATTGATTTCAACAAAAAAAAAAAATCTTGTCATGTTTTTATAACTTGGGCTTCTCATGCATTAAGAAATCATAGTATCATAAGGCTAAGCAGTATCCTTACAGATATGCACATATGCCATGGATTCTTCATTCCACATGATTCTTGCGTTTATTACATCTATCCCAAATTTATATACACCATCCCAGTATGACTTTAGAAGAAGTATCCTATTTGAATTTTTACCCTCTCTGTGACTATATCGTTTGAGGGACTACTTTATCAAAACTCAAATACTTCATCTGATGATTCTGTACAGAAATATAATAAGAGTAGCAGATGTTAATAGCCAATTCATTTTCTTTTAAAAATACTATTTATATTTATTTACACTTAAACTGTTGCCCCTACATCTCCTTTTAGAGTTCTTTACTTCATTCTCATATCCATTTGCCTCTAAGAAGGTGCCCCTCCAGGCATCCCCTTCCCTGGGGAATCAAATCTCTACAGGATTAGGTGAATCCCCTTCAACTGTGGCCAGACAAGGCAGTCCTCTGCTACATAAGTGCTGGGGGGGGGGGGCATGGGCCAGCCCATGTATGTTCTTTGATTGGTAGTTTAGTCTCTGGGAGCTCCCAGAATTCCAGCTTAGTTTACGCTGTTGTTATTTCTATGGCGTTGTCATCCCCTTCACTTCCTTCAAGCCTTCCCCTAACTCTTCCATAAGGGTCCCCAATCTCAGTCCTATGCTTAACTATAAATATCTGCGTCTGACTCAGTATGTTGTTGGTGCATCCTAACAGAGGATAGTCATGCTAGGCTCCTGTCTGCGAGCACAACATAGCATCATTAATAGTGTCAGGGTTTGTTGTCTGCCAATGGAATAAATCCCCAGTTGGGTCAGTCACTGGATGGCTCTTTCTTCAGTCTTTGCTCCATTTTTTTCCTTATTTTTTTTATAAGAAACAATTCTTGCTCAAAAATGTTGAAGATAGGTTAATGACTCCATCCCTCTATTGGGGCCTCTGTCCACTGGACGTTGTTTCTTCAGTTTCTGTTTTTCCCACTGTTGGGCATTGTCCTGAGTCCTGGAAGCCTTTCACATCCCAGGTCTCTGGGGCATACTAGAGGTTCTCCCAATTCCCAACATTGCCAGCTGAATATTTCCATTCCTTCTCCTGTCTCCCCAACCCCTACCCAATCCTGTCCCTTTCCCCTCCTCTACATTCTCCCAGTCAAGTCTCTCCCTTCCTCTGGCATCCATGATTATTTCCCTGCTTCTGAGTGACATTGAAGAATAGTTGCTTGGGTCTTAATTCTTGTTAAACATCTTCTGGTCGGTGGGTTTTATCATGGATATTCTGACATTTTGGGTAATATACATTTACCAGGGATTGCAAACCATGCCTGTAATTTTGGGTCTGGATTACTTCTCTCAGATTGATAATTTTTAGCCCCACCTATTTGCCAAAAATGCATCATGTCCTTGTTTTTAATAGCTGAATATTATTTTATTGCATAAATGAGCCACATTTTCTGGATCCATTCTTTGGCTGAGAGACATCTAGGTTGCTTCAAGCTTCTCCTTAATAATAGACTGCTATGGACAGAGTGGAGTTTGTTTCCTTTTTGGATGATGGACTCTTTTTTGGGGTATATGCATAGAAGTACTACAACTGGGTCTTCAGTTTGAGCTATTTCTTATTTTCTGCAGTACAGGCAGATTGATTTGCAGAGTGGTTGTACCAGTGTATAATCCCACTCCCTATAGAGGAGTGTTCCTCTTTCTCCACATTCTTGCCTGCAGGTGCTATAACGTGAATTTAGACACTATTTATATTTCACACAAAGAAAGTGGAATTTTAGGAGCACTTACAGTAACTGGTAGGGAATGACAAACTTGATAATGAGTGTGAGAAGAGAATTGATATTGTCCTTGAGGTAGGAAATGTGTCATGCAGCTGAAGAAATGTTGAATGTGGAGGTGATTTGGCAAGGACATTTTTTTATTGTTCTTTGTCTCTATTCTTTTGAGAGTGAGTTTATGTTAATGCTAAGTGTGTTGGGTTGTGATACCTGCCAATAATGTGAGACACTGGTCATCTCTAGGAAAAGTCCCAAGACAGTTTTATTTTTTTTCTTGTAGTATTCACTGCCTTTTCTTATTGAGCGATGTTTACCATCAGTCCAGGGCATCATATATATTAATATAGAAGTATCACTGATAATCTACAGAGTCACTATGGCTCCTGCTGAATGTACTAGGAGATCATTTTCTGGATAAGTAGAAAGCCAGGGGATAGTACTTCTTTCTATGTTAGTAATTGTGGGATAGTGGAGTACAGCACAGTAATTACAGAGGAAGGATAAACTTAGGTTTTTTCTGATTTTTTTATTCAAGAAAAACAAAAATACAACACAGATCAAATTTGATAAATGATAAAAATCTCAGCTTTGTTTCCCAATTCTTGAATCTTAGTACTCTACTATTGAGATGTTGTATATTAGTAGGGGAGTGAATGACCTAGACAAGGTAAATACTCATTGATACTCAAGTTTACACACATAAAGGAATATCAATGTAGATATCAATCTTGATTATGGTTAATATGGAGAGGTAAATATAATCAGAATACAATTAAACACTCTAATTTCTGGAATTATGGAAAACTTTTACCATAGCAAAAAATAATCTCTCAGCGACTGGCCCTTTATTTTATGGAACATGGGGAAAGAAATGTCCAGTCTGAAATTTGTGGAAGCAGAGCAACTGAAGCAAGATTTGTGCTCAGTAATGTTTTCTAAGAAAAAAGGTGAAAGAATGTTAATTCTGTGCTAATTGTGCTCATAGTACTATAGGAATTTTTAAAGAGGGACAAAGTTTATATAGGACATCTAGGAAAATTCGATAAAGGTGAATATGGTTTTGAAATACATGCAATGATTTTGTTCAATAAGCGACTCACCTTTTAAACATGAACTGGTGATTAATATCTACCCTCCCTCTTACATTATATTTCATAGACCTTGGTTTAAAAGTTCATGGTTTGAACAAATAGGACCTGTAAATATTACGGAGAGGAATTAAGCAGTTTTTAATCAAGGGTTGTAGCTAATGGGTGACGGAAGATTTATTAGTGTCAAGGTTAGCCTTAGATATGTCTGTCGTATAAGGTGTACATCGCTGTATCACTCTTAACAGATAAAATGGTCTTTTCCAAAAAATAAAACAAAACCAATACATATCCAACACTGAATGTGCAAATATTCCACCACTTGAAAATTTGTTTCACTAACAGTATTTAGAGGTATTTTTCATTTATCTGTACTGGCACAGACAAAGAAATTTCTATTTGTAAAATCCATATAACATTGTTCCCAAACATATTTGATGTACTATGCCCTGGTACGCCTGGGGAGAAATACTCTAAAACTCAATATCTCTTCATTTTTCTAGTATTATCAATATAAAAAATTTATAATGAAAAGTTTATCAATTCCAATAAAGAGACATTCTTGGAGAAATTTGGAATGGAAAAAAAAGCCTGTGATGTAATTCTGAAAGAACTCAATAGAAGATATCTATTTGTTTTTTCACAGGCCCGACTAGAACCCAGAAATATATCCTTTAAGGGTTCCTTTCCTATTCTCTGGGATGAATAACTATTAGACTCTTCCCACTCCAATCACAAATTAAATAGAACAGTCACTGCTACCTCCTGTAACACCTGCTGGTGTGTTTCTCTGAGAAGAAATTAAGGACAATTAGAAGGGCATACCGAAACATAGGAAGTAATATCTGGCTTCTGAAATGCAGCCTCTTGTACTGTAAAAATTGCCAGGAGAAACTGAGGGATGACATGAGGTTGACATCAAAAAAGATTAATATGAGAAACAAAAGAACACCCAGGGCCCAAGAAAATAAATGCCAAACTGCAGTATTTTGATTTCCAAACATTCAATTATTCATCTAGTCTAGAAAATGAATTTACTAATCCTGTAGATGGTGCTGACTAGCATAAAAATATTTTATGGTATTCTCTTTAAATTTCAGATATAATTGTATCATTAATTATATTTATGCTCAAATTTTTTGTGGATATATGAACACATATACACACATACCAACACATAAACAGACACAAATACACAAGTGCATGCATTTTGAAGCATCATTACATTAATATGTAAAGTTTACGATTATCTTCAATTTTAATCTGTAACCTATAGATAAGCATTGAGGTGTCTGTTTTGTTTCAAATCATAAAATTACATTTTGCAAGGATGAACCTCAATAAAATACTTTTTACTGTTAAAAAACTTCAAATTTCAAGTAAAAAGTCAAGTAAAGTTAAAATGAGTTTGTGGCCATTTTATCAAAACAGTACAAAGAGTGACCATTTTCACTGCATGATTTTCATAAATAATTGATTTACAATGTGTTGTAAACAGGCAAGGTGATTGGATTTCATGAGTAAAGAAATAAGGAGACAAGGGTCAATCTGTCCTTTTTGGGGAACTGTGATTGATACTGAAATTAGACACTGCACATGAGCTGGAAATCAAAATCCTGCAGATGTTCGAATGCACATCATTGTTTCAGTCTGTTCATAATCACTGCATCTTTCTGGGGAGCATAGGTGCTATGTCTAGGGACAATGCTAAAAGAGCTTGGAAAGTCACTTAATTTAGTCTGTGAAACATGGTCATGCATGAAGAAAGGTTCATTGTTTTAGTGGCGTCGTATCATGTGCTACATCACCATACTACAGCAGTAATGAATACTCTAGGTTCTACGACCACATACCTGTAATGATGGAAAGGAATAGTATTATGATTGCAAACAGCTGTGTTGTATTATTAGTTTGCACATTTGTAACACAGTGCATCATAGAAAAATACACAAAGTGCATGCTAATTTAATGAACACAAAATTTAAACAGTGCTTAAAAAGTTCAGGATCCTATTATATTTTTACATTGTAGTGGGTCTGCAAGGACAATTATGATCAAAATGTTGCTATTGTGATTGCCAATCTCCACACTAGGGAAGAGAAGTCAACTTTATGCACTAGTGAGTTCTCAGTGTATACATTCTTTAAAGGTATTAGACATATCTACTGTAACTTAATCTGTATAATTAAGTAATTTTATTATGCAGAATGTATTATTTACTAATGCTATTCACTCTGTGGCATTACACAGATATTGTATTTTCCATACAAAATACTAAATGCATAGAAAAGGAAGTGTTAGGAGGTTGTTTTTAACTCTATAAAAATCGTCAGATAAAAACAATATAAACAATTTATTTCATCATATAAAACACATGTTTGCATATCATATATTTAACATGGAAAATTTAACTCTTTATTTTATTGGGTATATGTTGAACTCTACAACATGAATATATTCCTATGTACATCTTACAAAATTATGGCAAAGTGGACTCTCAGAAAAGAGCTACACATCATCACAAGGAATCATAATTTGTAAGTTACAAAGAGTCAGTGAGTTACACTTTCACAGAATTAAGAGAAACGTATGACATATACTTGTCATGATGTAATACCATTGGCAAAAGTGATCCTGTGCTATGCAGTCTCCAAATATGGTTTCCTGAGAAAATTGGGTTTGAAGGTACCTGATAAACTATCTGTGAAATATCACAGAAGCTGGATCCAATAATTCAGAGAAAAAAGCATTAGAGTAATTTAAATTATTACCACATGATATGGCAAGATATGTTCACCCTTCACAGACTTACCTATACCTGAATGTATATTTGATGCACAAATAAAAATATAAGCACACGATTGGCAAATATGAAATAATGAAAACCATTTGTTCCATTTTTGCCTGGAAACAAAAACCTACTCCGTTTGCCAAGTATTCAAATAGAGAGGGATAGTACCATAAATAAAGTGAGAACAGTCTCGACTGAATGTTCTTTTCTCCCTATATAACAGTTAAACTAATAATTAAATAGTTGTCAACCACATGCCACTTAGGTCATTAGTGTCACATCTCATTTAAAATGGCTTCAAACATTTAAAACAGAAAAGGATGGTTTTTGAGGGGAAAAGTATAGATTTAATTATTGCTTTCTATTCTTATTCTTGAACTAATCTAAACCATTATATCATTATAATGGTATACTAGATACATATAGAAGGGGGTTATTTGACCAGTTCATTAACCCTCAAATTCATCAGGGCATCGTGGCACACAACTTTAATCTCAGCACTCAGGAGGCAGAGGCAGGTATATCTTGTAAAGAAAATATCTTGGGTATTGTATGGATGCATCACCTGTCAATTAAAAAAAAATCTTAAAAAAGAGCCAGGTGTGGGAGAGTCACCCAGGAAGATGTAAGGAGACAGATACAGAGCACCTGAGCACAGGTAACCAGATGCGTGGCAGAATGGGGGTTAAAATAAATGGGTTGTTTTAATTATGATTTAGAGCCTAGCTATGTGGCTAAGGTGTTTGTAAATATATTTTAAACCTGAGTCTTATTTCTGGGACCATGGGGCTGGGAGGAAGAACCATCTACACTGTCTCTGTGAGTTCATGGCCAGCTTGGCCTACATAATAAATTCTGAGCCAAGCAGAACAATACGGTTAGTTAGATACTATCTCAAAAAATTAAAATCAAATAATTTAATTAAATTAAACTGAAAATTAGTATTCAACTGCATGGCTCCAGAAAGGGCTCTTACCATCAAGCCCAGGGACAAGAGCTTGATCCGTCATACCCACAGGCCAAATTTCCACAAGTTGTCTATGACTCTATGCATGCACCATGGCATGTGCACATACTTATGCACACACAGAAAACAACTAAATAAAATAAGTAAATGTAAACAGTTTTGAAGGAAAAAAACACCTCAAACTTATCTAAAGGTAACTGAACATGTTTATGCATTCGCTGATATATCTAAAATACAAAATGTAATTCCCTTTATTTCTAACCAAGTTTGTCTTCATATTAAATACTTTATTGAGTGAGTACAAAACTTCAAAAATAATTGTCAACCCATCATAAATAGTAAGAATTAATGAAGTCATTCACATTGTTACCTTGATCATCTTAAAACTGTTTAAATGTACTAATCACTATATGAGGGAGCATTTCTTTCCTTTTTTCTCAATAATTTATTTTTCATTCAGTTGACATCCTGATTGCAGCCCTGTCCTCTTCTCCTGGTTAAGGAATATGGCCACTGATCAATCTCAAACATAATAGTCCAGTATCCTCCTGTCAAAAGGAAATGCAGGGAAAGAATGGAGCAGAGATGGAAGGAAAGGCCATCCAGAGGCTGCCCCACGTAGGGACCATTCCATCTGCAAAACCAAACCTAGACACTATTGCTGATGTTAAGAAGTGCTTGCTGACAGGAGCCTGATATAGATGTCTCCTGCAAGGTTCTGCCTGAGCCTTACCGACACAGATGCAGATGCTAAGCACAGGGCCTCAGTGGAGGAATTAGGAGAAGGACTGAAGGAGCCAAGAGGTTTGCAATCCCATAAGAAGAACAACAATATCAAACAACCAGTCCCTTCCAAGTTTCCCAAGGACTAAACCACCAACCAAATTACACATATGGATGGACCCACAGCTCCATTTCCATATGTAGCAGAAGATTGACTTATCTGACATTTAGTCCTTTTGTGGCTCTATGATCTAGCATATGGGAATGCTGGAGAACTCATGTAGGAGAGGGAGGTTGAGGGAGGAGGAAGGGATATGGATTTTGTGGAGGGGAAATTGAGAAGTGGGATAAAATATAAAATAAAAATATGTCCACTGAATCCCTATTTTCTCTTAACTGCCTTCACAATTCAATAATTGTCATCAAACAGAAAACGCACCATTCAACAGACAAAAACATTATGGATATTATTATATCCATGATACATACAAAAACAGGTAAACAGAAAAAAATATAGCATTACCTTTTTTTTGCTATCTGATATTTACATGCACTTAAAAACAGAAAACTATTTTATTACTCTATGCTTGATGAAATCATTGCCTTCATAATTGTAGTGGATCACCAAAATGCCACAATCTTAAGACTAATTTCCCCATGTATGCTTCATGTAATCCGTTGTTGCCTCACTAATCAAATGATTTGTTGAAACTTACCTTTATTAAATGTGTCTTATATATACTCTTAATCTTTAATTTTGTCAGTATTATTGTTCTTGCAAGAAAACAAATCCAGATCTCAGAGACCTATGAGGAATTTGCTTATATACTAAGAGAAAATTTTGAGATAGTCCTCTGCTATGTGGAGGTCATAATGCATTGACAGGTCTTTGAGATACTGTCTCATATTTCTATTGAAAAAGTTTTGTCCTTTGTCTCATTTTTGTCTATTTTATTTTTCCAATGGTTTTACAATCAATGGAAGGGCTAAAAGAGGAAGAGCACAGGATCCGAATGTTGGTTAATATAATAAGCAGAATATCTCACCAAAGCAGGAGACTATTGACTATGATTTAGAGACAAAAGAACCATGTATCCAGCAAAATGACAGAGTGATGGAGTAGTAGATTGGATACAAGCAGCTGACAAAAGATACTGAAATGGTCCCCTGTCAATTCTACTATAGCTGAGTCTCTGAGAATAATTAATCGCACTCTGGTCTTATGAGAAAAATGTTTTAAAAGACATATTAGAAAACAGTTCATAATATGCATGCCAGTGGTTAGACTTAGCTGGAATTGGAGATATTGTGAAAAGTAGACATATGCTATCCTTGCTATAATGGAAACTTGGTATTATAGACATTTATAAAGTCCCTGCTACAGCTGAAACTCAGTTTGGTAAGGTTAAATGGGTGGAAGTGTGTGTGTGTGTGTGTGTGTGTGTGTGTGTGTGTGTGTGCGTGTGTGTGTGTGTGTTCATCTCTGTGTGTGTAGATGTGAGAAGGGAAATGTATGAGATATAGCAGAGAAGACGGTGGGAAAGGAGAGCAGTTAGAAGGGAATGACACTAAAAATTGAATGTATTGGGAGGGAAGGTTGATTTGGTATTATCAACTTCATGAAAATGGGTGAATGGAGTAGATGGTTCCTAAATTAATGAATAGCCTTTATCTGATCTTCTTCTGTAAATGACTGGTGAATTTTGGTTTGATCATAAATATGGGAGGTCCAGCACTGTGTAAGGTGATCCCCTTGAGGATATCATTGTAGGTTTTATAATAAAGATTGCTATAGGATAGATACTTCTCTACTTCAGTTCCTGCCCCCAGGTGCATGTCTTGAATTGAAAGTTTTCTTCTCATGCATGATAAATTTGAAACTTCAGTTTATACTTCTCATTTTGCTGTTGCTTAGAACTTTATGGAACATTAATAAAGCCATCGAGGACACAGAGATAGTTTCTCTACTGGCTGCTTAGTAGAGCTTTCTTTAGGGTGCTTACCCCTTGTATTAAACATGGGTTTTAAGGAATAATAAATTCTAGGAGTTTACACTGTAACAAAGAAGCTGATTTATATAAATTTATTCATGGAGTGTCATGTTAAGAGGAATTACTCAAAACTCATATTTCATACATTTTTATGTGCTTATCACAAGGCAAATGTTGAAAAACCTAAACAGCTGAGTGGACATCTTCAAGGAAGTTGCAGGAGCCAGAGGTCTGGAAATAGTAGGGGATTACAGTACTGTTCTTCATGTGTCACTATTAAACTAATATTGCAATAGATACACACACAATGCCAGATTGCAAGAGTTCACAATTTTATTCATAATTTTATAGTGATACCATGATAATTTTATTTAGTATACATACCACTTGATAGGAGTAAATCACATTTCTTAATTTAATGATATATCTATTAACAAGAAAATAGCTGACATTTTGTACTTTTTTATGGGAAATTATACAACATAGAAAAATATTGTGTTCCACTAATGACCCTTTAATGTTTCATCAATGGTGATGGTCTATTACCTAGACAGGAGTTTCAATGTAACTATGTTTAAATGCTCCAGTAAATATTTGCATAAAATCTTTCTATCAGAACCTTTTACTTTCAATACCACAAGTCATAGAGGGTCTGTCATAGCAGAATGTATTAGAGAGCAATAACATTGATAAAGTTGCATTAGCTATTCGCTGAATTTATAGGCCTATATAATTCAATTTCTCAAATTTTATGAAAATAGCAAAGCATTAAGTAGCCACAATTAGCTGAGTTAGCTGTCTTCACAATGGTTAAGGAGGTATAAGTCTGCAGTTCTGAGGTGATTTCTCCCATATTGCTGTAGGCTTTTAGATAATCCAGCTGCCATTGTGTCATACACACTTACCCATGATTCAATAAATATCCCCATTAACTATTGTTTCACTAGCATGGACATTATGTACCCTTTATACTTTCTGATCTGACATTACATTCTATATAGGCCAAACAGCCTCTTCCTTGTGAATCTTCCAGAAAAGACAAACAGCATGAATATATTCCCAGGCATAGTTTAAAAATTCTTACTTACCAGTAGTCTATGAGTATTTAAATTATATTAAGTTAAATTTTTATTTAAATTTCTTCAGCTGTCACTGAATGTCTCTGTGTTGAACAGGGAGGTCTTTATCTCAAACTCTCTCATACACACCATCTGTTTCAGGCTATCCTAAGTTGTAAATACAAATATCACCAAGTTTAACAGTTAATTCTTTTAGCATATTTTCATTTTAAGTTAATGTTTGTGATACCTTTTGTGTAGAAATACATCTGAATATATACTTTGATTATGTGCATCAAAGCAGTATCAAGCATGTCTTATGTTGTAAAAAGAGGTTTGTGAGATTCTTAGGATTTTTATATTTATGAGGTTGTATCATTTTCACAAAGGTGTACTACGATATATGTATCATTAATTAAGGTCTACAATACGTAAAAGATTCCTTTTATTATTACCTCACCTAGAACACCTGACAGTAGACTTAGGACACATATTAAATAGAAATGTGAAAGGAAGTCACAACATTTTTTCCTTCAATCTTGAAAACTGGCCCTTTGCAGATAAAATGATGTGTGAGAATTTTTGTTATTAGGATTAACATATTCCCTTTCCACATATTTTTCTCAGTGCTTTATTTTAGATCAATTTTGAATCTGAGAATATTTTCTGTTTTCTTTAATATAACCAAATAATAAAATTTATGTGTATAATGAAACTCTTTTTAAAAACACTGGGTGCATACTATGGCTTTCTCCTCTCAAAAGTAGTTTGGTTTTAACCTATGCAAATCTTATATGTGCTGCCCCAGTCTCTGTGATTGCCTACATGTACCTCTAATGTTGTATAAAGAAAACATTTCTTCCTTGGAGTTATCCACCACCTCAGAACCTTTACAATCTTTCTTCCTCTATTCCCACACAAATCCATGAAACTTGCAGGGAGACATTTGCCAAAGGGATTCCAGTAAGGATTTAGTACTCCAAGGTCTCTCTTTCAATACACATACCCCACTCAATATCTTCTATTATGTCACATGTAGTGCAAGAAACAACTTTGATATGCTTTGAGGAAGGATATATGGGTGTAATGTTTTTGTCATCAAGAGTCATTTTATTTTCATGTTGCCTTTACATAATGAGAAGTGTGTTTTTAGCCTCTGAACTATCTAATCTATGGTTCTTAATTACTGTTGTAGTGTCCAGTAGAGCTTTCCTTCCATGGAGGAAAGCATATATCCAATAAATGTAGGTGTTATAGCCCAAAATATTTGTGCCAGTTTGTAGCTTTTGATCTTGTTATTTTCCCAACTCAAGTAACATGCAGCATACCTTCATGTGCCGTCTATAATGGGAAAACTTTGTTTGGACAACAGACTGGTTTCTCCCATTCAATAACATGAATATATAGTTTCTTCGTTAATTTTAGCTTAACATCAGGTAATTCATATTTAACGATAGGTTTGTGCATGGTTTGTGGTGTTTCAACCAGGCAATAGAGTTCCACATTAGCAAATTACTCAACAAAACAACCTATTCCTGTCAGGAAACTTTATGTATGAAGAGATAATTTATCTCTCAATATACCTACCCCTGTAATCTTTTGTTAAACTTGAATGGAATATTTCAGGCTCTAGAGAATTGGCACAAAAAGTTCTGTTTCCAAAATTACTATAGTGGCCAAGCAACCACTGAGATGCTTTATTTTCTATAATTGAATTTCTCAGTTACATATTATAGCAGGCTGTCTCTTTTCTATCCTCTAGCACGTGTATCCTTAGGAAATTAAAGCAAATCAGTTTTAAACTGTATATTTAGTTTCATTGATGATCTATTTTCTGTTTAACTCATTTTTTCAAATATGAGCTTAATTACACAATTTCCTTTAATAGTCATTGCAATACACACACACACACACACACACACATTGACACATACACAGACACACACAGACACAGAAACACAGACAGACACAGACCCCATATATATATATATATATATATATATATATATATATATATATATATATATATATGTTACACATATACATATATTGATGTTTGCCTGTGTGTATAAATATTCCTAAATGCAAAAACAAAATATGTATGTCATGTGAGTTAGGAAGTTGATTTTATTTTGTTATGTACTTCTTCCCTTCTTCCTGATCTTTTGAGAAGTATTTTACCTATTTTATCTTCAAGCAAACAGTCAATAAAATGCAACCAAGTTCCAGGACTGAAAGCTTCATTTGGTTACTAGAGATGACCTTTTGGGACCATTTGGATCATTTGGAATACTTTCATATATATATATATATATATATATATGTGTGTGTGTGTGTGTGTGTGTGTGTCATATGTGTTTGTGTGTGTTTGTGTGTGTGTAAGTACAGGTGATTATACTGAATTAGGGTTCTATCCTACCCCTCAAATGCCCCTTAATTTTAGCTCTCTATTTATTCCTTCAATTATCTTCCTCCCCCTCCCAATTCCAACTTATTCCTCCATTCACAGGTTCCTTATATATCCATAACTATATAATACTTTTCTTTCCGTTCTCTAACATAATCTCCCTCTAGTGTCTAGTCACTTAACTATACTTATCATTTGTGTTTCTCTTGGCCGTATAGTAATCATGCTTGACTGTACAGATAATATCCACATATAAGTGATTAAGTGAATATATATATATACACACACACACACACACACACACACATATATATATATAGTCTTTCTGGACCTGGCATAACTCACAGATTTATCCCATTCCATCCACCCACCAACTCCCTCATGTAGCATGTAAAAGTAGATATTGTATTAAATATTAGGTTACTGTATATCTGTTGATTTATGTTTGTTTGTTCAACTTGATGCATTGATCAGCCTGTGTGCTCTGTTTTATGATTAAAGAGAGGATTGAGCCTACTTTTGACAGTCTTCCTCCAAGATGAGTGTACCCGAATAATATTTAAAATTGCTTATCCACTCTCACCAAGCCACTAAGCAGCATTATTACCTACTGCCTATTTTCTAATTCTTGCTCATAGGTGTCTGTGATACATTTCTGACAAAACTGTCCCTTTTGAAAGGCAATACGGTTGTTTGGAAAATAAATATATCAATCTTCAGGTTAGTTTTGGTCATAGTGATTATTACATCAGAGAAATTAGATTATTATAGAAAAACTTAGAAATATGTCATGTAATATGAATGGAAGAAAGTCATGTCATGGCTCAGAGTGTTCTGGTGTAGTGAAAGACAGAAGATATTAATAAATATTAGTATATGGGGAGCTCAGGACCAGGTGCTGAATGTTGAATACTTACACATAATATTGGCATGAACTGGAAGGTAGAATTTAAAGTGATCTGCTATCTGCCTCTCATAAGATTATTTCTCAGAGGTTGTGTTTACTCTGAGAAGCCCAAAAAGGATCTATTGTAAACATGTAAATGAAATTACAGTGTGAACTAAAAGCTACTACCTGGTCAATTAAGTATTCTAAATAGTACATTTGTATCCAGTGCTAGTATCATCCAATATTTTTAGTAATATCTTGCTGTGGCATTTATTCACTCATCATAACCTGAATTTATATGTGATTTGTTTTATCATACCCAGCTAATTTGAGAGAACCAGAAAAGTCATTAAAATTACAGAAAGAGTTAATTCTGGTAGAATGAGTAGTCTGAATTTGCATCTCAGGAAAAATCATTTATGTTTCCAGTATTGGAAAAATATTTCAAGGAACTATTTTTATTGAAAAAAATCCTATGTTCTTTAAAAAGCAGTTGACGGGTCATGTTAATCACTTATATGTCACCCTTCTTACATACCTTTACCATAAGTTCTCCTTCTCTCTCCTGTTTCCTCCTGTATTCATTCCTACATTCTTTCACCCTTTTTACTTCTGTATTTTTGTTTATCTGCCTGTGAAATTTAGGGTTAATGTTACGGAATTGGTGACCTCCTTCTACCACGTGGTTCTCAAGGTAGAGATCACACCATCACCAGCAGTCTTAATACAAGCTACATTTACTTATATCCACTTAACAGTTGACTTTCAGTTGCTATTATTTAATAATTTTTATTTATGACATATAAAGTTACACCTCTACCTATAACAATTATTAAAAATGATTTTTAACAATGATGTTTATAATTGCCAATCCTTAACTATATAGGAACTGAATCTCTCTAGTTTACAAGAAGTAATATTTTATTTTATCTTTCATACAATAATATATTAATTTACATGCTTCTCTTTACTCTCTGCAACTTTTACTAAATTTCACTTCTATTAACTTAAAATTAATTTCTTTTCTTTTTATTGTTATTACATGACTTTATAATTAATATATACATATATTACTATCCCTTTCAACAGAAGAACATAGGTCTATGTTCTCAGTTACCCAAACATACACAGAAGCTTAAGGTACATGAATTGAAGCTTTATTTTAATATAGAAAACTTCGTTGTATAAGTTTATTATTACTAAGTAAGACTTTGCTTGCTCTAGTGTTTATCTTCACTTAAAATCACCACCAGTTAATGTTGATGGAGATAATAACAAGTAAATATCTGGTGAAACAGAAGATTCAGAACAAGAGCTTCAATTAAGACTGTATCAACTTTCTCAAAGATTACATCCCCTGCACTATATAAAGGCCACTTATACATTATTTGTTTAATACAATAGATCATGTGGTTATTGACATACACTCAGTAAACCTACCAATGACAACACATAGTAATTTTAGTAAGTATGTAGAACATCTATTCACAGAAATTTTACTTTAAATGTATTCAAGAAATTAAATATGATTGCAATACTTTTTTTGTCTGTTAATTTTAGGTTACTGAAATGGTTGCATTGGCTATGGTTGAAGTAAAAAGTCTAATGATTGTCTATGTTCTCTGGAATTTCTTTTATGCAAGAAAGCTTGAGTACAGAAGTTTTATATTGGATCCCCCCCACACACATATCTTAATTTTCCAAGGATCAAATAGTATATTTTACCATTAGTCCATTAGTATTCTCCCCATTTAGTCCCACATTCTCTGTTGAGATACTTTTCATATAACACTAGCAGGCACTGTAGCAAACTTCTAGTGTCATTCTAAGAAAATTACCATTTCTACTATACAGTTTGTGTGGTGGCTTAAAGGTAACATTTCTTTGTTAAATCAAAGTTACAATAGTCTACTAGACATTATTATTATGTACTATAATTCAGGAATCTGTAAATAGCACTAAAGAACCATGGCACAGAGAAATAACAGTGAATTAACAGATTGCTTAATTTTGGAGCCCAGAATCACAGTCATAAGAGCATGCAGAAATGAAAGCATTTTTCTATGTAGCCAGGATCTAGAGTCAAATAGGTAGATGCTGGTGAGCCCAGAGGCACCACTGGCTGGCTTTTTTTTTTACTATCAGTTGATATCTATGTCTAGAGTAAATTATATTTCCTTCTGTCTTCCCCTTTCAAACTTTCTTCTGCCTTTCCTGCAATATGGGGTTGATGGAGTGACATATGAATCAATAGCCCCCACAGAGATCTCCAAACTTACCACAGATTTTTGTTTTTAATGTCTAAGTGCAAGATTGCTGTTTTTTAAAAAGGCCTTCATATATATGCTAAACACGACAATCCAATAGGAGGAAATGATTTCCAAGATCAGCCAAAAAAGTAAGACACACACCTGCTATGCTCAGGAATCCCATAAAAACACAGACTAACAACTATAATAAATACACAAGGACCATGAGAAGACCCTGGGAGACTCACTGAATCATGCAAGCAGGGATAATATGTGCTCAGAGAGACTGAAGCAACAGCACAAATCCTTCCTCAATTGTATATAACACTTATTATCTGGAGGACTTCACTGTCCTATGAAGTTATATTCTTTTGAAGTTTCCCTTTTTGTGTAAATCTGAGAGCCGAACAATTTAGGGTCAGAAGTGATAATAAGTATAGATTTCATAGAGTCTAGTAGAAAAGAAAGCACAAGCAGAATCATCAGAGGAAGAAGTTTGCATACCTAACAGAATGATGTGTTTAAAGAAAAATATGACAAAGTACTAGCTGTGTTGAGATACGTGTAGACATTGAGATCAAAATGAGATAGATAGAAATAGATAATAGAGGACAATAGGGAGGGGAGAAAGACCATCATTATTATACATTGCCTTATTCAAAGACTGTTTTCTAATAGATTTGTGCAAGGAAAACACAAATCCAGTCCTCGTGACGACTAACTTGGAATTGCTATGTGTTTCATGGAATTAAGGTACTAGGACAAATGGATCAAAATAAAAAAATCAATTTGACTCCTGTGGACCTCCCATATCCCAGGTCTCTGTGAATTCCTAAACACTCTCAATCATCCATCACCAACACTGGCAGGTGCACATTTCCATCATTCTCCTAGTGCTCTGAGCCTCACTCCTGTCCCTCCAAACAGCTGATCCTGCCTCCTATCCACCTTCTACCCTCCTCTCCAACCTAGCTCTCTCCTTCTTTCTGACACCCACGACAATTTTATTCCCCTTCCAATTACGATTGAAGCATCCTTACTTTGACTTTCCCTCTTCTTTATCTCTTTTGGTTTTGTGAGGTGTAATATAGATATTCTGTACTTTTGGCTACTATCTAATTATCACTGAATATACACAATGCTTGTCCCTTTGGGTCTGGGTTACCTTATGCAGGATGATATTTTTCAGTTCAATCAATTTGCCAGCAAAATTAATGATTCCCTTGCTTTTAATATCTGAATGGTACACCATAGTGTAAATGAACCATATCTTCTGTATCCATTTTTCAGTTGGTGGGTGTTTGGATCTCTTCTATTTTCAGGCTATTAGTAATAAAGCTGCTATGAACATAGTGGATCATACAACCTTGTGATATAGTGGAACATCTTTTTGGTATATACTCAGAAGTAGTATAGCTAGGGCTTCAGGTACCACATTTACCAATTTTCTGATAAACTGCCAGATTGATTTCCATAGTGGTTGTAAAAATTTTAGGCTGCACCAGCAGTAGAAGAGTGTTGCTCTTTTTCTACATGCTTGTATTGTTGTTCCCCCCAGTGAACTAGTCTATGGGGGGAGGGCGGCAATGGTGGGAGGGTTGGGAGGGGAACACCCATAAGGAAGGGGAGGGGGGAGGGGGATGTTTGCCCGGAAACCGGGAAAGGGAATAACACTCGAAATGTATATAAGAAATACTCAAGTTAATAAAAAATAATAAAAAAAAAGAAATTTTTACCTTTGCCATTCTGATTGGTGTGGGATGAAATATCAGGGTTGATGTGCACAGCTGTAGTCAAAATGGGGACAGGGAAACTGAAGGAATCCCCTCCAGCAACCAGAGACTGCCTCCATTGGAAGTATGGGGACACCAACCTACCTATAATACTTTTGACCCAAAATTGTTCTTTTCTAAAAGAAATGTACTGAACTGAGAATAGGACCCCCGTTGAAGGAATCAGAGAAAGAACTGGAAGAGCCTGAAGGGGCTCGAGACCCCATCTGTACAACAATGCCAAGCAACCAGAGCTTCCAGGGACTAAGCCACTACCTAAAGACTATACATGGACTGACCTTGGACTCTGACCTCATAGGTAGCAATGAATATCCTAGTAAGAGCACCAGTGGAAGGGGAAGCCCTGGGTCCTGCTAAGACTGAACCCCCAGTGAACTAGACTGTTGGGGGGAGGGCGGCAATAGGGGAAGGGTGGGGAGGGGAACACCCATAAGGAAGGGGAGGAGGGAGGGGGGAGGGGGATGTTTGCCCGGAAACCGGGAAAGGGAATAACACTCGAAATGTATATAAGAAATACTCAAATTAATAAAAAAAAAAAAGAAATGTACTGAAAAATTTGGAGCAGAGACTAAATGGCAAATGAGCATCCTATCCCCTACGCCTATCCCCACTCCCATCCGCATATATATGTATCTGAGGACTGCCTTGCCTGGCCTCGGTGGGTGAGGAGGCACATAATCTTGAACAAACTTGATATGTGGCTGTGGGGATACCCAGAGTAAGTCAAAATATAAGCACAGAGAACCTAGTGCATTCAGGAACAAGCCCAGTTCATGTGACTTCAGTGGGTCTGTGAGTTCCTATGAACGTTGCTCTTGTTGATTATGATTTCAGAGTGTCCTCCATCTCCATCTCTGAGATTCTTAGAGCTTCCTATACTCTGAGTTCACACGGTAGATTTTAATGGACACTTCCTCTTTAGGCATTAGTGTTTCTGTCTTTTGCTTTTTGTGTCTTGTCTGCCAGTGGGTCTCTTTATTTGTTCTTATCTGCTGCAGCTGGAAACTTCTTTGATGATGGTTACAAAAAACATTAATCCTCCATCGTTCTCTTGATTGTGGCTTGGTTAACATGGACTGCAATCTAAGAATCACATAGTAGAATTTGCATACAATATTTTTTGTCGGAGTCTGAGTTACCTGTATTAGAATATTTTCCCAGATCAATAAATTTGCCTGCAAATTTTATGATTCTATTGCTTTTAATGGCTGAGTATTATGCAATAGTGTTAGCGTACTCAATTTATCAATTTTCAGTTGAAGGTCATCTTGATTGCCCCTAATTTCTGTCTCTTAGGAAGAGAGCAACAATGGCCATAGTTGATCAAGTTGTCTCTGCGGTGGTGTGAATCACAATTTAGGTTTCTTTCTAAGCTGTTTCATACTGGAGCATAAAGACTGAGTTATGTCTCCCTGATGAACTGCCACACTGATTTTCATAGTAGCAATGTAAGTTTGCATTCCCACAAACAATGTATGAGAGATTTTCTTACTCTGCGTCATAGGTAGCATGTGTTTTCACATGTTTTATTTTCTTAGCCATTCTCAATATGGAAAATGAAATCACAAACTAGTTTTCTTTTGCTTTACCTGATTTCAAAGTGTATTAAACATTTCTTTACATGTTTTTTTTCAGATTTTGATGTTTCCTTATTGAGAATTCTTGGTTTTGTACTGAACTATAATTTTGTTTTTTTTTTTAAATCTGCTCCTTGAGTCTGTATCATTTCGGTAATATAGAAGAAGGGTTACTGCAAAAATGGAGATGATAGGAAAGCTGTGTCTCAAAACAGTTACCTTCAAGAATAAAAATGTTTGAAAAAAGGTTGCCTAAGAAACTGGCAGATGAACTAAAGAAATTAGACTGCAGGGAGATAAATTACCCTATTAAAAACGGGGTTCAGAGCTAAACAAAGAATTCACAGCTGAGGAATGCCGAATAGCTGAGAAACACTTAAGCAGATGTTCAACATCTTTAGTCATAAGAGAAACTCACATCAAAACAACCCTGAGATTTCACCTCACACCAGAGAATGGCTAAGATCAAAAACACAGGTAACAGCAAATGCTTATGAGCATGTTGAGAAAGATAAACAGTCCTCCATTGTTAATGTGATTACAGATAGTACAACCATTCTGGAAATCCGTCTTGAGGTTCCTCAGAAAATTGCACATTGAACTACTTTAGGCCCCAGCTATAACTCTCTTGGACGTATATCCAAAAGATGCCCCAACATATAACAAAGACACATGCTCAACTATGTTCATAGCAGCCTCATTTATAATAGCCAGGAGCTGGAAACACCCCAGATGCCCTTCAACAGAGGAATGGATACAGAAAATGTGAAACAGCCGCACAATGGAATATTACTCACCTATCAAAAACAATGACTTTATGAAATTCATAAGCAAATAGATGGAACTGGAAAATATCATTCTGAGTGAGGTAACACATTCAGAGAAAAACATACATGGCTTGCACTTATTGATAACTGGATATTAGTTCAAGTGCTTGAATTACCCTATATGCACAGAACACATGAAACTCAAGAAGGCTGACCAAAATGTGAATGCTTCACTCCTTCTTTAAAAGGGGAACAAGAATACCCTTAGAAGGGAATAGGGAGGCAAAGTTTAGAACAGAGGCAGAAGTAACACCCATTCAGAGTCTGCCCCACATGTGGCCCAAACATATACAGCCACCAAACTAGATAAGAATGATGAAGCAAAGAAGTTCAGGCTGACAGGAAACGGATGTAGATCTCTTCTGAGAGGCAAAGACAGAATACAGCAAATACAGAGGCGAATACCGTCATTAAACCACTGAATTGAGAACTGGACCCTCGTTTTAAGACTCTTAGAAAGGACTGAAAGCCTTGAAGGGGCTTGAGACCCCATATAAACAAAAATGCCAACAACCAGAGCTTCCAGGGACTAAAACACTACCCAAAGACTATACATGGACTGACCCTGGAGTCCAACTGCATAGGTAGCAATGAATAGCCTAGTAAGAACACCAGTGAAAGGGGAAGCCATTGGTCCTGAGAAGACTGAACCCCTAGTGAACATGATTGTTGGGGGGAGCATGATAATGGGGGGGATGGTGAGGGGAACACCGATGGAGCAGGGGAGGGAGAGCTGTTAGGGGGATGTTGGCCTGGAAACCAGGAAGGGGAATCACAATTGAAATGTAAATAAGAAATACTCAAGTTGATAAAGATGAAAAAAAAAAAGAAACTGTCTGATCTTAAAACAGAAATTTAATTTCCTATAAAAACTTTTCACTTCCATAAACAGGTCAGTTGACTATATTCTTCTTCCTCTTGTGTTCTCTTCCTTTACATTGCTTTAGTCCTTTCCCCAACTCTACCATACTGGTTTCTGGACCATTTCAATGTTTGTATGTGGGTATTTGCATCTGGTTAAGTCAGCTGCTAGGTAGAGCCTCTCAGAGGATAGTTATGCGAGGCTCCCTTCTGTAAGCTTAACAGGATATCACTAATAAGGCCGAGGATTGGTGTTTACCCATGGGATGTGTTTCAAGGTGGGCTCCTTATTGGTTCAACATTCCTTCAGTCTTTGTTCCATTTTTGTCTCTGCATTTCTTTTAGGCAGAAAAAAGCTTTGGGTCCAATCATTTATGGATAGGTCAGTGTCCTTACCTCTCCACTGGAGATCCTGCCTGGTTATAGAAGGTGGCCACTTCAGGTTCCATATGCCAACTATTGGGCATTTTGAGTAAGGTCACTGCATTGACTCCTGGGAGCTTTACCCATCCCAGGTCTCTGGGACTTCCTAGAGATTATCCACACAGTATCATTCTGGCTGCTATTGATTTCCACTTATTTCATTGGCCCTCTGTGCTTCTCTATTGTTTCCCCCCACACCAAATCCCTCCCATCCCCATTTATCTAACCCCAGAGAGGTCTCAGAGACTGAGCCACCGACAAAGTACATACACCAGATGGAAAAAGGCCCCTGTCCCATATGGATCAAACATACAGCTCAGTCTCCATATTGTTCTCTCAACAACAGGAATACAGGGTCTCTCTAAAACTGTATCCTGACTGTGGCACATTATCCAACAGGGCTCCCTTGTCTTTCCATAGTGGGCAAGTATGTGTCTAGTCTGGCAGAAATCTGATTTGCTACATTAGAGAGATACCCCACACTCACAGAGGAGAAGGTTGAATGGGGGATGGACTCTATAAGGGGATGACTCGGAGTGGGAAAATTTAGAATGTAGTAAATACTGTAAGATGTAAGTAAATAAATTCATAAATAGTATTAAAGAAAAAATTAAAATAAATAGAAGCAAAAGATAAAACAAACAAACAAACAAACAAACAAAGGCAATTGCTGGAGACGTGGCTCAGCAAGTAAGAACACTTATAATTTCCAGGATTAATTCCATATACATGTACGGTAATTTTAAAGCCATCTTTTAATTCACAGGTGAGGAATGCCGAATGGCTGAGAAACACCTAAAGAAATGTTCAACATCTTTAGTAATAAGGGAAATGCAAATCCTAACACCCCTGAGATTTCACCTCACACCAGTCAGAATGGCTGAAATAAAAATCTCTGGCGACAATGATTGCTAGAGAGGATGTGTAGAAAGAGGAACACTCCTCCATTGTTGGGGGGATTGAAGACTGGTTCAACAATTCTGGAAATCATCTGGAGGTTCCTCAGAAAATTGTACATTGCACTACTTGAGGACCCATCTATACACCTTTTGGACATATACCCAAAAGATGCTACAACATATAAAAAAGACACGTGCTCCACTATGTTAATAGCAGCCTTATTCATAATAGCCAGGAGCTGGAAAGAACCCAGATGCCCTTCAACAGAGGAATGGATGCAGAAAAATGTGGTACATCTACACAATGGAATACTATTCCACTATCAAAAACAATGACTTTATGAAATTCATAAGCAAATAGATGGAACTGGAAAATATCATCCTGAGTGAGGTAACACATTCAGAGAAAAACATACATGGCTTGCACTTATTGATAACTGGATATTAGTCCAAGTGCTTGAATTACCCTATATGCACAGAACACATGAAACTCAAGAAGGCTGACCAAAATGTGAATGCTTCACTCCTTCTTTAAAAGGGGAACAAGAATACCCTTAGAAGGGAATAGGGAGGCAAAGTTTAGAACAGAGGCAGAAGTAACACCCATTCAGAGTCTGCCCCACATGTGGCCCAAACATATACAGCCACCAAACTAGATAAGAATGATGAAGCAAAGAAGTTCAGGCTGACAGGAAACGGATGTAGATCTCTTCTGAGAGGCAAAGACAGAATACAGCAAATACAGAGGCGAATACCGTCATTAAACCACTGAATTGAGAACTGGACCCTCGTTTTAAGACTCTTAGAAAGGACTGAAAGCCTTGAAGGGGCTTGAGACCCCATATAAACAAAAATGCCAACAACCAGAGCTTCCAGGGACTAAAACACTACCCAAAGACTATACATGGACTGACCCTGGAGTCCAACTGCATAGGTAGCAATGAATAGCCTAGTAAGAACACCAGGGAAAGGGGAAGCCATTGGTCCTGAGAAGACTGAACCCCTAGTGAACATGATTGTTGGGGGGAGCATGATAATGGGGGGGATGGTGAGGGGAACACCAATGGAGCAGGGGAGGGGGAGCTGTTAGGGGGATGTTGGCCTGGAAACCAGGAAGGGGAATCACAATTGAAATGTAAATAAGAAATACTCAAGTTGATAAAGATGAAAAAAAAAGAAACTGTCTGATCTTAAAACAGAGATTTAATTTCCTATAAAAACTTTTCACTTCCATAAACAGGTCAGTTGACTATATTCTTCTTCCTCTTGTGTTCTCTTCCTTTACATTGCTTTAGTCCTTTCCCCAACTCTACCATACTGGTTTCTGGACCATTTCAATGTTTGTATGTGGGTATTTGCATCTGGTTAAGTCAGCTGCTAGGTAGAGCCTCTCAGAGGATAGTTATGCGAGGCTCCCTTCTGTAAGCTTAACAGGATATCACTAATAAGGCCGAGGATTGGTGTTTACCCATGGGATGTGTTTCAAGGTGGGCTCCTTATTGGTTCAACATTCCTTCAGTCTTTGTTCCATTTTTGTCTCTGCATTTCTTTTAGGCAGAAAAAAGCTTTGGGTCCAATCATTTATGGATAGGTCAGTGTCCTTACCTCTCCACTGGAGATCCTGCCTGGTTATAGAAGGTGGCCACTTCAGGTTCCATATGCCAACTATTGGGCATTTTGAGTAAGGTCACTGCATTGACTCCTGGGAGCTTTACCCATCCCAGGTCTCTGGGACTTCCTAGAGATTATCCACACAGTATCATTCTGGCTGCTATTGATTTCCACTTATTTCATTGGCCCTCTGTGCTTCTCTATTGTTTCCCCCCACACCAAATCCCTCCCATCCCCATTTATCTAACCCCAGAGAGGTCTCAGAGACTGAGCCACCGACAAAGTACATACACCAGATGGAAAAAGGCCCCTGTCCCATATGGATCAAACATACAGCTCAGTCTCCATATTGTTCTCTCAACAACAGGAATACAGGGTCTCTCTAAAACTGTATCCTGACTGTGGCACATTATCCAACAGGGCTCCCTTGTCTTTCCATAGTGGGCAAGTATGTGTCTAGTCTGGCAGAAATCTGATTTGCTACATTAGAGAGATACCCCACACTCACAGAGGAGAAGGTTGAATGGGGGATGGACTCTGTAAGGGGATGACTCGGAGTGGGAAAATTTAGAATGTAGTAAATACTGTAAGATGTAAGTAAATAAATTCATAAATAGTATTAAAGAAAAAATTAAAATAAATAGAAGCAAAAGATAAAACAAACAAACAAACAAACAAACAAAGGCAATTGCTGGAGACGTGGCTCAGCAAGTAAGAACACTTATAATTTCCAGGATTAATTCCATATACATGTACGGTAATTTTAAAGCCATCTTTTAATTCACAGGTGAGGAATGCCGAATGGCTGAGAAACACCTAAAGAAATGTTCAACATCTTTAGTAATAAGGGAAATGCAAATCCTAACACCCCTGAGATTTCACCTCACACCAGTCAGAATGGCTGAAATAAAAATCTCTGGCGACAATGATTGCTAGAGAGGATGTGTAGAAAGAGGAACACTCCTCCATTGTTGGGGGGATTGAAGACTGGTTCAACAATTCTGGAAATCATCTGGAGGTTCCTCAGAAAATTGTACATTGCACTACTTGAGGACCCATCTATACACCTTTTGGACATATACCCAAAAGATGCTACAACATATAAAAAAGACACGTGCTCCACTATGTTAATAGCAGCCTTATTCATAATAGCCAGGAGCTGGAAAGAACCCAGATGCCCTTCAACAGAGGAATGGATGCAGAAAAATGTGGTACATCTACACAATGGAATACTATTCCACTATCAAAAACAATGACTTTATGAAATTCATAAGCAAATAGATGGAACTGGAAAATATCCTGAGTGAGGTAACCCAATCACAGAAAACCACACATGGTATGCACTCATTGATAAGTGGATATTAGTCCAAATGCTTGAATTACCCTATATGCACAGAACACATGAAACTCAAGAAGGATGACCAAAATGTCATTGCTTCACTCCGTCTTAAAAAGGGGAACAAGAATATCCTTGGGAGGAAATAGGGAGGCAAAGATTAAAACAGAGACTGAAGGCACACCCATTCAGAGCCTGCCCCACATGTTGCCCAAACATATACAGCCACCCAATTAGACAAGATGGATGAAGCAAAGAAGTGCAGGCTGACAGGAAACGGATGTAGATCTCTTCTGAGAGACATAGCCAGAATATGCCAAATACATAGGTGAATGCCAGTAGCAAAGCACTGAACTGAGAAAGGGACATCTATTGAAGGAATCAGAGAAAGGCCTGAAAGAGCATGAAGGGTCTTGAGACCCCATATGAACAACAATGCCAAGAACCACAGCTTCCAGTGACTAAGCCATTACACAAAGATTATACATGGACTGACCCTGGGCTCTAACTGCATAGGTAGCAATGCATAGCCTAGTAAGGGCACCATTGAAAGGGGAAGCCCTTGTTCCTGCCAAGACTGAACCCCAAGTGAAAGGGTTTGTGACGGTGAAAGTGGTAATGGGAAGAGGATGGGGAGAGGAACACCCATGTAGAAGGTGAGTGGGAGGGGCTAGGGGGATGTTTGCCTGGAAATTGGGAAAGTTCATAACAATTGAAATATAAATAAGAAATACCCAATTTATTAAAGATTGAGAAAAAAGATGTATTACAAATCTTTAACATTCAATGGTCTGAGGGGAAAGTCTTTGAATGCCTTGTTGGTAGAATTTGCAAATTTCCATGGTGTAAAAACTTCCTTTGTGGTTTATCTCATGTTTTGAGATTGGGGGATGCAAAGATGTGGATACCCACTATGCCCTGTTAACCAACTTAGCAGGCTTCAGCACACAGCCAATAGTGACCCATCTCTCACAAAGATTTCTTGTGAAGTTTTAGATACAAATCCCACATTCTACAATTTACTTTTCAGGAAGATGAGGCATGAAGGCTGAGATGTGTGTAAAACTAAACTAAGAAGCATTTACTTGCCATCTGTGTGTACTGTGCCGTAGACAGGACAGCAATCTGTGTAAACTCCAGATGAGATAATGCTGTGTGATAAAACACTGAGGGAATCAAAAGGAAAAAATGTTTTCTTTCCATATGAAGTAATAGCACCAAACTGAAGAGGAATAAACTCAAACTTCACTTTTGATATTGTAAGCCTGTTGAATTTATGTGGCTACTAGGATGGCTGTAAACATAAATTGCAGATTATATTTCTGTACATAAATACCCCATAACTTTCTGTTGTTCAAGTCTAAAACCTCATCTATTCTCAGGAGAAAAATGTTATGCTATTCACTTGTTCATATAAATCGTGCTCAGGCCTTAGCAGCAAACTGTCATGACAGTCCTATCATCAAGGCTGAACAGGCTTAGGTTATATTCTTGGTAACAACTAATTTATATCTGAACTTCATTAACTTTGCGGTGAAGTGAAATTTCCTTCCTCGTTAGGAAATAACTAAAAACCATGAAATGTAGAGAATACAAATACAAAATGTATTAGACATAGATTCTCAAAAATTCAGTATTTCTCTTTTTGTTTAAATCAAATCAGCTAATGGACAGATTACACCTTAACTCCTGGAGCCATTTGTGACACCTTGGGTCTAGCTTACTCTACCAATTAATATTAGACTAACAGTAATGAAGGGTGGAAATTGCTCATATACGTCTGACAGCAAATTGAGGAAATAATTTGCAGAAACTATATGCACTAATTCATGTCTTTGAAATCCTTGGCTCTAAAAACTTTGGATACTTATGCCGGGAGCCAAGCCAACTTACACACCCTCTGTCTCAGTTATGTTTCAGGAATGTCAAGTCCACATAAACACTCTGAGAAACCTAGACAGTTAGATGTTCTCATCAGTACACCTGCAATTTATGATTTATGGTTACAGGAACCAAAAGAACAATGGGGGAGGTTGGGGTGATGCTGACGATTGTGAAATTGGTCTTGGGCTCTGCATGGCCTTCCCGCTTGCTTACTTGTCTTTGTAAGCCACTTCCCAGAAATAAAGTTTGAAAGCTTGATCTGAAAACAAAAAGCCATCTTTTCTCAGGATGAAAAGGATCTATTGTCTTTTTGTGACCAATGTAGACACCATATGCATGAGGTACACAAACCTACCTATATGCAAAAACAGAACAAAAAACACAAATAAATACATAAAATTAAAATTCATAAAACTTCTTTATGTCTTTTTCCATCTTTATTAAATTGGGCATTTCTTATTTGAATTTCAAATGTTATTCCCTATCACAAGTTTGTTAATCTGTGTCTTTTCAATGGGGACTTGAGTCCATTGATGGTGAGAGATATTAAGGGATAGTGATAGTTGCTTCCTGTTATCTTCGTATTTGGAGGTGAGATTATGTTTGTGTGCTTGTCCTCTCTGCGTTTCTTGCTTTTTCTAGGGTGTAGCTTGCTTCTTTATGTTGGGCTTTACCATTTATTATCCTTTGTAGAACTGGATTTGTAGAAAGATATTGTGTAAATTTGGTTTTGTCATGGAATATCTTGGTTTCTCCATTTATGTTAATTGAGAGTTTTGCTGGATACAGTAACCTGGGCTGGTATTTGTGTTCTCTTAGGATCTGTATGACATCTGTCCAGGATCTTCATGCTTCCATAGTCTCTGGTGAGAAGTCCAGTGTGATCCTGATAGGTCTGCTTTATATGTTACTTGACCTTCTCCTCTTACTGCTTTTAATGTTGTTTCTTTGTTTTGTGCATTTGATGCTTTGACTATTATGGGACAAGAGGAGATTCTTTTCTGGTGCATTCTATTTGGAGTTCTGTAGGCTTCTTGGATGTTAATATCCATCTCTTTATTTAGTTTAGAGAAGTGTTCTTCTATGATTTTGTTGAAGATATTTACTGGTCCTTTGAGTTGGGAGACTTCACTGTCTTCTATACCTATTATCCTTAGGATTGATCGTCTCTTGTGTCCTGGATTTCCTGTAGGTTTTGGGCCAGTAGCTATTTCTGTTTTACATTATCTTTGACAGTTGTGTTAATGCTTTCTATGGAATCTTCTGCTCTTGTGATTCTCTCTTCAATCTCTTTATTATTTCGATTTCAATTTTCAATTCCTTCTCCTGTTTTATTGTGTTTTCCTGTAATTCTTTCGGGGATTTTTGTGTTTCCTCACTAAGGGCTTCCACTTGTTTACTTGTGTTTTCCTGCATTTCTTTAAGGGAGTTCTTTAGGTCTTTCTTAAAGTTCTCCATTATTATCAAAAAATGTGATTTTAAATAGAAATCTTGCTTTTCTGCTGTGTTTGGATATCCGCTATTTTCTTTGGTGGGAGAATTGGGCTCTGATGATGCCATATAGTTTTGGTTTCTGTTGCCTGGGTTCCTGTGCTTGGCTCTCACAATCAGGTTGTCTCTGGTGTTACCTTGTTTAGCTATTTCTGACAATGACTTGACCGTCCTATAGGCCTGTGTGTCAGGAGTGCTGTATACCTGTTTTCCTGTTTATTTTCAGCCAGCTATGGGAACAGAGTGTTCTGCTTTCAGACCTGTAGTCATTCCTGTTCACTGGCTTTCAACTGTTCCTGTGGGCATGTATCTTAAGTCCACCAGACAGGTCACATGGAGCAGAAAATTTGATCTTACCTCTCGTCTCAAGCCTGAAGTCCCTCCTCTGGGCTCGTTTTCAGCTCTTTGTGAGGGCAGCAACCAGAAGGGCCTGCTCCTTCTTCTGGGTCCCTGTGTACAGGGGCCTTTGATGGTACTAGCTCTTTTCCTCTAGAGTCAGAAATTTGGGCAGAGAGTAGTCCCCTCTGGTTTCCAGGCGTGGATTCCCCTCTGAAGGTCTAACTCTCCCTCCCACAGGATTTGGTTGCATGGACCTATTTGACTTGGTCCCTTCATATCCGGATGCAGTCTGGACCAAAGGCCTCCTGCAGCTTTACTGCCCCTATCTTCCTGTGCCTATAGTCCCTATACAGTTTCCTCTTTGTGAGGGATGTGGGGAAAGGTGGGCAGAAGTGGCAGTCTTTCCTGCCCTACAGTCTCTATTGGCCACATGTCTGGGTGATGATGGATGAAGCAAAGAGGTGCAGCCTGACAGAAACTGGAGGTAGATCTCTCCTGAGAGACACAGCCAGAATATAGCAAATACATAGGCAAATGCCAGCAACAAAGAACTGTAGTGAGAATAGGACCCACGTTGAGGGAATCAGAGAAAATACTGAAAGAGCTGAAGGAGGTTGAGACCCCATATGAACAACTATGACAACTAACCAGAGACTAAGCCATTATCCAAAGACTATATACATGGACTGACCCTGGGCTCCAAATTCGTAGGTAGCAATTATTAGACTAGTTGGGGCACCAGTGGAAGGGGAAGCCCTTGGCCATGCCAAGGCTGGAAGCCAAGTGAATGGGATTGTTGGGTGGAGTAATGGGGGGGAGGATGGGTAGGGAAACACGCACATAGAAGGGAAGGGGTTAGGGGGATGTTGGCCTGGAAACCAGGAAAGGGAATAAAATTTAAATGTAAATAAGAAGTACTTAATTTAATAAAGATGGAGGAAAAATAAGAGAAAGATCTGTTCATTTGTAGACAACTTCATTGGGACTGATAGACCTTAACTCATTTAATGATTTTTTTTTTCAGAAATCAAAGAAGCTAGTTCTTGAACTAACTTATAGATCTCAGGAGAAGCAGCATGGACTTTTTCCCCACAAAAGACTTACAAACAAAATACTGATGCATAGATGGATATCTGTACCATTACTTTCCTGTAGCCTCCATAAGGAATGTAATGTATGACCTCTGAGGGAGAGAAACAGTTCACCATGAGTAGCACATTTTTAAAAGGACTGTTAAAACAATGACTACTATCAATGAGCAGATAGTACTCTGCTGATCTTGTCAACTATATTAGGTCCTAGAGTTACCCATTATTACATGCAAGAAGTGAAAAATGTAAGAAAAAATATTTCTAGGGACCCAGGATATTGTTCAATGTTAGAAAAATTGACTGAATAGATTAAGTTCTTTTCACTCTGTAATAGTAGAAATTTCAGTCCAATTAAAATATATATTGACTCAATCAAAAGGAGACTTAACATGTGCCTGTGTGTGTGTGTGTATGTCTGTGTGTTCAAAAACATCAAATTTCTCATAGACAGAACTCTTTTTCACAATCAGGGGACAGATGGATGGCATATGAAAGTTGGATTCCTCACTCAATACTTCACATGATTGATTATAACCATTCTTATACACACATTTACCTAACATTAGAAAGTTTCAAAGACAGCAGTAATTTGTGAGTTAATTACTCACAGTGAGACTGGATCAAAACAGCCAAAGGAAAAGTATGTGATAGAAATTTATATAAGGTATGCACTTTTAAAGTGTGGCTTAAACATTAAAATTGGTGGTATAACACAAATAAGGGACTTTGCTAGAATGGCATTTGCCAATGAGATGGTAAGGTGATGAGGCTCAGAACCTGACAGGGTGAGATGCACATAAACCCCACACAATGAGGTACTTCTACAACTGTATCTTTAAAACTTTCCCTAAGGCATTATTTTTATGTGTGCTCACATTTATAACAGGAGATGTTTAATATTTGTTTGTTGTTCTTTAGAAGAGAATGAAAAGTTCCTTTTGGTAAGAAGGTTGATTGGGTATGGTATTTGGGTAATTAAACTTAGTACTGGAACAAAATATCTCCTTTATATTAGCTAGCTCCTCCATAGTAGCACTAATAATGCTTTAGAGAAATTTACCTGAAGACCATGCTCAGTTGTGGATTTTGCATGTTTATTAATAAATTTGAGAATCAAGATGTCTTACTTAGTTTAATAATGGCATGCATTATATACATAAATTCAAAGTTCCTGTTGGATTCAATTCAAATTCCAGGAAGGCAAAAGTCACATGTAATATGCATAATATAAACATATATCTGAGGTAGAGGGATCCATGGCACTTCCTAAAGAACTGATAGCTATTGATTATTTAAATGAAGCAGTAGGTAAAATGCTTCCATTAAAAATGTGTTTGCTATCACAGGTTATTGCTATACTACGTGTCCATTTCTTAATTTTCATCATTTCTCTCACTTGTACTTCCTAGGAGGAAATAATCCTCAAGACATCTCAATACCCCTCTTCTAGAGAGGGAATTAATTGAAAAATTCTGTAGAGTTCCTCAACCTGCTGGAACTTAAGAATTGTCAAACAGCCATGTGAGACCATCCTACTCTCAGGGACACTTGGGGGAAAAGTCCTGGAAAGAATGGAAGTGCTCTCAAATGTTTTGTATATTTCCGGTCTCCAAGAGAAATTTTTGACATTTTCAAGCAATCTTCCCCATGAAACATGACAAAGAAATATCTTAGATTGCATTTGGACATTTTACATTCCCTCTTTAAATATCAGGAAGGATAGGATACTTAATTGAGTAACCTATGCTCCTACAACTTTTAGTACGCAAATCTACTGTGACTGAATGTGGCCAAGGAAGTCCTGATTGTGATCCTTTCAGTGGATCCCTGAAAAAGCCATCATTCTTACAGAGTACAAACATTTTGTTGTATATTTGAGGTCACACCTCAATCATAGGTGTAAGCAGCCAATCACCAAAGCTTTGTAAGTTAATCTAATGAACTTAACTATTCCCTAGAAAGGACATTGTTGGAATTCTCTCAGTATGTTGCTAGAATGCTATGTGGTTGCTGGAAACTACTTCACCTCCATTTCATTGGAGAACAAAAGTCATGTATATATGCATATCATATATATTTTACACATTGTGTTTATATTTTAGAATAAATAAAATTATATTTCACATATTCTTTCTCCCTCCATGTATCCCTTATTCTATTCTTGCTTGTTTTTAAAATTTCTTTCTTCATTTTTTCATACTTGTATATATATATATATATATATATATACATATACATATACATTTGGGTTATTAAACTTAGTACTTACAAGTAAACTTATATATATATATATATATATATACTTATATATAATACTTATAAGTAAACTTATATATATATATATATGCATGTTTATCATGTTTATTCTAAGACATAAATATAACCTTTAGTCAATATAATATTATATATGTACGGTTTTGGTGTAGACCTTTTTGTGTTTGAAATGAAATGGCATGTTCTTCCTTGTAAGAAATAACTACTGCTTTTACCCTTCCTTGAGTACTTGAAATATTCTATAGGGTTTAAAGTACCCGAAGATTTTTGATCCACTATAGTATCCTAATATTGCCTCTGTCTCGATCAGCTGCTTTCTCAGGCTCTTGGAGGATAACCATGTTTGTTGCCTGTCTGTAAGCATAGTTATAGTGTAAGGGCTTGGACACACCAATTGAGATGGATCCCAATTTAGGCCACTCAGTGGGTCTTCTTTCTTTTGGTCTCTTCTCCATGTTTGTCTCTATAGTTCATTTAGATAGGAAGAATTATGGGTCAAAGTTTTTGACTGTGGGATGGCAACCCCACCTATACACTTGATGCTCTGTCTTTCTACTGTAGGTAAATTTTCTACAAATTCCCTCTCCCCATTGTTGGGCATTTCATCTAATGTCCTGCTCTTTGATTCCTGAGAGCCTCTCACCTCCCCAGTCTCTAGTACACTCTAGAGAGCCCCCACTTCCTACATCCTGAGGTTGCCTGTCCCCATTAATTCTGCTTGTCTTCAGTGCTTCTGTCCTGACCCCTGCCATTACCTGGTCATGTTTCCCTTTTACCCTGTTCCTCCTCACTCCTTCCCAGGTCCTTCCTTCCCTCAGCACCCCATGATTGCTTACTTCTCCCTCACAAGTGGGATTGAAGCATTCCCACTTGGGCCCTTCATCTTGTTAACCTTCTTGAGTTCTGTGGATTTTGTCCTGGCTATTCTGTTTATTTTTGTCTACTCTCCACATATTAGTGAGTACATACCATGCATATTTTTGAGTGTGAGTTGCCTTACTATGAATGATATTTTCTCGTTCCAACCCTTTGCCTGCAAAACTCATTATGTCCTTGTTCTTAATAAATGAGTAGTATTCCATTTTTTAAATGAACCACTCTTTCTATTCTATATTTATCTCTTTTCATCTTCTACAGTTAATGCCCTCCTGTTTTCCCATTGTCCACATCTTATCATTTGTAACTCCTATGTTCTGTCCACTCTGATACCAATTTAGACAGATAAGTTACTCTTCTCTCCCATAACTATTGATTTTGATCTCTGAGAAGAAAATAAAGACAAATAGAAGGCCACACAGCTAAATGAGGCAAATAATATCTGACTTCTCAAGAAGTAACTATAATGCTTTGCAAGGAGAAAATACTAGGCTTGAGACTGGCATCAAAATTCTAATAATAAGGGGAACAGAAGGATACACAGCCCCAAAAATAATCTTTGAATTTCAGTCTTCATATGAGCATATGTTCAAGTTTTGTTCATGGCAGGGAATAAACTCAGTGATCCTCTAGGTGAGCATATCTAGTATAAGAGGTCATAATATGTGCTTTTAATATCAGATAAAACTGCAGAATCTTTAACATGCTTTGAGAATTTCAACTCTAATCATACATAAATACAATATACCCTGTATACATGTGAACACACACACACACACACAAACACACAGACACACAGTGATAGAGGTGATAGAGGCACACATTCACACACATGTATTAAGGTATCAGAGCTTTTAAAAAGAATTATGCAACAAGTTACTATTTTAATCTAGACTCTGTCCTAGACTCTCTGTACCATATTATAAACTCTTCTGCTATATTGTTTGAGATTAAGCCTGTGTGAAATGTATATTGCATTGATGAAAAGCTAGATGATTTTCCTGAAAAAAATAATACTTAGTATCTTAAAATGTAATCATGCTCATATCATATGTCAGTAACACTATGGTGTATGAACATTTAGATAACATGGATTTCATAGATTAATAAATATAATGATTTACAATCCATTGGTGTATAAAGAAATCCTTTAATGAAGAAAGAAATAAGGACACAGACATCCACCAGCCCCATTTATAGAGGCAGAACTGAAGGAAGTAAGCAGAGTGTAACTAAAGAATTGACTTATCTAATCTAGATGATTAGAGGAACCAGCAATTATGTGGACCTGTCACTGTAATCATATAGCTTATGCTATCTGTTGAGCAGTGCTGTCTGTTGGGCAGTACATGGCCAGGAACCATGTTAACAGAGAAAGTTTTAAATCCATGAGGTTTCTCTGTGTAGACCACTACTATCTACAGAGCCAGTACTCTTGATGATGTCAAATCACTGGATACATTCCAAACACGCTATTCCTAGCATTCATGAATACCCTATGTTCTAAGAACCACAGAACAGTGGTGATGTAAATAATAGTGATCAAGATAGCAGTTTGAATATATTTCCTTTGTATATAATGATGTCCTTATAACTGGGAATAAATGCAGGAATACATTGCTATTTTAATCGCCTTAAAGTCAAAACTGAATTTTAAAAATTTCAGAAAACCATCTTTGTACTTTAGTACAAATTCAAGAGACAATTTTCAGAACTATACTTCCATGATTGTCAATATGCGCAGTAGGTAACTTATGTGACCTTTATGCATTAGTGTGACATGTGCATATTTTGCTTTTAAATTTCCAGTCATAGCTGTAGCTCAATCTTTCATCGTTAATTAACTTGTAAATCTGAGATATTATAGGGACTGTACTAAGCACTTATTGCAGCTATTTACTCTGTGTTACTCCCTGGCAGAAATATTTCTATAGCTAGTTGAATAGCATACAAAAGGAAATGTTGAGATTAAGTTTTATACATTAAAAAATGACAAAAGAAAGACCACTAACATAGGAAGTTTGGTAGCTATTGCTTAGCACATAAAAAAACAATTTGACCACTGATTATGAATATGAAGACAATAATTGAAAGGGTGTCCTACACAGGTGAAGGAAAGGTTCTAGGTAATATAAAGGAACAAGATAATTCTACTCTGTAAAAAGTATGTTAATACTCTATAAGAAGTACATGATTCCATTAACCTCTTATTAATTCTTATGAGGTTTACTATAAAATACAACCTGAATGAGATCTTACATTAGATACTTCACAACAAAGCATGGTTAGGTAGAATGTCAGAAATGAACCACAAGTAGATGAGATAAAGAATGAAAATATGTCTGCAACAAGTAGGAGTTAGTAGGCTAACATGCTCAAAATTATGAGAAAATATGACAAATCATGGTGCTAGTTTGATATCAAAATAAACAAAATAGAAAAAGATTTGCACGTAACCAACATTTCTATGTCTACCTCATGTCCAGAATAATTACATGCTTCTTTATTTATTAATTATGACCTAGGCCTTAAATTGAGTTTCTTACTGGTCTAGCCTATAACTCAACCCAATTATATTTTATTTGCCTGCCACATGGCTGGTTATCTCTCTATAGTTTCATAGTCTGACTTCTGCATCTCAGTGGCTAATCTCCTATATCTCCCTCCCTTCCTCTCTCTCTTTCTCCCTCTCTCCCTCCCTCCCTCCCTTCACCCTCCCCCCTTATGCTCTTGCTCTCGCTCTCATTTTCTCTCTGTCTGGACATCATACCTTCTTCCTATATTTGCTATAGATCATGCATTTTCTAATAAAGCTTTCAAAAAGTGAGAAAGAGAGTGTTTATGAGATCTGATGTAGCCATGTATCTGTCCTTCAGCAAGAGAATTCTACAAAAGTATTATTCCACTACAAGTTCAGAGATGACAGAGGAATAGCACAGACACTTGTGCATTTCCTAATATTTAAGTCAAGAAACAATAGTGGAAATGGGAGAAACACATAAGACAGCATCAAGCTAGGAAGTAAGGATAGATGATTCCATACAATAAGTAGAAGTATTACCCTCATGGTATATTAAACATTATCATGATTATTTTAAGGTTACATTAAGAAAGACTGGATGAGTTAGAGTAGATATCAAATGTTTGTATTACAGATATAATCCTTTCCAATATATATCTTGAATTTACATATTAATATGTAATATATATATATGTATATGCATACTATATATATGTATATGTATATCTGTGCATGTGTATATGCATATAATGTATGTGTATGGGTGTATATACATAAATATATGTCTGTGTTTATGTGTGTGGATAAATGGAATTTATTGGAATTTCGTTAAACTGCTACTAATTCCTATTTATCCAAAGAAGGCTGACTGTGAATTGAAAGTTCAGTTATCTATTGGTTGTTCAGTCCCATAAGTCTGTGTGTCTCAACTGTTCTTCTGTATATGATATATTTCCAAAGTAGGTCTAATGAAAGTGTAGGAATGGATGTCCTAGTAACCTGTCTTAGTTAGTGTTTTACTGCTGCGAACAGATGCCATGGCCAAGGGAATTCTAGAAAGGAAAATATTTAATTGGGGTGGCTTACAGGTTCAGGGGTTCAGTCCATCATCTTCATGGTAGGAGATTGGCAGTGTCCAGGCAGTCATGGTTGAAAGAGGATCTGAGAGTTCTACATTGTCATATGAATACTGCTAGCAGAATCTGACTTCCAGGGAGATAGGATCAGGTCTTAAAGCCTGTGCTCACAGTGTCACACTTATCCCAACAAGGCCACAGCTCTAAATTGTACCACTCCCTGAGTAAAGCATATTCAAGCCATGATCAAGTGATTCCAAGTAGGCAAAGTGCTTCCTTCTTCTGTGTTACCACATAAGCTTCCAGCAGAATGCATGATTTAGATTAAGGGCATCTCTTCTCAACTCTAGATCCAGAGTAATGGTTTGTAACTTCCTACTTCCATATCTGAATTAAAGACATATGTCTTCCTACCTCAAGATCCAGATCAAATGTCTGTATCCATACCTCAATAGTTCAGATTAGAAGTGGGTTCACACATTTCAAACAAAGAAGAAAGTTATTCACATGTATGCCCACCATACATTGTAGATTTTTCAATATATGTGATACAATTAATTGAAAAGTAAATTGACACTATGTATAAAATAAAAAGAAATAAAAATTCCACTTATTACTTTCCTTAATGAATGCCCAGAGGATGCCTTCTAGGACAATGTACAAAGAAAAGAAAAACAAACAAACAATTAAACCAACAAATAAACAATAAAACCAACAACTGATACCCTTTAATTTTTTTTATTACAGCCATAGTGAATCATTTAAAAACTATATATGCAGTATTTCCACTTAACATTATGGGACTTCATTTTTCTGAGAAATACTTGAATAATTTTCCTCAAACCAAAAGTGGTTAAAAATTCTTAGAGATTTTTCCTTTGTACTTTGAGATGATCATGTATCCTGTTTGTCTTTGGTTTTTGGTGGCCTGCCCCTTTCTGAACAGGAAATTGACGGGTATTGAAACTGGAGGAGAAGGGAATTGGCACATGGAGCTAACAGGAGTGGAGGGAGGAGAACATGGTTTAGATGAATTGTATGAGAGAAGGACCTATTTTCACTAAAAAAGGAGACGATGTTGTAGATTTGTCACTCCCTGTATTCATGTAGTTCACTCCATGGACTCTTTATATATGTTAAATTTAAACTAATCCTACATATAAAGGTCATATTTGCTTTATTATAATATAAAAGCATTCTATATAAATAGTGTTTTTATGTCATATGTCTCATATATATATATATATATATATATATATATATATATATATAACTTCACATGTGCATGTATTGTACCATTTTCAATAAATATTTTCACCAGTTTTTTTCCTTTTGCAACCTAGCTAACTCCCTGATAATACTTCCACTTTTCTCCAAAGTCCCTTTCTCCCACTCTCTGTCCGTATACCGTCACAGAACAATAAAAAAGTAAAAAGAAAGAAGAAAAGAGATAAAGAATAAAAGGAAATAAAGAAAGAGAGGAGGAAAAATACTGTCACCACCACCACTACCACCACCACAACAGCAACTACTCTACTTAACAATAAAACAGTTATTCGTGAATTCCAAAATAAAATAAAATTCTAACCACTCACACATATACAAAAAAACATGAAAGAAATTGTATGGACCTTTGTCTTGGCAAATATGTACTGCTTTGTAGTGTGATTGTTGTAACCTGTGACATTCGGCAGATATGAACTGTATATAAATGCTTCTTAGGGATGACAAATTTGTCTAATTTCCCTCCTCAGTGCTGGTATTTCTGTCTATTTTAAACCACTTTCTTTAGATCTCATGTTTGTTGCCACAGACTCTGTGAGTACCTATACTGCTGGGAAGTTATATTTGATAACTATTTTTTCATTGGACATATTAACCACTTCAGGCCTTTTAAAATCTTCTGAACTCATATATATATATATATATATATATATATATATATATATATATATATATATATGTGAGGTTTGAGTGGAAAGGTTGGATGATTGCATCACACTTAGGACCTAGTATTCTACAGTCTCTCATTTTCTACACACAATCCACCAGAACATCTCTTTTTCTTTTTCCTATCTAGTCCAAGCAGAATACCTCTCATGAGTTTCAAGTTATGCAGTTTTATGGATAAAATAATATGTAATTAGGACTTTTTATTTTTATTCTTATTTTTGTCAGAATAAGAGGTTTTGATTTTTTTGCTTTTTGTGTTTGTTTTTTTTTTTTTTTTTTGTTCCGTTTTGTTTTTACCTAGGTATTTTACCTATTAGACTCAGGTTTGTGTCCATATTAGCACTGTGAGGTATAGCTTCTATCTCATGGAAATGGAAGCCAGCTCCTTTCTCAAAGCAAATAGAGGGACTAGACCTAACAGTGATGGAGAGAGGGGAAAGTGGATTGCATGTATTGCATTTTTAAGAATCAAAAGTAGTAAATTAAGTCAGACTGCATGTCTGCCTCTCTGCTGGTATGCCAGAGTGCAGCCATGCGACTCAGACAAGGTAGAACAAAGTCCAAGATAGGGGGTCCCAGCCTGTTTCTCCACGGGAGAGAAACAGAGTGTTCAGGGAGTGGTGCTCTGATTCTCAAAATCCTGTGCACCCAAACGCTGCTGGGGAATAAAGGAGTTGAGAACAATAGTCAAGGTATCTCTCCTCCCATAAGCAGGCAGTAAGGAGATTGCTGACTCTAGGTCAGGGCAGAATTGTGTCTGGTTCCCAGCGAGTGAATAAAGATGGGCTGAGGGAGATACATTCTTCTCATAGAGAATTAGGTGTGGCTGTTTCTGAGGACAGGTCTCCCCACACCCTCTCACCCCCACTCCTCCCCAGTCATCCTTGTTGAAGGAGATAGTCTTGCTCATCCAAACTGCTTTATTTATGGCAAGTGTGAATGCGTATGTCTTACTTAGGGTGAATCAGGGATTAAAAACCTTTTACAGGAACGGATGGCCAGGAAGGGAAGTTCATTGAAGAAATTCTTGGGGCCTATTCTGATTCCTATTTAGCATGGAGAATTCTAGTCTAGGTTTTTATGCTACATTGTCAGATATCATGGTCATCTCATCGATAATCATGTTTATATGTTCCAGGATAGGTAGGGCTTGGCCAGGTATTTATTACAAAATTTGCCATTCTCAAATATAAGATTCCCTGTTTTTTTTTTCTTTCCTTTTTTCCATAGCAGGGGACCAAACCCAGTGCCTTGCACTTGCTAGGCAAGCGCTCTACCACTGAGCTAAATCCCCAACCCCCCCTTTTTTATAACGATTTATTTATTATATGTGAGTATACTGCAGCTGTCTTCAGACACACCAGAAGAGAGCATCAGTCCTTATAACAGATCGTTGTAAGCCACCGTGTGGTTGTTGGGATTTGAACTAAAGACCTCTGGAAGAGTAGTCGGCGCTCTTAACCGCTGAGCCATCTCTCCAACCCACTGGTTTTTTTTTTTTTTTTTTTTTTTTTTACTCCACTTCAACCTTACCGGTTCTTTTGTCTGGTGTCAGGGTCTACTTGATCAACAGATTTATCTGGTAACAAGTAAGTATGGCAACAATGTATCTTGAATACTTCTTGGTAGTGCATATTGAAGACTTTGTAGGTGATATTGATTTGTTTTCTCTTCTAGTAACATGCAGCTTACCTTTCATCCATATTAAATGTAGTCAGTAGCAGTGAAGCTTCAAATCTGGTACTTTTTTTCATAATAAAGTCAGTAGTATCTTATACAACAGAGCTTTACAAGGTGGAGATTAACCATGGCTTTGACAATGCTGGGTGGTGCTTGGTTGGCAAATGATGAAACCCATTTTGTCAACAATTCGTCAAAACAATTAGCTGCTTTCACTGGAGATTTTACTTCCGGTTATATGATACATATGTATGTAACTACATCTCTCCAAATATAAGGCAGTTCCATTAATTTTAACACACACACACACACACACACACACACACACACACAGAAACACAAAGAGAAAGAGAAAGAGAGAGAGAGACAGAGACAGAGACAGAGAAACAGAGACAGAGACAGAGAGACAGAGACAGAGACAGAGAGAGACAGAGACAGAGACAGAGAGAGACAGAGGAGGTGCTTCTTTGATTCATGTTTGAGTTTCATACAAGAGTACTCTGGACTTTATTTCCACATTTCATTTTCCTAACATCTGCCCCTTACATTTCTTTTCCATTCATTATTAAAAAGATTTCCACTTCTTATTAATGACTATGTTTCTTAAAGATATAAATGTGCACAAAACAACTTCAAGCTGTGTAAAATATGTGGCAATCATAGCTTTGTATAATGCAGATTTATTTGCAATGAATAGCCTATCAGATATCGTATCCTTGAAAAAAGAATTCACTCTCTTTTAGCATATACCATTTTACATTAGATTTTCAGCTAAATGTGAGCGTTTGAGAAATTTTCCATCAGTTTTAGAAAACTGATTTACAGACAAATGATTTTAAAAATTCAGCTTCTTCCAGCTTTTCCCTAATTTAAACACAGGCTTCAGAAGCTTCTGTCCATTTGTTGGGTCTAAACATTTGCTTTTGACTCTTTCAGCTGCTTGTTGTGTCTTTGGGAGGGCTGTCATGATAGACTCATTTTTGTGAGCATATCATATCCTCAGATATAATGAGAGGCCTTGAGGCCTCTCTTTGACCTGAGTCCTAATTTGGGCCTCTTGTTGGACCCCCTTTTCCGAAAGCTCTCCTCAGTTTTGTTCCTGAAGTTTTTTCAGACAGGAAAAATTGTGGGTCAGAGTTTTGACTGTAGGATGGCAATCCCATCCTTCCCATGAGGCCCAGTATTTCGACTGGAGGTTGGCTCTACTAGTTCTGTTTCCCAACTGTAGGATATTTTACCTAAGGTGACTCGCTTAGAGTCCTTAGAGTCTCTCACCTCCCAGATTTTTGTTATTCTAGGACCATCCCCCAATCTCCTGAGGTTCCCTGTTTCCATTCTTTCTGGTGGAATTCAGGACTTCAGTCCTGTTCTTCCCACCCAGTACCTGATCATGTTCCCCTATTCCCCTCCCTTTCCCCTTTCCCACCAAGATCCCTCCCTCCCTGTCCTGGGATTGCTTTCTTCTACCTCTCACGTGGAATTGAGGCATCTTCACTTGGGATCTTCAGCTGTTAAACTTTTTTAGTTACATGCATTGTATCATGGGTATCCTGTATGTTTTTATCTAATATCTATTTTGTAGCTTTCTTATAGTATCAGATATCTTTTTAACTCTCGGTCTTATAATCTATATAATCATTTTCTGAACTGCTGTCACAATCTTGAAATAGTCTTGATTTTTTGGAGTTCATGAATCGGGTTAGAAACAGCACTATCAGTTGGTCCTTGAACCTCTACAAGTTATGCAATTCTGTAATAGTATTTGTGATTTAACTGAAGATTTTGCTAAGGTTGATAATGAGGCTTCTTTGTGAGATTAAGGTAGATATTTAAAACATACTTAATATTATGTTGTATCAGGAAAATTAGCAGTAAAGAGTTTCTTTAAGGATTTCTCATCTCAAAAGCTATGTGTAATAGCTAGATTTGCTGCATATGGCACACACCAATTTTCTTCCTGGCCATAATATAGGTCTGCATTACTCACCAAAAATCTAATGAATAATTAATATTGTCTTTGAGCACTAAGCCACTAATACTCTTGCAAGAAGTCAGATTTGATAAAATTTAAGACTCGATAACATAGGTAAAAATACGAAGTTTACATTGAAATTTTGAAGTACTTTTTTTGGTAATGTTTATTTTAATATACCATGGTGTTCTGGAGTAGAAAGGTAATAGTATGAGTGACATAGCAAACAGTCTCAAAGACCATAAAATTATAAAAGTTACTTAAATAGAATTTATAGGATAATACAATTAAAAACGTGAGGATTTTGAATAAGTCTGAGATGGAATATACAGGAGAACACAGTGTGCTACTCTTGTACCATCATATGTGTGGGGATCAAAGGGAAACAGCACAGCCACTTGCCTGTTACATAAAATTTCCATCCAGTATCTAGAAATAAGTTAAACTGGTGGAGTACAAATGACAGAATCAGAACTAGGAAGGAAGAATAATATATTGTCCTATAGCATGGACACTAATGTTTGTTGGGAGTTAAAATCTTGGCCCACTTCCAGACAGAACTCACCAAAACAACATGGTTCCACATGTAGAGGTTTGATGAGACAAGGAGAGGTTTGATGGGACAAGTAAGAGAATGTGGAGGGAGGAGAAAAATGGGGAGAGAAAGAACAGGGACAAAGAGGGGCACATGAGCACAGAAGAGTAAGCAAGAGAAAGAGAGAGCAAGAGCAAGAGGAAGAGGAGGGGTCAACAACCCCATTTCTAGCCAGGGACAGCTGGCTGTTTCCAGGCAACTCTAGGGTAGAGCATACATGGCTGTTGCAAGGTAGCTGTGGGGATGGACCTTAGAAAGAATACCAACATTCCCCTGTTTTGTTTTTTGAAAAAGAAAAATTAGAAAGACAATGGTGGAGCAGGAATAAGGTAGTAGTGATCTCTATTTCCTGCTAAAAACATGGGTATGGGATGTTTGTCCAATCTTAAGAGTTGGCTGTTTCCTTGTTGCCAAGCATCTGTGGAATGATCTAAGGTTAGGTCAGAAGGGTCAGGACCAATAGGGGTGTCTGTGCCTGTGAAAGAAGATTGGAACATCTGGAGGTGGCTTCTCTGGAGATATACTGGGTGTAGTAAACACCTGGATATGATGACATGCTGGAACACACTTATATATATTTATTATAGGTGTAGAGTAAGATTAAGTGTGTTTGGAAGAAAAGAATTTTTTTCATAGATGTACATTTGAAACCCAGAGGAATCCCAACTTTGGGATAGGTTGTAAATGGGAACTTGAGGAAGATGTACTTATTTGGTATATGAGAGGTAGATCTGGGTGGGTTTCCTGTAGCTTATAAATTTACAAAAGAGATAATATAAGTTAACAACATGAATAGTCTTTGAGATGAGCTTTCTGTGGAGAAGAAGGAACAATTTGTCCTACATATCATGTACTGGATGTCTTAAAACAGTTAGCCATGAGGGAATAAAGAGGCAAAGATTAAAACAGACACAGAAGGAACACCCATTCAGAGCCTGCCCCATATGTGGCCCATACAATAAGACAAGATGGATGAAGCAAAGAAGTGCAGGCCGATAGGAGCTGGATGTAGATCGCTCCTGAGATACACAGCCAGAATACAGTAAACACAGAGGCGAATGCCAGCAGCAAAGCACTGAACTGAGAATAGGACCCCCATTGAAGGAATCAGAGAAAGAACTGGAAGAGCTTGAAGGGACTCGAGACCCCTTATGAACAACAATGCCAAGCAACCAGAACTTCCAGGGACTAAGCCACTACCTAAAGACTATACATGGACTGACCCTGGACTCTGACCTCATAGGTAGCAATGAATATCCCAGTAAGAGCACCAGTGGAAGGGGAAGCCCTGGGTCCTGCTAAGACTGAACCCCCAGTGAACTAGATTGTTGGGAGGAGGGCGGCAATGGGGGGAGGATGGGGAGGGGAACACCGATAAGAAAGGGGAGGGGGAGGGGGATGTTTGCCCGGAAACCGGGAAAGGGAATAACACTCGAAATGTATATAAGAAATACTGAAGTTAATAAAAAAAAAAGAAGAAGGGAAGAAGGCTAATATAGAAGAAGAAGGAAAACAGACAGATAAATGACACTAAAGATATTTGAAAATTTTATAATAAAAACAATATTATTTTATTTGCCTAAAATTGAATATAATACATACATATGTAGATATGTAAATATAGAAGATGATAGATAGATAGATAGATAGATAGATAGATAGATAGATAGATAGGATAGATGAAGAAATTAAGTTAGCCACTTGGGTTGATAATGCTTCTCCCAAGAACCATAGATTGTCTAACAAAAACTCCAATAGCAGGAGTGAGAAATCTCCTTTTGGTACCCAAGAAACTCCCAAGAAAATATAGACTATTGCCATTGGTTGCATTCTAGGAGTTGAAAATAAGTTCTTATTGGTAATGATCCCATGAACTTCAGACATGGGGCTCAGATGATCTGAGCTAAATATGACCTGAACAATCTTCTCCTTAAAGACTAGCCTCTGTTGTACCAGATGATGTTATGCAAGTTGCAAGGGGTGGGGATGGAGAAGCAATCAATAGTCCTATCGAGTTGTGATGCCTGTGAACCACAACAGCCACCAGCATGGCATATCTCGCCGTACAATAGTGGCACTCATGTCATGGTAGTAACCATTTGTCTAATGGAACTTAAGACCTGCTCAACATGAGGGAACTCATCTTTGCTTAGCCAGGCATAGTGAGGTCATGAATCTAAAAGAACTTGTTCTTCCCACTTTATTAAAACAGTATAAACCAAAAACAAAACAAAACAAAACAAAACAAAAACAGTTATCCATGAAAAAAAGAAAGAGAAAGAAGTTTCCAAGTCCTATTTGGAAAGACTGTTTAACAACAAATGGTTTTTGGATTGTGTGAGATTTGGGGGTCTACTTGAGAATCTGGTAAAGCAAACAACTTGTTGATGTTAGTAGGTTAGCTGACTTAAAGGAGCAGAGGAGCTGCTGACAAGCTTGGGTTTAGGCAAATGTGTGGAACAAAGGTAATAAAGACTCCCAACTTAGCTAGAAGATCCCTTCTCAATAAGGAGACAGGGCAAGATGGCACTACCAAACAGGAATGGGTGAGAGGTATATTCCGAAAAATGTAACTAACCCGTGGGGTTTGGTGAGGAAAGTAAAGTTGCCTCCTACCCTGACAATGGGGGAACCTGAGAGAGACATAGATCTACAAAACTCCATTAGGAAAGAATAAATGGCCCCCGTGTTCAAAAGGAAGGAGTTAGATCACCCACATAGCATGATAGTTACCCAGGGCTCCTTGATGTTGATGGCAGTGGTCAGGTCCAGGGAACTCAGGCTCCTTCAATCATCCATAGCCAAGCCTAGGAGATCCACTAGAGTTTATTTGCACGTGATATCACCCATTCCTGCACAACATGAGGGTAATTGATAATCCAATGTCCACCTTGATGGCACCTAAAACATAGCACCTTGTCATGCAGAAGTTAGGGCAAGCCTTTGTCCAGTGACTTTGCTGACCACGTCTGTAGCAGAAGCCTGGTGGTCTCTTAGTCTTAGAAGACCAGGAGTCCCACAGCAATAGCTGAGGCTGTTCAGACAGATTTTTCCAGCATATGGTATTAGTGTGCAAGCCTTCTTATCTCTCCCATGGTACAGCCAAAAGACCAACATTAAAACTTCTGTAGAGTTAGAAGCCCCCTCTGTAGCTTTTTTATGTTTGTCTTTTATGTTGGGGTAGCTCTGGGAGAAGAAAGGTTATCAGAAGTTGCTTACCTTCTGAGTTGTCAGGGTCCAAATAAGTGTATTGTAATAAAGCCTTTGTAAGTCATTCTAAAAATTGGGATGGGTTTTCCTGTTTTTCCTAGATGACCTCTTGCAATTTTTAAAAATACACTGGTTAAGACTGTCTTGTAAAGCCTGGCCAGGAGAGAGGTTATGAATCTACCTGTGGAAGTATAATTCCTTTGTGGATCATGGGCAGGTACTTCCTCAGATCCAATTGGGGGGCAGTGTGAGCATGCTGGAAAAGATGATATGAAAGCTGTTTTTCTTGAGGCTGTGGCAGGCTAAGCACAGGAGCAAAGTCACTGACAGACAGAGATCTCTCTTGCACAAGGGTCTTAGCAAGAATAACCCTTATCAGATGCAAGGGACAGGACCAGACTTGCTCATCCTACAATTGTGAACCCGGGTCTGCAGCAGGCAGAGCAGAGAAGCACGTGTGCAAAGTGTAGGGGTTGCACATGCGTGGGTAAGCAGGTCTCACAGACAAAGTCCCTGGATGACACAAAGGATGGAGCCACATCTGCCTTTTATGGGGCAACAAAGATTGACAGACCTGTGAATGAGACTAGTGTTATTAATTGCCCATAACAGTGCTGGGCTACAGTCAGAGCTCGTGCTCTTGAGCCAGAAAGCAGTTTATACAGGCCCAGCCTGGCCTTTTCCTCAGAGAGAAACTGTTTCAAAAAAAATTGGAGGAATAATCTCACCAAAGAGAAAAGGATTTGAATGAGAGTCAGTGAAAGGATCCATCTCCAGGATCAGCACAGGTAGCTCAAAGCTCAAGAACACTCCCCTGAGATCATATGTACATCATGGAAAGTCAAGGTCTCAGATAAAGAAAGCACACAGAGGTCGAGTTAGTCACCACTCACCAGCCCGTGCTTGAAGAAGGTGCTTTCCTTGGCAGGATTGCATGCAGGGTGTCACAGTGATGGGGAGGCCTGCTGGGCTGACCAGCCAGTACCCAGAGCACAGGTTAACTCAGCAGGATGCCACAGGAATTGAAAATCAGGGAGGGGTTAGACCAAATGTATATGAATGTTTCAGCCTGAGGAACTTCCAATTACCAGAAAGCTAGCAGCAATTGTGAAGATCCCCTAAAATTGAGGAATTTAGCATGCTATTATGTGGCTTTTTTGAATCATGACCAAATGAACATTAGATCATTCTAGTATTTTGATGTCCTCAGGAGAGGCATTAGTTTTAGAGATTTGAAATTCTCTAGAAAACAAAATCTTGAAGGGATGTTCGAAGACAATGAATAGCTCACTAGGTAAAGTTACTGAGTTATCCTGACTGGCATCCCAGGAGGATTTACTGGTGGTAACAGTAGCACTACTTGAGGCCAGGCATCTGAGTCATCACTTAGACTCCTATAGGCCATAAACGATAGGTCCCAGACCCACCGGAAAGCAGTCCTACCCAGGCCTGGGATTTTATGATCCTCTGCGAGATTCTGGAGTAGGAGGGTAGCAAGGAACCACTTACAGGGGAATCTCCACCCAATGATTGAAGTCCTATCTCATATTTTAGCTAAGGGGGTTCCCTTTTCCCCCGAAAGGCTGGCCAAGGCCTATTTTGGAAATTTTGGGTTCTCCTTGCCAACTGGAATAGATCTACAATTGTGCTTGTATTTGTGCAGGAATTGTAGCTACAGTCTGGTAGCAGGAGTAGATGGACTGAGTGGTTGATGAGGGCTTGTCCAAGTGACTCATGTGGCAAGAGCAGGCGACATATGGTGAAACACAGAGGGCAGTGGCTAACGCAGGAGTCTGCATGTGCACTAGCTGCAGCAGGAACTCAAGTGGTGGAAGTCCTGAATCCCACATCAGCCAGCAGGTGTTCGTGTCCAATGGTGAAGCAGACACATGAGATTTATTTCTAGAATATTCATATTAAAAACAAGCATAAATATAATAGCATGTAATTCCATGTCATGAGCTAGAGACACAAAAATCTTTGAGTTTTGAGAACCAGCTATGTTAGAATGTTTGGCAAAATCCATTCCTTGCTTAAATATTATCTAAAAATAATGCACACTGACATTGAATCAGTATATGGTGAATATCTATACTCAGTAGCAAGCATGGATTTCCATCATCTGAGACTGTATGCATAATTACTCTATTATGCACATCCAGGCAAAATCCCAGTTGCTAGAAACAGAACTCACGAATCACCAGTGGTATAAATCTGCCTTTTGCTATTTAATATTTGATGGAGGAAAAGAGTCAGATTTTTCTCAGGGATCCTTACTTGAGAGACTACAAATTTTCCAGTAGATGGTGCCATATCCATGTACAGACAAGTGACTTAAATGAACTCAGATTTATTAAAGAGACAGTACACATATTAACTTCTGATGCAATAGTAATAGCTGTGATTGGAAATGAAATATAGTGTAAGGAAATGGAGTGTTTTTCAATAAACAATTTCATATATCAATATCAAATAAAAAATTTTGACTGTCATCTGCAACTAAGAAAGAAAAAAATGAAAGAAAGACACCTGCATTCAAACCTAATGTACAATCATGGAGACAGCAGCCAGCTGCACTTCATACCCTAGAGTCATAATCAGAACAGTTCAAAAAGAAACATAGGTTTTAATTTTTTTTCTAGATAGGCACACTATATTCCTAAGTACCCCCTGGCATTATAAGGCCCCATCATCATTTGCTGGTATTCTGTATTGTTAATTGGAGCAAGAGCTTGGGGTAAATTACACTTTTCGTTTTGTTTTCCTGACTTCCTTTTTCACTTTCCTTGCTTCTGCAGCAACACAGAGGGAGGAGGCAGAGATAAATGAATCAGCAGCTCTAATGGAGATCTCTAAGGTTACTGCAGGCTCTGCTTTGTATTCTCCCACTTAAATCTCTCTCCTGATTGGTTCTTAATCCATTCTGTATTTGCATGTACACACTCCTCTAAACAGAAGCAAAGGGAGTAATAAAATCACCCCTACTCTCCGGCCTTAGGGGTTTTTTTCCCGTTAGACTTCTGGCTAGAGTCCACTAATCTTCTGGTACCTGATCTGGCCAAAGCCTGACTATAACCTGCTCCAGAGAGGAAGACTGCTCCTGCAGGAGACTCAGACAGTGGAGATGTAGCATAAGCAGGGACTTCCTGAGATTCCTCCGCTCCTGCTCTGACTTACTGGCTCCTGTTTCTTATCCAGATCATATGTTTCTCCCAGTGAAGCTACCTTTTCTCCTTTAAAATTTTCAACTTTTTTTCACTCTTGGGGTCCTTCATCACCTGAAAGGAGGATTATAAATTTTGGTGGTCAGTTTTTGACAGATACCATGTGTGTTCTGTTCCTACACTCCCTTGGAGGACCCGCTATGAAGAACTGCTCTCAGAAGGATAGTTCTTACTGGGCCCATTCATGTAGCCTGAGAGACCAACCTATAACATTTCCAGACCACTATCTTCCCTGTCTTTCAAGGCCTACTTGGAAAAAATATACAATATTAGATATATATATTACATCATCTGTCTGCCTTTAAGAGTCTCAGATGGAGACCCGGTGAGAGAGAGACCCAACCGCCTGGTCAGGTGGGCACTCCTGAGGCTGCAGAGCGGAAGAGACCACCAACACTGCTCACCCCTGCCCACATCCCTGGCCCAAGAGGAAACTGTATAAGGCCTCTGGGCTCCCGTGGGGGAGGGCCCAGGAGCGGCAGGACCCCTGCCGGAGACACCGCTGGACCCTGAAGGAAACAGACCGGATAAACAGTTCTCTGCACCCAAATCCCGTGGGAGGGAGAGCTAAACCTTCAGAGAGGCAGACAGGCCTGGGAAACCAGAAGAGACTGCTCCCTGCACACACATCTCGGACGCCAGTGGAAAAAGCCAAAGACCATCTGGAACCCTGGTGCACTGAAGCTCCCGGAAGGGGCGGCACAGGTCTTCCTGGTTGCTGCCGCTGCAGAGAGCCCCTGGACAGCACCCCACGAGCAAACCTGAGCCTCGGGACCACAGGTAAGACCAAATTTTCTGCTGCAAGAAAGCTGCCTGGTGAGCTTGGGACACACGGAAGCAGAATTTCTCTAGAACCGGGCACGTTCTGTGTTTACCGGAAGTCCCACACCCGCGGATCCCGGCCCGCAGCAGCTCTCTGCTCCCAGACCCGGTGAGAGAGAGACCCAACCGCCTGGTCAGGTGGGCACTCCTGAGGCTGCAGAGCGGAAGAGACCACCAACACTGCTCACCCCTGCCCACATCCCTGGCCCAAGAGGAAACTGTATAAGGCCTCTGGGCTCCCGTGGGGGAGGGCCCAGGAGCGGCAGGACCCCTGCCACAGACACCGCCGGACCCTGAAGGAAACAGACCGGATAAACAGTTCTCTGCACCAAATCCCGTGGGAGGGAGAGCTAAACCTTCAGAGAGGCAGACAGGCCTGGGAAACCAGAAGAGACTGCTCCCTGCACACACATCTCGGACGCCAGAGGAAAAAGCCAAAGACCATCTGGAACCCTGGTGCACTGAAGCTCCCGGAAGGGGCGGCACAGGTCTTCCTGGTTGCCGCCGCTGCAGAGAGCCCCTGGACAGCACCCCACGAGCAAACCTGAGCCTCGGGACCACAGGTAAGACCAAATTTTCTGCTGCAAGAAAGCTGCCTGGTGAACTCAAGACACAGGCCCACAGGAACAGCTGAAGACCTGTAGAGAGGAAAAACTACACGCCCGAAAGCAGAACACTCTGTCCCCATAACTGACTGAAAGAGAGGAAAACAGGTATACAGCACTCCTGACACACAGGCTTATAGGACAGTCTAGCCACTGTCAGAAATAGCAGAACAAAGTAACACTAGAGATAATCTGATGGCGAGAGGCAAGCGCAGGAACCCAAGCAACAGAAACCAAGACTACATGCCATCATCGGAGCCCAATTCTCCCACCAAAACAAACATGGAATATCCAAACACACCAGAAAAGCAAGATCTAGTTTCAAAATCATATTTGATCATGATGCTGGAGGACTTCAGGAAAGACCTGAACACACTTAGGGAAGCACAGGAAAACATTAATAAACAAGTAAAAGCCTACAGAGAGGAATCGCAAAAATCCCTGAAAGAATTCCAGGAAAACACAATCAAACAGTTGAAGGAATTAAAAATGGAAATAGAAGCAATCAAGAAAGAACACATGGAAACAACCCTGGATATAGAAAACCAAAAGAAGAGACAAGGAGCTGTAGATACAAGCTTCACCAACAGAATACAAGAGATGGAAGAGAGAATCTCAGGAGCAGAAGATTCCATAGAAATCATTGACTCAACTGTCAAAGATAATGTAAAGCGGAAAAAGCTACTGGTCCAAAACATACAGGAAATCCAGGACTCAATGAGAAGATCAAACCTAAGGATAATAGGTATAGAAGAGAGTGAAGACTCCCAGCTCAAAGGACCAGTAAATATCTTCAACAAAATCATAGAAGAAAACTTCCCTAACCTAAAAAAAGAGATACCCATAGACATACAGGAAGCCTACAGAACTCCAAATAGATTGGACCAGAAAAGAAACACCTCCCGTCACATAATTGTCAAAACACCAAACGCACAAAATAAAGAAAGAATATTAAAAGCAGTAAGGGAAAAAGGTCAAGTAACATTTAAAGGGAGACCTATCAGAATCACACCAGACTTCTCGCCAGAAACTATGAAGGCCAGAAGATCCTGGACTGATGTTATACAGACCCTAAGAGAACACAAATGCCAGCCCAGATTACTGTATCCAGCAAAACTCTCAATTAACATTGATGGAGAAACCAAGATATTCCATGACAAAACCAAATTTACACAATATCTTTCTACAAATCCAGCACTACAAAGGATAATAAATGGTAAAGCCCAACATAAGGAGGCAAGCTATACCCTAGAAGAAGCAAGAAACTAATCGTCTTGGCAACAAAACAAAGAGAATGAAAGCACACAAACATAACCTCACATCAAATATGAATATAACGGGAAGCAATAATCACTATTCCTTAATATCTCTCAATATCAATGGCCTCAACTCCCCAATAAAAAGACATAGATTAACAAACTGGATACGCAACGAGGACCCTGCATTCTGCTGCCTACAGGAAACACACCTCAGAGACAAAGACAGACACTACCTCAGAGTGAAAGGCTGGAAAACAACTTTCCAAGCAAATGGTCAGAAGAAGAAAGCTGGAGTAGCCATTCTAATATCAAATAAAATCAATTTCCAACTAAAAGTCATCAAAAAAGATAAGGAAGGACACTTCATATTCATCAAAGGAAAAATCAACCAAGATGAACTCTCAATCCTAAATATCTATGCCCCAAATACAAGGGCACCTACATATGTAAAAGAAACCTTACTAAAGCTCAAAACACACATTGCACCTCACACAATAATAGTGGGAGATTTCAACACCCCACTCTCATCAATGGACAGATCATGGAAACAGAAATTAAACAGTGATGTAGACAGACTAAGAGAAGTCATGAGCCAAATGGACTTAACGGATATTTATAGAACATTCTATCCTAAAGCAAAAGGATATACATTCTTCTCAGCTCCTCATGGTACTTTCTCCAAAATTGACCATATAATTGGTCAAAAAACGGGCCTCAACAGGTACAGAAAGATAGAAATAATCCCATGCGTGCTATCGGACCACCACGGCCTAAAACTGGTCTTCAATAACAATAAGGGAAGAATGCCCACATATACGTGGAAATTGAACAATGCTCTACTCAATGATAACCTGGTCAAGGAAGAAATAAAGAAAGAAATTAAAAACTTTTTAGAATTTAATGAAAATGAAGATACAACATACTCAAACTTATGGGACACAATGAAAGCTGTGCTAAGAGGAAAACTCATAGCGCTGAGTGCCTGCAGAAAGAAACAGGAAAGAGCATATGTCAGCAGCTTGACAGCACACCTAAAAGCTCTAGAACAAAAAGAAGCAAATACACCCAGGAGGAGTAGAAGGCAGGAAATAATCAAACTCAGAGCTGAAATCAACCAAGTAGAAACAAAAAGGACCATAGAAAGAATCAACAGAACCAAAAGTTGGTTCTTTGAGAAAATCAACAAGATAGATAAACCCTTAGCCAGACTAACGAGAGGACACAGAGAGTGTGTCCAAATTAACAAAATCAGAAACGAAAAGGGAGACATAACTACAGATTCGGAGGAAATTCAAAAAATCATCAGATCTTACTATAAAAACCTATATTCAACAAAATTTGAAAATCTTCAGGAAATGGACAATTTCCTAGACAGATACCAGGTATCGAAGTTAAATCAGGAACAGATAAACCAGTTAAACAACCCCATAACTCCTAAGGAAATAGAAGCAGTCATTAAAGGTCTCCCAACCAAAAAGAGCCCAGGTCCAGACGGGTTTAGTGCAGAATTCTATCAAACCTTCATAGAAGACCTCATACCAATATTATCCAAACTATTCCACAAAATTGAAACAGATGGAGCCCTACCGAATTCCTTCTACGAAGCCACAATTACTCTTATACCTAAACCACACAAAGACACAACAAAGAAAGAGAACTTCAGACCAATTTCCCTTATGAATATCGACGCAAAAATACTCAATAAAATTCTGGCAAACCGAATTCAAGAGCACATCAAAACAATCATCCACCATGATCAAGTAGGCTTCATCCCAAGCATGCAGGGATGGTTTAATATACGGAAAACCATCAACGTGATCCATTATATAAACAAACTGAAAGAACAGAACCACATGATCATTTCATTAGATGCTGAGAAAGCATTTGACAAAATTCAACACCCCTTCATGATAAAAGTCCTGGAAAGAATAGGAATTCAAGGCCCATACCTAAACATAGTAAAAGCCATATACAGCAAACCAGTTGCTAACATTAAACTAAATGGAGAGAAACTTGAAGCAATCCCACTAAAATCAGGGACTAGACAAGGCTGCCCACTCTCTCCCTACTTATTCAATATAGTTCTTGAAGTTCTAGCCAGAGCAATCAGACAACAAAAGGAGATCAAAGGGATACAGATCGGAAAAGAAGAGGTCAAAATATCACTATTTGCAGATGACATGATAGTATATTTAAGTGATCCCAAAAGTTCCACCAGAGAACTACTAAAGCTGATAAACAACTTCAGCAAAGTGGCTGGGTATAAAATTAACTCAAATAAATCAGTTGCCTTCCTCTATACAAAAGAGAAACAAGCCGAGAAAGAAATTAGGGAAACGACACCCTTCATAATAGACCCAAATAATATAAAGTACCTCGGTGTGACTTTAACCAAGCAAGTAAAAGATCTGTACAATAAGAACTTCAAGACACTGAGGAAAGAAATTGAAGAAGACCTCAGAAGATGGAAAGATCTCCCATGCTCATGGATTGGCAGGATTAATATGGTAAAAATGGCCATTTTACCAAAAGCAATCTACAGATTCAATGCAATCCCCATCAAAATACCAATCCAATTCTTCAAAGAGTTAGACAGAACAATTTGCAAATTCATCTGGAATAACAAAAAACCCAGGATAGCTAAAGCTATCCTCAACAATAAAAGGACTTCAGGGGGAATCACTATCCCTGAACTCAAGCAGTATTACAGAGCAATAGTGATAAAAACTGCATGGTATTGGTACAGAGACAGACAGATAGACCAATGGAATAGAATTGAAGACCCAGAAATGAACCCACACACCTATGGTCACTTGATTTTTGACAAAGGAGCCAAAACCATCCAATGGAAAAAAGATAGTATTTTCAGCAAATGGTGCTGGTTCAACTGGAGGGCAACATGTAGAAGAATGCAGATCGATCCATCCTTATCACCCTGTACAAAGCTTAAGTCCAAGTGGATCAAGGACCTCCACATCAAACCAGACACAATCAAACTAATAGAAGAAAAACTAGGGAAGCATCTGGAACACATGGGCACTGGAAAAAATTTCCTGAACAAAACACCAATGGCTTATGCTCTAAGATCAAGAATCGACAAATGGGATCTCATAAAACTGCAAAGCTTCTGTAAGGCAAAGGACACTGTGGTTAGGACAAAACGGCAACCAACAGATTGGGAAAAGATCTTTACCAATCCTACAACAGATAGAGGCCTTATTTCCAAAATATACAAAGAACTCAAGAAGTTAGACCGCAGGGAAACAAATAACCCTATTAAAAAATGGGGTTCAGAGCTAAACAAAGAATTCACAGCTGAGGAATGCCGAATGGCTGAGAAACACCTAAAGAAATGTTCAACATCTTTAGTCATAAGGGAAATGCAAATCAAAACAACCCTGAGATTTCACCTCACACCAGTGCGATTGGCTAAGATCAAAAACTCAGGTGACAGCAGATGCTGGCGAGGATGTGGAGAAAGAGGAACACTCCTCCATTGTTGGTGGGATTGCAGACTGGTAAAACCATTCTGGAAATCAGTCTGGAGGTTCCTCAGAAAATTGGACATTGAACTGCCTGAGGATCCAGCTATACCTCTCTTGGGCATATACCCAAAAGATGCCTCAACATATAAAAGAGACACGTGCTCCACTATGTTCATCGCAGCCTTATTTATAATAGCCAGAAGCTGGAAAGAACCCAGATGCCCTTCAACAGAGGAATGGATACAGAAAATGTGGTACATCTACACAATGGAATATTACTCAGCTATCAAAAACAACGAGTTTATGAAATTCGTAGGCAAATGGTTGGAACTGGAAAATATCATCCTGAGTGAGCTAACCCAATCACAGAAAGACATACATGGTATGCACTCATTGATAAGTGGCTATTAGCCCAAATGCTTGAATTACCCTAGATCCCTAGAACAAACGAAACTCAAGACGGATGATCAAAATGTGAATGCTTCACTCCTTCTTTAAATGAGGAAAAAGAATACCCTTGGCAGGGAAGGGAGAGGCAAAGATTAAAACAGAGACTGAAGGAACACCCATTCAGAGCCTGCCCCACATGTGGCCCATACATATACAGCCACCCAATTAGACAAGATGGATGAAGCAAAGAAGTGCAGACCGACAGGAGCCGGATGTAGATCGCTCCTGAGAGACACAGCCAGAATACAGCAAATATAGAGGCGAATGCCAGCAGCAAACCACTGAACTGAGAATAGGTCCCCTATTGAAGGAATCAGAGAAAGAACTGGAAGAGCTTGAAGGGGCTCGAGACCCCAAAAGTACAACAATGCCAAGCAACCAGAGCTTCCAGGGACTAAGCCACTACCTAAAGACTATACATGGACTGACCCTGGACTCTGACCCCATAGGTAGCAATGAATATCCTAGTAAGAGCACCAGTGGAAGGGGAAGCCCTGGGTCCTGCTAAGACTGAACCCCCAGTGAACTAGTCTATGGGGGGAGGGCGGCAATGGGGGGAGGGTTGGGAGGGGAACACCCATAAGGAAGGGGAGGGGGGAGGGGGATGTTTGCCCGGAAACCGGGAAAGGGAATAACACTCGAAATGTATATAAGAAATACTCAAGTTAATAAAAAAAAAAAAAAAAAAAAAAAAAGAGTCTCAGATGCTCAGAGTTCCATTGGTGTAGTACTGTAGGGATTATATTGTCATGATGCTTTGGCAGATAATAGTAGTTTGTTCTTGCTTTTCCAGCTGTTCATTCCTTTCTATGATGTCAGTCCAAGTATTACTACACAATTGCCTGTGGTATCAAATTAATATTTTTAATTCCCCTCAAAACAAAATTATCTACCAGATTTTCCTGTCAACCTTTGCAGTGAATCTCCACTGTCTGACCAGTATCTCTTCGTGACCATTCTCCTCTCACCAGTCACATCTCTATGATACTTCTGGTATGTTTATGCAATTACATTGTTTGTTTAAAGTAGTTCCTTGCAATCACAAACTTTTCAATTTCATATATTATACATTATTTGGATGTTTGTATGTCCTATGCAGTTTCATCCTCTCCGTATTACCCTTCCCATGGACCACTTGAGAGTATTTCAGATTTAACCTGACAGTCAACTGAGATATAATAGAAAAAATCTGCAAGTATTACACACATAGAAGTATCCGAGGAAGATATTTACTTGACTCACAGAGTGATACATTGATAGCCAATTTTGGTAAAGTTTACTCTGTGTTGCTATAGAGGTAGATATAGAGATGGATATAAGAAAATAGAAATAAAAAATCAGGAAAAAGCAATATCTTTATTATTCAGCACAGCCTTTCTCAAAGGCTTTTGTTATATAATAGCTTTCAATAAAGAAATCACTATGCCCATTTTTAATATATGTGAGGGACAAGGTTAACCAGAACAACTCAAAGGTTGAATCTAATTTCTTTGTGAGCTGAACACTGTGTTAAAAGCCCATGGGTTCACTGCCTGAATCACTTTGATGAATGTGGTGTAGGTAGAGACCTTAAAATTGTCAAATGTTCAGATGTTAACATGCTGATATTGAGAATTCCTTTTCTAGGAAGATATTTCTAGGTGGAATTAAGAGAAGGTCTATCAGGAAGTCTCTGAACAGGGATGCTATTGAATATGGGTGGGCCAAAGGAAGTATTGAAACGTCTCACCAATGGTCACTCAGCAGATTTAAGGATTCATAGCAATTATATCCTTTACTAACACTCAAAAAAACGTGTTAATTTTGCTTTCTCCAAGATTAATAATGTGGACTTCCCAGGAAATGACCTCAGCAAATGTCTAATTGACCAATACCACATGAGTTACTATCTTTAGCAATTCATATCCATAATATTAGAGAATTTCTATTCATGTTACTACTCCTTATTGACAATTATGCAGAAAGACATGGATGTGGTTTTGGCTGTCATGCAATCATGAGGGCCATGAGGGCTTTTTCTGAGTGAGCAGAGAGATACCACCATGACTAATACAGTGAAACCCCTTGTGAGTTTCTACCTCTGTATTCCACCTCTGTAAAGGTTAAGAGAGTAGGGATATTCTGTTTCACTGTTGGATATCTGTGACTTGCTCTCCCGTGTAGCACCATATAAGATTTATGGAGCAGGGGTTAAAAGCAGGTTCGAATCATCTTGCCTGTTTGGCAGGTAATAGCTGTGTTTTCGAGGTTATTTTTCTATACATGTGATCCTTCACTGTTGTAGTCTTTGTCTGTCCCATAATAAAGGCAAATACCTCTCCTAGCCTTGCCAATGTTACTAGGCTCACCTGATAGTAGGGGATAAGACAAGAATTTAAGAGAAATAACTGTAGGGGTTGGGGATTTAGCTCAGTGGTAGAGCGCTTGCCTAGAAAGCGCAAAGCGCAGGGCCCTGGGTTCGGTCCCCAGCTCCGAAAAAAAGAAAAAAGAAAAAAAAAAGAAAAAAAAATAACTGTAGTGAGTATTTGGCTCAGTGGTAGACTGCTTTACTGCACACATGAAAGCCTGGCTTTTCTCTTCAGTATTCAGTCAGTATTGAGGGAACAGAAATTTACTTTGACTAGTGGAGACTTCCCAGTTTTCCCAGCCTTGTGACTCTAGTACTGATTTGACCAAAATTCCAAAGCTCAGTGAATTTGCAGTAGCTCAGGACTAAGTGGTAGATAACTGCTACAAGTAATGACAAAAAATAAAGAGAATCTGATAGCCTGAGTGGGCTGTTGGAAAAGCTAGAGCTTCATTAAATCTTAAAACTAACTTTTTCTCTATAAGAATATCAACCACTCCACAGGTTGGGGTCCAAAATATCAGAATAACCCAAGCAAGCACAAGAGTCCCACAAAGCAGTATCTCTATCTCAGTTAGGCAACAAAACCTTCCACCCAGGAACAACAGCAAACACTCTGGAGGGAGCTAACTATATCTTTGAAAGTTCATTTTAATACATATTTAAGATGAGATAGGCCACTGCTATTAATCAGAGAAACAGAACAGAATCAGATATTGAACTGTGACCCTGAAGAGAAATTACACAGCCTTTTTAAAGACAAGAACACAAAACAAGGTGGGTTGTAGTATTGTCCATTCTTATTGACACAATGGTGGAGTGATGAATTAAATGCAGGGGAGTTGGTATTACCTAGGTTATCAGGTTTCAAAACTTCGAATGAGAGCCTTGGGTCAGGCCTAAACATTTTGAACATAAATCAAAATGGTATGGGAGCAAAGGAGTGATCCAGTTGCACATAGGTAATTACAGCACTATAGTCAATGCCTTTACAAATTATGTACCTTAGTTTAGATGACAGACACCTTCTTGCTATATATTCACGTGTAATTTATGATCAACAGACAAATAAGACACATCAAGTGAAAGTTGGTTCCATGGACTCAGTTTCACCCTGCCAAGAGGATGGAGTTATCCATGAGATGGTTTGTTTGAGACTATTTTCTCCTTATTCCTATTTTTAAAATCTCTGAGATGGAATTCTCTTTTTTTCTCCATGCTGCCTCTTTGATTTCTAATCACCCCTGCTATGTGAAGATAAACTGTTTTTCATTTTTCAATTGATGTTCAACGAAAAACCGAGGATTTATTTATCAAGGCAATATAGGTATATGATATAAACTATTGATTGACCCATCTATTATTTGCTTGCTTACAAATTATGAGTGTGAGGAAAAAAGCATCAAACTGAAAACATATTGCATGTGTTTTCTTAGTTGCTCTTACACAGGCCAGAATATATTAGGATTTTCAAAGGTTATTGGCATGAGGTTTAGAAATAATTTTTAAGGCATCCAACAAATTCAACAGAGAAATGAATAGATCTAGGTCTAGTCACACAGTCTACAAAGGGAAAAGAACAGGAATAGGTTGATTTATTGAGAGGTGAAATCAGACTGCTTTCTTCTGAGCTCTTGGGTTTCTCCTAAATTCTTGCTACACCAAATTAATGACTGAGACCTAGAGTCTAACCTCACTTTCTTCCTTTTTCACACAGTGTGTTTCTACCCATGATACCATTGGTGAGCATATCTCTTGTCTTATTTTTATAACTTGGGCTTCTCCTGCATTAAGAAATCATAGTATCCTAACGCTAAGCAGTATCCTTACAGATATGCACATATGCCATGGATTCTTCATTCCACATGATTCATGAGTTTATTACATCTATCCCAAATTTATATACACCATCCCAGTATGACTTTAGAAGAAGTATCCTATTTGAATTTTCACCCTCTCTGTGACTTCTATCATTTGAGGAACTAATTTATCAAAACTCAAAAACTTCATCTCATGGTTCTGTACAAAAAGATAATAAGATAGGCAGATGTTAATAGCCAATTCATTGTCTTTTAAAATTAAGATTTTTATTTATTTGCACCTAAACTGTTGCCCCTGTCTCTCCTTTTAGAGTTCTTTAAGTCATTCCCACATCCATTTGCCTCTAAGAGGGTGCTCCCCCAGGCATCCCCTTCCATGGGGCATCATGTCTCTCTACAGGATTAGGTGAATCCCCTTCCACTGTGGCTAGACAAGGCAGTCCTCTGCTACATAAGTGCTGAAGGGGAATGGGCAAGCCCATGTACACTCTTTGGTTGGTAGTTTAGTCTCTGGGAGCTCCCAGGCATCCAGCTTAGTTGATGTTCTTTTTATTTCTATGGCATTGTCATCCCCTTCACTTCCTTCAAGCCTTCCCCTAACTCTTCCATAGGGGTCTCCAATCTCAGTCCTATGCTTAACTATAAATATCTGCATCTGGCTCAGTATGTTGTTGGTGTATCCTAACAGAGGATAGTTATGCTTGGCTCCTGTCTGGAAGCACAACATAGCTTCATTTATAGTGTCAGGGTTTGTTGTCTGCCAGTGGAATAAATCCCAAGTTGGTCCAGTCACTGGATGGCTCTTTCTTCAGTCTTTGCTCTAGTTTTTTTTCCTTATTTTTTTTTTAAAGAAACAATTCTTGCTCAAAAATGTTAAAGGTAGGTTAATGACTCCATCCCTCTATTGGGGCCTCTATCTATTGGAGGTTATTTCTTCAGTTTCCATTTTCCCACTGTTGAGCATTGTCGAAAAGACATCCCCACTGAGTCCTGGAAGCCTTTCACATCCCAGGTCTCTGGGGCATTCTAGAGGTTCTCCCAATTCCCAACATTGCCAGCTGAATATTTCCATTCATTCTCCTGTCTCCCCAACCCCTACCTAATCCTGCCCGTTTCACCTCCTCTTCATTCTCCCAGTCAAGTCCCTCCCTTCCTCTGGCATCCATGCTTATTTTTGCTGCTTCTGAATGACATTGAAAAATCCTTGCTTGGGTCTTAATTCTTGTTAAACATCTTATGGTCGGTGGGTTTTATTATGGGTATTCTGACATTTTGTCTAATATACATTTACCAGGGAGTGAAAACAATGCCTGTAATTTTGGGTCTGGATTACTTCTCTCAGATTGATATTATTTAGCCCCACCCATTTGCCAACAGAATGCATCATGTCCTTTTTTTTTAATAGCTGAATACTATATTATTGCATAAATGAGCCACATTTTCTGGATCCATTCTTTGGCTGAGAGACATCTAGGTTGCTTCAAGATTCTCCTTAATAATAGGCTTTTATGGACATAGTGGAGCATGTTTCCTTTTTGGATGATGGACGCTTTTTTGGGGTATATGCCCAGAAGCCCTACAACTAGGGCTTCTTCAGTTTGAACTGTTTCCTATTTTCTGCAGTACAGGCAGATTGATTTGCAGAGTGGTTGTACCAGTTTATAATCCCACTCCCTATAGAGGAGTGTTCCTCTTTCTCCACATCCTTGCCTGCAGGTGCTATAACGTGAATTTAGACATCATTTATATTTCACACAAAGAAAGTGGAATTTTAGGAGCACTTACAGTAATTGGTAGGTAATGACAAACTTGATAATGAGTGTGAGAAGAGAATTGATATTGTCCTTGAGGTAGGAAATGTGTCATGGAGCTGAAGAAATGTTGAATGTGGAGCTGATATGCACAGGACATTTTTATATTGTTCTTTGTCTCTATTCTTTTGAGAGAGAATTTATGTTAATGCTAAGTATGTTGCGTTGTGATACCTGCCAATAATGTGAGACACTGGTCATCTCTAGGAAAAGTCCCAGGACAGCTGTATTTTTTTTCGTGTACTATGCACTGCCTTTTCTCACTGAGGGATGTTTACCCTCTGTCCGCGGGATCATATATATTAATATGGAAGTATCACTGATAATCTACAGAGTCATTATGGCTCCTGCTGTGTGTACTAAGAGATCATTTTCTGGGTAAGTAGAAAAACCTGAGAGATAGTACTTCTTTCTATGTTAGTAATTGTGGGAAAGTGGAGTACAGCACAGAAATTTCAGAGAAAGTATAAACTTAGGTATTTTCTGATTTTTTTTATTCAAGAAAAACAAAAATACAACACAGATCAAATTTGATGAAAGATAAAAACCACAGATTTGTTTCCCAATTCTTGAATCTTAGTACTCTACTATTGAGATGTTGTATATTAGTAGGGGAGGGAATGACCTAGAAAAGGTAAATACTCATTGATACTCAAGTTTACACACATAAAGGAATATCAATGTAGATATCAATCTTAATTATGGTTAATATGCAGAGGTAAATATAATCAAAAAACAATTAAACACAGAAATTTCTGGATTTATGGAAAACTTTTACTATAGAAAAAAATAATCTCTCACTTACTGGCTCTTTATGTTGTGGGACATGGGGAAAGAATTGTCCAGTCTGAAATCTGTGGAAGCAGAGAAACTGAAGCAAGATTTGTGCTCAGCACTGTTTTCTAAGTAAAAGGTGAAGGCATGTTAATTCTGTGCTAATTGTGATCATAGTATTATAGGAATTTTTAAAGAGGGCCAAAGTTTATATAGGACATTGAGGAAAATTCAATATAGGTGAATATGGTTTTGAAATACATGCAAAGATTTTGTTCAATAAGCGACTCACTTTTTAAACATGAACTGCTGATTAATAGCTACCTTCCCTCTTACATTATATTTCATATACTTTAGTTCAAAGTTCATGGTTTGAACAAATAGGACCTGTAAATATTAAGGAGAGGAATTAAGCAGTTTTTAATCAAGGGTTGTATCTAATGAGTGGAGGATGATTTCTTAGTTTCAAGGTTAGTCTTAGATATGTCTATCGTATAAGGTGTACATCACTGTATCACTCTTAAAAGATAAAATGGCCTTTTCCCAAAATTAAAACAAAACCAATAAGTATCCAACACTGAATGTACAAATGTTCCACCACTTGTTAAATTGTTTCACTAAAAGTATTTAGAGGTATTTTTCATTTATTTGAACTGGCAAAGACAAAGAAATTTCTATTGGTAAAATCCATATAACATTGTTCCAATACATATTTGATGTACTATGCCCTGGTACGCTTCGGGAGAAATACTTTAAAACTCAATACCTCTTCATTTTTCTAGTATTATCAATATAAAAGATTTACAATGAAAAACTTATCAATTCCAATAAAATGAGATGCTTGGAGAAATATTGAAGGAAAAAAAAAAGCCTGTGCTCTGATTCTGAAAGAACTCAATAGAAGATATCTGTTTGTTTTTTCACAAGCCCGACTAAAACCCAGAAATATATTCTTTAGGGTTCCTTTCCTATTCTCTGGGATGAATAACTATTAGACTCCTCCCACTCCAATCACAAATTAAATAGAACAGTCACTGCTGTCTCCTGTAACACCCGCTGATGTGTTTCTCTGAGAAGAAATTAAGGACAATTAGAAGGGCATACCAAAACATAGGAAGTAATATCTGGCCCCTGAAATGCAGTCTCTTGCACTGAAAAATTTGCCAGGAGAAACAGAGGGATGACATGAGGCTGACATCAAAATCAGATTAATATGAGGAACAAAAGAACACACAGGGCCCAAGATAATAAATGCCAAACTTCAGTATTTTGATTTCCAAACATTCAATTATTTATCTAGTCTAGGAAATGAACTTGCTAATCCTGTAGATGGTGCTGCCTAGTATAAAAGTATTTCATGGTATTCTCTTTAAATTTCAGATATAATTGTATCATTAATTATATTTATGCACAAAATTTTGTGGATATATGAACACATATACACACACACATACAAACACACACAGAGAGACACAAATACACAAGTGCATACATTTTGAAGCACCATCACATTAATATATAAAGTATACTATTGTCTTCAATTTTAATCTGTAACCTATAGATAAACATTGAGGTGTCTGTTTTGTTTCAAATCATACAATTACATTTTGAAGGATGAAACTTAATAAAATACATTTTACTGTTAAAAAACTGCAATTTTTAACTATAAAAAGTCAAATAAAGTTAAAATGAGTTTGTGGCCATTTTATCAACAACAGTACAAAGAGTGACCATTGACACTGCATGATTTTCATAAATTATTGATTTACAATTTGTTGTAAACAGGCAAGGTGATTGGATTTCATGAGTAATTAAATAAGGAGACAAGGATCAATCTGTCCTTTTTGGGGAACTGTGATGGTTACCGAAAGTAGAGACTGTACATGAGCTGGAAAACAAAATTCTGCAGATGTACAAATGCTCATCATTGTTTCAGTCTGTTCATTTTCACTGCATCACTCTGTGGAGCATCTAGGGACAATGCTAGAAAAGCTTGGAAAGTCACTTAATTTACTCTTTGCGAAATGGTCATCCATGAAGAAAGGTTCATTGTTTAGTGGTGTCATATCATGTGCTACATCACCATACTACAGCAGTAATGAATACTCTAGGTTCTAAGACCACATATCTGTAATGATGGAAAGGAATAGTGTTAGGATTGCAAACAGCTGTGTAGTCTTATTAGTTTGCACATTTGTAACACAGTGCATCATAGAAAAATACACAAAGAACATCCAAGTAAGTTTTACTGAGAAAATTGGGTTTAAAGCTACCTTATAAAGTGTCTGTGAAATATCACAGAAGATGGATCCAATAATTCAGAGAAAAAAACATTAGAGTAATTTAAATTATTACCAAATGATATGGTAATATAAGTTCACCCTGCATAGACCTAACTATACCTGAATATATATTCGATGCACAAATAAAAAATATAAGCACATGATTGTCAAACATGAAATAATGAACACTATTTGTTCCATTTTTGCCAGGAAACAAAAACCTACTTTGTTTTCCAATTATTCAAATGGAGATGGATAGTACCATAATTGAACTGAGAACCGTCTCAACTGAATGTTATTTTCTCCCTATATAAATGTTAAATATTTCATATTTAACATATACAAATGTTAATATTTCAATAGTTGTCAACCCATCATAAATAGCAAGAATTAATGAAGTCATTCACATTGTTACCTGGATCATCTTAAAACTGTTTAAATGTACTAATCACTATATGAGGGGACATTTCTTCCCTTTTTTCTCAATAATTTATTTTTCATTCAGTTGACATCCTGATTGCAGCCCTGTCCTCTTCTCCTGGTTAAGGAATATGGTCACTGATCAATCTCAAACATAATAGTCCAGTATCCTCCTGTCAAAAGGAAATGCAGGGAAAGAATGGAGCAGAGATGGAAGGAAAGGCCATCCAGAGGCTGCCCCACGTAGGGACCATTCCATCTGCAAAACCAAACCTAGACACTATTGCTGATGTTAAGAAGTGCTTGCTGACAGGAACCTGATATAGATGTCTCCTGCAAGGTTCTGCCTGAGCCTTACCGACACAGATGCAGATGCTAAGCACAGGGCCTCAATGGAGGAATTAGGAGAAGGACTGAAGGAGCCAAGAGGTTTGCAATCCCATAAGAAGAACAACAATATCAAACAACCAGTCCCTTCCAAGTTTCCCAAAGACTAAACCACCAACCAAATTACACATATGGATGGACCCACAGCTCCATTTCCATATGCAGCAGTAGATTGCCTTATCTAACATTTAGTCCTTTTGTGGCTCTATGATCTAGCATATGGGAATGCTAGAGCACTCATATAGGAGAGGGTTGTTGAGGGAGGAGGAAAGGGGTATGGATTTTGTGGAGGGGAAATTGAGAAGTGGGATAAAATATAAAATAAAAATATGTCCACTGAAACCCTATTTTCTCTGAACTGCTTTCACACTTCAAGTTCTGTTTTCAAAATTACTGTAGTGGCCAAGCAACCACTGAGATGCTTTGTTTTCAATAATTGAATTTCTCAGTTACATATTATAGCAGGCTGTCTCTTTTCTATCCTCTAGCACTTGTATACTTAGGAAATTAAAACAACAAATCAGTTTTAAATTATATATTTAGTTTCAGTGATGATCTATTTTCTGTTCAACTCATTTTTTCAAATATGAGTTTAATTACACAATTTCCTTTAATAGTCATTGCAATCACACACACACACACACACACACACACACACACCGACACACACGCACAGACACACACAGACACAGACACAGACACACACAGACACACACAGTCACACACAGACACACAGACACTCACACACACACAGACACACACACACAGACACACAGACACACAGACACAGACACACACAGTCACACACAGACGTACACACACACACACACACATATATATATATATATAATACACATATACATATGTTGATGTTTGCCTGTGTGTATAAATATTCCTAAATGCAAAAACAAAATATGTATGTCATGTGAGTTAGGAAGTTGATTTTATTTTGTTATGTACTTCTTCCCTTCTTCCTGATCTTTTGAGAAGTATTTTACCTGTTTTATCTTTAAGCAAACAGTCAATAAAATGCAACCAAGTCCCAGGACTGAAAGCTTCATTTGGTTACTAGAGATGACCTTTTGGGACCATTTGGATCATTTGGAATACTTTCATATATATATATATATATATATATATATATATATATATATATATATATATGTATGTATGTAAGTAAGTACAGGTGATGATACTGAATTATGGTTCTATCCTACTCCTCAAATGCTCCTTAATTGTAGCTCTCTATTTATTCGTTCAATTATCTTCCTCCCCCATCCCGATTCCAATTTATTCCTCCATTCACAGGTTCCTTATATATCCATAACTATATAATACTTTTCTTTCTGTTCTCTAACATAATCTCTCTCTAGTGTCTAGTCACTTAAGTATACTTATCATTTGTGTTTCTCTTGGCGGTATAGTAATTATGCTTGACTGTACAGATAATATCCATGTATAAGTGAATATATATATATATATATATATATATATATATACTTTCTTTCTGGACCTGGCATAACTCATAACTCACAGATTTATCCCATCCCATCCACCCACCAACTCCCTCATGTAGCATGTAAAATTAGATATTGTATTAAATACTAGGTTACTGTATATCTGTTGATTTATGTTTATTTGTTCAATTTGATGTACTGATCAGCCTGTGTGCTCTGTTTTATAATTAAAGAGAGGATTTAGCCTACGTTTGACAGTCTTCCTCCAAAATGAGTGTACCCGAATTAATATTTAAAATTGCTGATCCACTGTCAGCAAGCCACTAAGCAGCATTATTACCTACTGCCTATTTTCTAATTCCTTCTCATAGGTGTCTGTGATACATTTCTGACAAGACTGTCCCTTTTGAAAGCCAATATGGTTGTTTGGAAAATAAATGTATCAATCTTCATGTTAATTTGGGTCAACGTGATTATTACACCAAAGAAAGGAGACTATTATAGAAAATCTTAGAAATATGTCATGTAATGTGAATGGAAGAAAATCATGTCATGGCTCAGAGTGTTCTGGTGTAGTGAAAGACAGAAGATATTAATAAATATTAGTATATGGGGAGCTCAGGACCAGGTGCTGAATGTTGTCTACTTACACATAATATTGGCATTAACTGGAAGGTAGAATTTAACGTGATCTGCTAACTGCCTCTCATAAGATTATTTCTCAGAGGTTGTGTGTACTTTGAGAAGCTGAAAAAGGATCTATTGTAAACATGTAAGTGGAGTTACAGTGTGAACTAAAAGCTACTTCCTAGTCAATTAAGTATTCTAAATAGAACATTTGTATCCAGTGCTAGTATCATTCAATATCTTTAGTAATATTTTACTGTGGCATTTCTTCACTCATCATAACCTGAATTTATATGTCATTTGTTTATCATGCCCAGCTAATTATAGAGAACCAGAAAAGTAGTTAAAATTATAGGAAGAGTTAATTCTGGTAGTATTAGTAGTCTGAATTTTCATCTCAGGAAAAATCATTTATGTTTCCAGTATTGGAAAAATATTTCAAGGAAATACTTTTATTGAAAAAAATCCTGTGTTCTTTGGAAAACAGTTGACAGGTCATGTTAATCACTTACATGTCAGCCTTTACCATAAGCTCTCCTTCTCTCTCTCCTCATTCCTCCTGTATTCATTCCTACATTCTTTCACCTTTTTTACTTCTGTATTTTTGTTTATCTGCCTGTGAAATTTAGAGTTAATGTTATGGAATCCGTGGCCTCCTTCTACCACGTGGTTCTCAATATAGAGATCACACCATCACCAGCAGTCTTAATACAAGCTATAATTACTTATATCCACTTAACAGTTGACTTTCACTTGTTATTATTTAATAATTTTTATTTATGGCATATATAGATACACGTCTAACTATAACAATTATTAATTAATTATGATTTTAACAATGATGTTTATAATTGGCAATCCTTATCTATATAGGCACTGAATCTCTCTAGTTTACCAGAAGTAATATTTTATTTTATCTTTCATACAATAACATATTAATTTTCATGCTTCTCTTTACTCTCTGCAACTTTTCATAAATTTCACTTCTATTAACTTAAAATTAATTTCATCTCTTTATTGTTATTACATGACTGTATATTTAATGTATACATATATTACTATCCCTTTCAACAGAAGAACGGAGGTCTATGTTCTCAGTTACCCAAACATACACAGAAGCTTAGGGTACATGAATTGAAGTTTTATTTTAATATAGAAAACTTTGTTGTTTATGTTTATTATTAGTAAGTAAGACTTTGATTGCTCTGGTGTATATCTCACTTAATATCACCACCGGTTAATGTTGATGGAGATAATAACAAGTAAATATCTGGTGAAACAGAAGATTCAGAACAAGAGCTTCAAATAAGACTGTATCAACTTTCCCGAAGATTACATCCCCTGCACTATATAAAGGCCACTTATACGTTATTTTTTGAATACAATAGGTCTGGTGTAATTGATATACACTTAGTAAGCCTTCCAATGACAAAACATACTAATTTTAGTAAGTATGTACAACATCTATTCACAGAAATTTTACTTTTAAATGTATTCAAGAAATTAAATATGATTGCAAAATTTTTATTTGCCTGTCAATTTTAGGTTACTGAAATGGTTGCATTGGCTATGGTTGAAGTAACAAGTCTATTTTCAATGTTCTCTGGAATTTCTTCTATGCAAGAATGCTGGAGTACAGTAGTTTTATATTGGATCCCTCCTCACACAAGTCTTAATTTTCCAAGGATCAAATAGTATATTTTCGTCCATTAGTCCTCTCCCCATTCAGTCCCACATTCTCTGTTGAGATACTTTTCATATAACACTAGCAGGCACTATAGCAAACTTCTAGTGTCATTCTAAGAAAATTGCCATTTCTACTATACAGTTTGTGTGGTGGCTTAAAGGTAACATTTCTTTGTTACATCAAAGTTACAATAGTCTACTAGACATTATTATTATGTACTATGATTCAGGCATCTGTAAGTAGCACTAAAGAACCATGGCACAGAGAAATAACAGTGAATTAACAGATTGCTTAATTTTGGAGCCCAGAGTCACAGTCATAAGAGCACGCAGAAATGAAGGCATTTTTCTATGTAGCCAGGATCTAGAGTCAAATAGGTAGATGCTGGTGAGCCCCGAGGCAACACTGGCTGGCTTTTTTTTTTTTTACTATCAGTTGATATCTATGTCTAGAGTAAATTACATTTCCTTCTGTCTTCCCCTTTCAAACTTTCTTCTGCCTTTCCTGCAACATGGGGTTGATGGAGTGACATATGAATCAATAGCTCCCTCAGAGATCTCCAAACTTACCACAGACTTTTCTTTTTAATGTCCAAGTGTCAGATCTCTGTCTTTGAATGATTCTTTGTTCATTCCCTATTGGAATGCACATAAATGTCAAATCAGATGCAACCTGAGCTAATAAAGGTCTCTGAAGCCAGTATTTTAACAACCAGTCTCCTTACTAGAGTCCAGTTCTCAAGTGGATCTAGCCAAAGTCTGACTATAAGATGCTCCAGAGAAGGATGTCTCTTGAATCCTGCAGGTGACAAAGCTAATGAAATCCCAGCATGGGCAGGTACTTGCAGGTGTCCCCTTTGCTCCTTCTCTGAGATACCTCCTTGTATTTCCTGTGCAAGTAATGTTTTCCTGCTTTTGATTTAAAATCTTCAGCCCTGCCTCAGTTTTAGATCCTATACATCTTGTAGATTTAGATACAAGGAATATAATTTGATTTGGGAACCAGTATCAATGAAGTCTAACATTGACTCTCTTCCTTGTTATCATAGTACTGCCATCAAGGGTTTCAAATGCTAACTTTCCAATCCATATTGTATAGTCGTCTTGCCTTGGGAAATAATAGTTCATATGGGGTGTTTTATCTTCCATGTATGCCAGTTCCTGTCTATGAGGTCAGGCGAGTGATGAGAGTCTTGGAACACTAATTGTTTAACTGTAGTGTTGGACTAATATTTTATCTCACTATTGCAAGAAATTTAGCCACTACATTTTTGTAACATGCTTCGACAATGTTTCCTACACTGCCTGACCCTCTTATTCATCATTTTGTTCCTACCACTCAATTATGTATGTCATATCATATCTTTTTATACAGATGTACTGTTTGGTCTGAGTTGCTCCTTTTAACCACAAAATGTTTTCTTGCCATTCTTAATGGAAAATAAATTGTTTCACATAATAAACCTGGTCATAGATTTATCTTCTTTCTCTACTCATATCTCCATCTCTTCCCAGTCATCCACCACCTCTTCATTTCACTTCAGGAAAGAGAACACCTACAAAAGACAACAACCAAACACAACAAACAAGACACATCATAAAAACAAAAGAAAAAGGCCTTCATATATATGCTAATCACGACAATCCAATAGGAGGAAATGATTTCCAAGATCAACCAAAAGAGTAAGAGACACACCTGATATGCTCAGGAATCCCACAAAAACACAAACTAACAACTATAATGTATACACAAGGACCATGAGAAGACCCTGGGAGTCCCACTGACTCATGCAAGCAGGGATAATATGTGCTCAGAGAGACTGAAGCAACAGCACACATCCTTCCTCAATTATATATATATATATATATATATATATATATATATATATATATATATATATATATATATATCACTTATTATCTGGAGTACTTCCATGTCTTATGAAATTATATTCTTTTGAAATTTCCCCCTTTGTGTAAATCTGAGAGCCAAACAATTTCGGGTCAGAAGTGATAATAAGTATAGATTCCATAGAGTCAAGTAAAAAAGAAAGCACAAGCAGTCATACAGGTATTAAATCACAGAGGACCATCAGAGGAAGAAGTTTACATACATAACAGAATGATGTATTTAAAGAAAAACATTACAAAGTTCTAGCTGTGTTGAGATACGTGTAGACATTGAGATCTAAAAGAGATAGATAGAAACAGATAATAGAGGAAAATAGGGAGGGGAGAAAATCATCTTTATTATTATACATTGCCTTATTCAAAGACTGTTTTCTAATAGATTTGGACAAGGAAAACACAAATCCAGTTCTCATGACGACTAACTTGGAATTGTTATGTGTTCCATGGAATTAAGGTACTAGGACAAATGGATCAAATCAAAAAATCAATTTGACTCCTGGGGACCTGCCATATCCCAGGTCACTGTGAATTACTAAACACCCTCAACCATCCATCACCAACACTGGCAGGTGCATATTTCCATCATTCTCCTAGTGCACTGAGCCTCACTCCTGTCCCTCCAAACAGCTGATCCTGCCTCCTATCCACCTTCTACCCTCCTCTCCAACCTAGCTCTCTCCTTATTTCTGACACCCACGACAATTTGATTCCCCTTCTAATTACGATTTAAGCATCCTTACTTGGACGTTCCCTCTTCTTTACCTCTTTTGGTTTTGTAAGGTGTATTATGGATATTCTGTACTTTTGGCTAATATCTTATTATCACTGCATACACACAATACTTGTCCCTTTGGGTCTGGGTTACCTAATCCAGGATGATATTTTTCAGTTCAATCAATTTGCCAGCAAAATTAATGATTCCATTTCTTTTAACATCTGAATGGTACACCATAGTGTAAATGAAAAATATCTTCTGTATCCATTTTTCAGTTAGTGGGTGTTTGGATCACTTTTATGTTCTGGCTGTTAGTAATAAAGCTGGTATGAACATAGTGGATCATACACCCTTGTGTAATAGTGGAACTTCTTTTGGGTATATGCTCAGAATTAGTATAGCCAGGTCTTCAGGGAGCACATTTCCCAATTTTCTGATAAAGTGCCAGATTGATTTCCATAGTGGTTGGACCAGTTTGAGGCTGCACCAGCAGTGGAAGAGTGTTGCTCTTTTTCTACATGCTTGTATTGTTGTTTGAAATTTTTACCTTGCAATTCTTATTGGTGTAGGAAGAAATATCAGGGTTGATGTGCATGGCTGTAGTCGATATGGGGACAGTGAAATTGAAGAAATAACCTCCAGCAACCAGAGGCTGCCTCCATTGGAAGAATGGGGACACCAACCTACCTATAATACTTTTGACACAAAATTGTTCCTTTCTAAAAGAAATGTACAGAAAAATATGGAGCAGAGACTAAATGGCCAATGAGCAGCCTATCCCCTACCCCTATCCCTACTCCCATCCGCATATATATGAATCTGAGGACTGCCTTGACTGGCCTCAGTGGGAGAGGATGCACATAATCTTGCACAAACTTGATACGTAGCAGTGGGGATACCCAGAGTAAGTCAAAATATAAGCACAGATAACCTAGTGAAGGCAGGAACAAGCCCAGTTCATGTGACTTCAGTGGGTCTGTGACTTCCTATGAACTTTCCTCTTGTTGATTCTGATTTCAGAGTGTCCTCCATCTCCATCTCTGAGATTCTTGGAGCTTCCTTTACTTTGAGCCTTCTCGGTAGATTTTAATGGACACTTCCTATTTAGACCTTAGTGTTTCTGTCTTTTGCTTTTGTGTCTTGTCTGCCAGTGGGTCTCTTTATTTGTTCTTATCTGCTACATCTGGAAATTTCTTGGATGATGGTTACAAAAAGCATTAATCCTCCATGGTTCTCTTGATTGTGGCTTGGTTAACATGGACTGCAGTCTAAGAATCACATAGTAGAAGTTGCATACCATATTTTTTGTCAGAGTCTGAGTTACTTGTATTAGAATATTTTCCCAGATCAATAAATTTGCCTGCAAATTTTATGATTCTATTGCTTTTAATGGCTGAGTAGTATGCAATTGTGTTAGTGTACTGAATTTATCAATTTTCAGTTGAGGATCATCTTGACTGCCTGTAATTTATGTCTCTTAGGAAGAGAGAAACAATGGACATAGTTCAACAAGTTGTCTCTGTGGTGGGATGAATCACAATTTGGGGTTCTTGCTAAGCTGGTTCAACCTGGAGCATAAAGACTGAGTTTTGTCTTCCTGATGAACTGCCACACTGATTTTCAGAATAGCAATATAAGTTTACATTCCCACAAACAATGTATGTGAGATTTTCTTACTCTACATCACAGGTAGCATGTGTTTTCACATGTTTTGTTGTTCTCAGCCGTTCTCAACATGGGAAATGAAACCAAAAAAACTAGTTTTCTTTTGCTTTAACTGATTTCAAACTGTATTAAACATTTCTTTAAATGTTTATCAGATTTTGATGTATTCTTATTGAGAATTCTTGGTTTTGATCTGCACTATAGTTTTTTTTAAAAATCTTCTTCTTGTGTCTGTATCATTTCTGTAATATAGAAGAAGGCTTACTGTAAAAAGGGAGATAATATGAAAGCTGTGTCTGAAAACAGTTACCTTCAAGAATAAAAATGTTTGAAAAAAGGTTGCCAAAGAAACTGGCTGATGAACTCAAGAAGTTAGACTGAAGGGAGATAAATAACCCTATAAAAATGGGTTTCAGAGCTAAACAAAGAATTCACACCTGAGGAATGCCGAATGTCTGAGAAATACCTAAAGAAATGTTCAACATCTTTAGTCATAAGGGAAATGCAAATCAAAAGAACCCTGAGATTTCAGCTCACACCAAAGCAAATGGCTAAGATCAAAAACTCAGGTGACAACAAATGTTGGCAAGGATGTGGAGAAAGACAAACACTACTCCGTTGTTGGTGGGATTGCAGACTAGTACAACCATTCTGTAAATCAGTCTGGAGGTTCCTCAGACAATTGAAAAATGAACTCACTGAGGACCCAGCTATACCTATCTTGGGCATATACCCAAAAGATGCCCCAACATATAAAAAAGGCACATGCTCCACTATGTTCATAGCAGCCTTATTTATAATAGCAGAAGCTAGAAAGAACACCGATGCCCTTCAACAGAGGAATGGATACAGAAAATGTGGTACATCTACACAATGGAATATTACTCAGCTAATAAAAACAATGACTTTATGAAATTCATAGGCAAATGGAGGGAACTGGAAAATATCATCCTGAGTAGGCTAACCCAATCACAGAAAAACACACATGGTATGCACTCATTGATAAGTGGATATTAGCCCAAATGCTCGAATTACCCTAAATGCACAGAACACATGAAACTCAAGAAGGATGACCAAATTGTGAATGCTTCACTCCTTCTTTAAAAGGGGAAGAAGAATACCCTTTAGAGGGAATTGGGAGGCAAAATTTAGAACAGACACAGAAGGAACACCCATTCAGAACCTGCACCACATGTGGTCCATACATATACAGCCACCAAACTAAATAAGATGGATGAAGCAAAGAAGTGCAGGCTGACAGGAGCCGCATGTAGATCGCTCCTGAGAGACACAGCCAGAATATGGCAAATACAGAGGTGAATGCCAGCAGAAAATCACTGAACTGAGAACGGGACCCCCATTGAAGGATTCAGATAAAGGACTGAAAGAGCTTGAAGGGGCTCGAGACCCCATATTAACAACAATGCCAACCAACCAGAGCTTCCAGGGACTAAGACACTACCCAAAGACTATACATTGACTGACCCTGGGCTGCAACTGCATAGGTAGCAACGAATAGCCTAGTAAGAGCAACAATGGAAGGGGAAGCCCTGGGTCCTGAAAATACTGAACCCCCTGTGAACATGACTTTGGGGTGGTGGTTGGTAATTTGGGGAGGATAGGGAAGGGAACACCTATAGAGAAGGGGAGCAGGAGGGGTTGGGGGATGTTGACTTAGAAACCTGGAAAGGGAATAATAATTGAAATGTAAATAAGAAATACTCAAGTTAATAAAGATGAAAAAAAAAAAAAAGAAACTGACTGATCTTAAAACAGAGTTTTAATCTCCTATAAAAACTTTTCACTTCCAGGGAAACAGGTTAGATGACTATATTGTTCTTCCTCTTGTGTTCTCTTCCTTTACAGGGCTTTCAATCCTTCCCCCAACTCTACCATAAAGGTTTCTGGACCATTTAAATGTTTGTCTGTGAGTATTTGCATCTGGTTAAGTCTGCTAGGTACAGCCTCTCAGAGGATAGTTATGCTAGACTCTGTTCTGTAAGCTTAACAGGATATCACTGATAAGGTTAGGGATTAGTGTTTACCCATGCCATGTGTTTGAAGTTGGGCTGGTTATTGGTTCAACATTCCCTCAGTCTTTGTTCCATTTTTGTCTCTGCATTTCTTTTAGATAGAAAAAACCTTTGCGTCCAATCATTTATGGATGGGTTAGTGTCCTTACCTCTCTACTGGAGAACCTGCCTCGTTATAAAAGAATGCCACTTCAGGTTTCATATCCCCACTATTGGGCATTTTGTGTAAGGTCACTGCATTGACTCCTGGGAGCTTTACCCATCCCAGGTCTCTGGGACTTCCTAGAGATTATCCACAAACCATCATCCTGGCTGCTATAGATTTCCACTTGTTTCATTGGCCCTCTGTGCTTCTCATCTGTTTCTCCCCACACCAAATTCCTCCCACCCGCATTTCTCTAACCCCAGGGAGCTCTCAGAGACTGAGCCCCCGACCAAAGTACATACACCAGCTGGAAAAAGGCCCCTGTCCCATATGGATCAAACATACAGCTTGGTCTCCATATTGTTCTCTCAACAACAGGAATACAGGGTCTCTCTAAAACTGTATCCTGACTGTGGCACATTATCCAACAGGGCTCCCTTGTCTTTCCATAGTGGGCAAGAATGTATCTAATCTGCCAGAAATTTGATTTGCTACATTAGAGAGATACCCCACACTCTCAGAGGAGAAGGTTGAATGGGGGAAGGATTCTATAAGGGGATGACTTGGAGTGGGAAAACTTAGGATGTAGGAAATACTGTAAGATGTAAGTAAATATATTCATAAATAGTATTAAAGAAAAATTCAAATAAATAGAAGTAAAAGATAAAACAAACAAACAAACAAACAAACAAAGGCAATTGTTGGAGATGTGACTCAGCAACTTAGAACACCTAAAATTTCCAGGATCAATTCCATATACATGTACGGTAATTTTAAATCCATCTTTTAATTCACAGCTGAGGAATGCCGAATGGCTGAGAAACACCTAAAGAAATGTCCAACATCTTTAGTCATAAGGGAAATGCAAATCCTAACACCCCTGAGATTTCACCTCACACCAGTGAGAATGGCTAAGATCAAAAACTCAGGTGACAGCAGATGCTGGCGAGGATGCGGAGAAAGAGGAACACTCCTCCACTGTTGGTGGGATTGCAGACTGGTACAACCATTCTGGAAATCAGTCTGGAGGTTCCTCAGACAATTGGACATTGCACTACTTGAGGACCCAGCTATACCTCTTTTGGGCATATACCCAAAAGATGCTCCAACATGTAACAAAGACACATGCTCCACTATGTATGTAATAGCAATTTATATAAGGTATGCACTTTTAAAGTGAGGCTCAGACTTTCTTTTTTTTCTTTTTTTTTTTTTTTTGTTCTTTTTTTCGGAGCTGGGGACCGAAGGCAAGGGCTCTACCACTGAGCTAAATCCCCAACCCCAGAGGCTTAGACTTTCAAATGGTCTTATCACACAAATTAGGGACTTTGCTAGAATGACATTTGCCAATTAGATGGTAAGGTGATGAGGCTCAGAACCAGACAGGTGAGATGAACATACACCCCATACAGTGAGGTACTTCTACAACTGTCTCTTTAAACCTTTCCCTAAGGCATTGAGTTTACCTGTGCTTACATTTACAACAGGAGATTTTTTCATATTTGTTTGTTGCTTTATAGAAGAGAATTAAAAGTTCCTATTGGTGAGAATGTTGATTGCTTTGGGTATGGTATTTGTGTAATTAAACTTAGTACTGGAACAAAATATCTCCTTTATATGAGCTAGCTCCTCCATAGGAGCACTAATGATGCTTCAGAGAAGTAAACCTGAAGACCATGCTAAGTTGTGGATTTTGCATGTTTATTAATAAATTTGAGAATCAAGATGTATTACCTAGTTTAATAATGGTATACATTATATACATAAATTCAAAGTTCCTGTTGGATTCAATGCCAATTCCAGGAAGGAAAAAGTTACATGTAATATGGGTAACATAAACATATATTTGAGGCAGGGGAAGCCATGGCAACCTCTAAAGAACCAATAGCTATTGATTATTTAAATGAAGCACTAGGTAAAATGCTTCCATTAAAAATATGTTTGCTTTCACAGGTTATTACTATACTACGTGTCCATTTCTTAATTTTCATCATTTCTCTCACTTGTACTTCCTAGGAGGAAATAATCCTCAAGACATCTCAATACCCCTCTTCTAGAGAGATAATTAATTGAAAAATTCTGTAGAATTCCTCAACCTGCTGGAACTTAAGAACTTTCAAACAGCCATGTGAGACCATCCTACTCTCAGGGACTCTTGAGGGATAAAAAAAGTGCTGGAAAAAATGGAAGTGCTCTCAAATGTTTTGTATAGTTCCAGACTCCAAGTGAAATTTTTGACATTTTCAGGCAATCTTCCCCATGACACATGACAAATAAATATCTTTGATTGTATTTGGACATTTTACATTCCCTCTTTAAATATCAGGAAGGATAGGATACTTAATTGAGTAACATATGCTCCTACAACTTTTTGTACTGAAATCTGCTGTGACTGAATGTGGCCAAGAAGTCCTGATTGTGATTCTATCAGTGGATCCCTGAAAAAGTCATCATTCTTACAGAGTACAAACATTTTGTTGTATATTTTAGGTCACACCTCAAACACAGGTGTAAGCAGGCAATCACCAAAGCTTTGTAAGTTAATCTAATAAACTTAACTGTTCCCTATAAAGGACATTGTTGGAATTCTCTCAGTATGTTGTTAGAATGCTATGTGGTTGCTGGACACTACTTAACCTCCATTTAATTGGAGAACAAAAGTCATGTATATATGCATATCATATTTATTTTACACATTGTGTTTATATTTTAGAATAAATAAAATTATATTTCACATATTCTTTCTTTCTCCATTCTCCCTTATTCCATTCTTGCTTGTTTTTAAAATTTCTTTCATCTTTTCATACATATGCATATATATATGTATATATATATGCATGTTTATCACGTTTATTCTAAGACATAAATATAACGTTTTAGTCAATATAATATTATATATATATATATATATATATATATATATATATATATGGTTTGGGGGTAGGTATTTGTGTGTTCAAAATGAAATGACATGTTCTTCCTTGTGTAGGATATAACTTGTGCTTTTACCCTTCCTTGAGTACTTGAAATATTCTATAGGGTTTAAGGGACCCTTAGATTTTTGGGTCCACTTTAGTATCCTAGTATTGCTTCTGTCTCAATCAGCTGCTTGCTCACCCTCTTGGAGGACAACCATGCTTGTCACCTGTCTCTAAGCATAGTTGCAGAGTAAGGACTTGGACCCTCCCCTTGAGATGGATCCCAAGATAGGCCAGTCCATGGGTCCTCTTTCCTTTGGTCTCTTCTCCATGTTTGTATCTGTAGTTTGTTTAGACAGGAAGAATTATGGGACAAAGTTTTTTACTGTGGAATGGCAACCCCACCCCCCTTCTTGATGCTCTGTCTTTCTACTGTAGGTAGATTTTCTACAAATTCCCTCTCTCCATTGTTGGGCATTACTTCTAATGTCCCACTCTTTGATTCCTGAGAGCCTCTCACCTCCCCAGACTCTAGTACACTCTAGAGAGCCCCCCACCTCCTACATCCAGAGGTTTCCTGTCCCCATTAATTCTGCGGGTCTTCAGTGCTTCTGTCCTGACCCCTGCCACTACCTGGTCATGTTCCCCTTTTACCCTGCTCCTCCCCTCTTCTTCCCAGATCCTGTCCTCCCTCAGCACCTCATGATTGCTTACTTCTCCCTCACAAGTGGGATTGAAGCATTCTCACTTGGGCCCTTCTGCTTCTTAACTTTCTTGAGTTCTGTGGATTTTATCCTGGTTAGTCTCTTTACTTTTGGCTACTCTCCACATATTAGCGAGTACATACCATGCATCTGCTTTTGTGTGTGAATTGCCTTACTACGAATGATATTTTCTAGTTCCATTACTTTGCATGTAAATCTCATGATGTCCTTCTTCTTAATAACTGAATAGTATTCCATTGTTTAAATGAAACACTTTTTCTATTATATATACATATATATGTATATATATATATGTAATGTTTTATAAAATAAGATATAAATATATATCTTTTCATTTTCTACAGTTAAAGCCTTCCTGTTTTCCTATTTTCCACATCTTCTCATTTGTAACTCCTATGTTTTGTCCACTCTGATAACAATTTAGCCAGATAAGTTACTCTTCACTCCCATAACTATTGATTTTGATCTCTGAGAAGAAAATAAAGACAAATAGAAGGCCACACCGCTAAATGAGGAAAATAATGTCTGACATCTGAAGATGTCACTAAAATGGTTTGCACAGAGAAAATACTAGGCTTGAGGCTGGCATCAAAACTCTAATAATAAGGGGAACAGAACGATACACAGGGCCCCAAAAATAATCTCTGAATTTCAATCTTCACATGAGCATATGTTCAATTTTTGTTCATGGCAGGGAATAACCTCAGTGATCCTGTAGGTGAGCATATCTAATATAAGAGGTCATAGTATGTGCTTTTAATATCAGATAAAACTGCAGAATCTTTAACAGGCTTTGAGAATTTCAACTCTAATCATACATATATACAAAATACATTGTATACCTATTAAAATACACACATGCACAGTGATAGAGGCACACATTCGCACACATGTATTAAGGTATCAGATTTAATTGACTTTTAAAAAGAATTATGCTACAAGTAACTATTTTGATATAGACTCAGTCATAAACTCTTTGTACCATATTATAAATCCTTCTGCTAGATTTTTCAATATTAAGCCGGTGTGAAAAGTATATTTCTTTGATGAAAAGCTAGATGATTTTCCTGTAAAAAATAATACTTAGTAACTTAACATGTAAACATGCTCATATAATATATCAGTAACACTATGGTGTATAAACATTTAGATACTATGAATGTCATAGATTAATGAATATAATGATTTAGAATCCATGGTGTATGAAGAGATCCTTTAATGAGGAAAGAAATAAGGACACAGACATCAACCAACCCCATTTATAGAGAAAGAACTGAAGGAACAAACAGAGAGTAACTAAAGGATTGGCTTACGTAAACTAGATGATTAAAGGAAACAGCAATTATGTGGACCTGTCACTGTAATCATATAGGTTCTGTTTGCAGTCAGTGCTGTCTGTTGGGCAGTACATGGCCAGGAACCATGTTAACAGAGAAAGTTTAAATCCATGAGGTTTCACTGTGTAGACCACTACTATCTACAGAGCTAGTACCCTTGTTTGGATGATGTCAAATCACTGGATACACTTCACACACGTTATTACTAGCATTAATGAATACCCTGTGTTCTAGGGACCACAGAACTGTGGTGATGTAATTATTAGTGATCAAGCTGGCAGGTAGAACATATTTCCTTTGTTTATAATGGTGTCAATATAACTGGGAATACATGCAGGAATACATTGCTATTTTAATTGCCTTAAAGTCCAAAGTTAATTTTAAAAAATTCAGAAAACCATCCTTGTATTTTAGTACAAATTCAACAGACAATTTTCAGAACTATACTTCCATTATTGACAATATCCATAGTAGGTAACTTATGTGACCTTTATGCATTAGTGTGACATGTGCATATTTTGCTTTTAAATTTCCAGTCATAGCTGTAGCTCAATCTATCATCATTAATTACCTTGTAAATATGAAATATTATAGGAACTGTACTAAGCACTTATTGAAGCTATTTACTCTGTGTTACTCCCTGGCAGAAATATTTCTATAGCTAGTTAAAAAGCATACAAAAGGAACTGTTGAGAGTAAATCTTATACTTCAAATTGGCAAAAGAAAAGACTACTAACATAGGAAGTTAGGTAGCTATTGCTTAGCACATAAAAGAAACAAACAAACAATTCGACCCCTGATTATGAATATGAAGATAATAATTGGAAGGGTGTCCTACACAGGTGAAGGAAAGGGTCTAGGTAATATAAAGGAACGAGATAATTCTACTCTGTAAAATGTATGTTAAACTCTATAAGAAGTACATGATTCCATTAACCTCTTATTAATTCTTATGAGGCTTACTATACCATACAACCTGAATGAGTTCTTACATTAGATACTTCACAATAAAGCATGGTTAGGTAGAATTTTAGAAATGAACCATAAGTAGATGAGAAAAAGAACGAGAATATGTCTACAACAAGTAGGAGTTAGTAGGTCACACATGCTCAAAATTATGAGAAAATGTATGACAAATCCTGGTGCTAGTTCGATATCAATATAAACAAAATAGAAAAAGTGTTGCACGTAACCAACATTTCTATATCTACTTCATTTCCAGAATAATGACATGCTTACTTATGTATGAATTATTGCCTAGGTCTTAAACTAGGTTTCTTACTGGTGTAGCCTATAACTCAACCCATTTATATTTTCTTTGCCTGCCACATGGCTGGTTACCTCTCTATATTTTCATAGTCTGACTTCTGCATCTCAGTGGCTAATCTCCTATGCCTCCCTCCCTCCCTCCATCCCCACCTCCCTGCCTGGATGTCACAGCTTCTTCCTACATTTGCTATAGACCATCCATTTTCTAATAAAGCTATCAGAAAGTGAGAATGGGAGTGTTTATAAGATATGATGCAGCCATGTATCTGTCCTTCAGCAAGAGACTTCTATGAATGTACTATTCCACTACAAGTTTAGAGATGACAGAGGAATAGCACAGAGACTTGTACATTTTCTAATATTTAAGTCAAGAAACAATAGTGGAAAAGGGAGAAACATTTAGGACAGCATTGAGCAAGCAAGTATAGATGAATCCATACAGTATACAGAAGTATTACCCTCATGGTATATTAAACTTTATCATGTTTATTTTTAAGGTTACATTTAGAAAGGCTGGATGAGTTAGATTATACATCAAATGTTCGCCTTGCAGATATTATCCTTTCCGATATATTTCCTGAATTTACATATTAATATCTAATATATATGTATATATTCATAGTGTGTATATGTATATGTGTGTGTCTGTGCATGTGAATATGCATATTATGTATGTGTATGGGTGTATATACACAAATATATGTCTGTGTTTATGTGTGTGGATAAATGGAATTTATTGGAATTTCTTATAAACAGCTACTAATTCCTATTAATCCAAAAAAGGCTGACTGTGAATGGTAAGCTCAGTTATCTAGTGGCTGCTCAGTACCATAAGTCTGTGTGTGTCAACTGTTCTTCTGTATATGCTGTATTCCCAAACAGGATCTAATGAGAGTTAAGGACTGGATGTCCTAGTAACCTGTCTTAGTGTTTTACTGCTGTGAACAGATGCCATGGCCAAGGGAATTCTTGAAAGGAAAACATTTAATTAGGGCTGGCTGACAGGTTCAGAGGTTCAGTCCATTATCTTCATGGTGGGAGATTGGCAGTGTCCAGGCACTCATGGTGAAAGAGGATATGAGAGTTCTACATGGTCATATGAATACTGCTAGCAGAATCTGACTTCCAGGGAGATAGGATCAGGTCTTAAAGCCTGTGCTCACAGTGTCACACTTATCCCAACAAGGCCACAGCTCTAAATTGTACCACTCCCTGAGTAAAGCATATTCAAGCCATGATCAAGTGATTCCAAGTAGGCAAAGTGCTTCCTTCTTCTGTGTTACCACATAAGCTTCCAGCAGAATGCATGATTTAGATTAAGGGCATCTCTTCTCAACTCTAGATCCAGAATAATGGTTTGTAACTTCCTACTTCCATATCTGAATTAAAGATATATGTCTTCCTACCTCAAGATCCAGATCAAATGTCTGTATCCATACCTCAATGGTTCATATTAGAAGTGGATTCACACATTTCAAACAAAGTAGAAAGTTATTCACATGTATGCCCACCATCTCTGCATTGTAGTTTTTTCAATATATATGATAAAATTAATTGAAAAGTAAATTGACACTATGTATAAAATAAAAAGAAATAAAAATTCCACTTATTCACTTTCTTTAATGAATGCCCAGAGGATGCCTTCTAGGATAATGTACAAAGAAAAGAAAAAAAAAACAAACATTCAAACTAACAACAGATACCCTTTAAATTTTTTATTACAAGCATGGGGAATCATTTAAAAACCATATATGCAATATATCCACTTAACATTATGGAAATTCATTTTTTGAGAGAAATACTTGAATAATTTTTCTCAAACCAAAAATGGTTAAATTTTTTAGAGATTTTTCCTTTGTACTTTGCGATGATCATGTATCATGTTGATCTTCGGTCTTTGGTGGCCTGCCCCTTTCTGAACAGGAAATTGACGGGTATTGAAACTGGAGGAGAAGGGAATTGGCAGATGGAGCTAACAGGAGTGGAGGGTGGAGAACATGGTTTAGAGGAATTGTATGATAGAAGGACCTATTTTCACTAAAATAGGAGACGATGTTGTAGATTTGTCGTTCCTTGTATTCATGTAGTTCATTCCATGGACTCTTTATATATGTTAAAATAAAACTAATCCTACATATAAAGGTAATATTTGCTTTATCATAATGTAAAATCATTTAATGTAAATAATTTTATCTCATATTTCAAATATATATTGTCATCAGATTTTTTTCCCTTTTTCAGCCTAACTAAGTCAAGATAATAATTCCACTTTTCTGCAAAGTCCCTTTCTCTCACTCGCTGTCAGTATACCTTCCAGAAACAATTTAAAAAAAAAGAAAGAAGAACAGAGATAAAGAAAAAGAGAAATAAAGAAAGAGAGAAGGAGGAAAAGTCCTACCACCACCACCACTACCGCCACCACAACAGGAACTACTTTACTTAACAATAAATCAGTTTTTATGAACTCCAAAATAAAATAAAGTTCTAACCACTCACACATATACACAAAACATGAAAGAAAATGTATGGACTTTTGTCTCTGCAAATATGTACTGCTTTGTAGTGTGGTTGTTATATCCAGTGACATTCGGCAGATATCAACTGTATATAACTTCTTCTTAGGGATGACAAATTTGTCTAATTTCCCTCCTCAGTGCTGGTATTTCCGTCTATTTTGAACCACTTTCTTTAGATCTCATGTTTGTTGCCACAGACTCTATGAGTACCTATACTGCTAGGAAGTTATATTTGATAAATATTTTTCATTGGACATATTGACCACTTCGGGCCTTTTAAAATCTTTCTACCTCCTTTGCAATATGAGGTTTAAGTGGAAAGATTGGATGACCGCATCACACTTAGATCCTAGTACTTTAGAAACTCTCATTTTCTACACACAGTCCACCAGAACATACCTTTTTCTATTTCCCATCTAGTGCCAGCAGAATACCTCTGATGAGTTTCAAGTTAAGTACAGATTTATGGATAAAATAATATGTAATTAGGATTATTTAGTTTTACTTTTTATCAGAATAAGATGTTTTGATTTTTTTGTTTTTTGTTTTTTGTTTTGTTTTTACCTAGGTATTTTACCTATTAGACTCAGGTTTGTGTCCATATTAGCACTGTGAGGTATGGCTTCTATCTCATGAAATGGAAGCCAGCTCCTTTCTCAGTAGCAGATAGAGGGAGTAGTCCTAACAGTGATGGAGAGAGGGGAAAATGGATTGGATGTATTGCATTTTTAAGACTCAAAAGTAGTAAATTAAGTCAGACTGCATGTCTGCCTCTCTGCTGGTATGCCAGAGTGCAGCCATGCGACTCAGAGAAGGTAGAACAAAGTCCAAGATAGGGGGTCCCAGCCTGTTTCTCCATGGGAGAGAAACAGTGTTCAGGGAGTGGTGCTCTGATTCTCAAAATCCTGTGCACCCAAACGCTGCTGGGGAACAAAGGAGTTGAGAACTGTGGTCAAGGTACCTCTCCTCCCATAAGCAGGCAGTAAGGAGATTGCTGACTCTAGGTCAGGGCCGAATTGTGTCTGGTTCCCAGCGAGTGAATAAAGATGGGCTGAAAGAGGTACAGTCTTCTCAGGGAGAATTAGGTGTGGCTGTTTCTGAGGACAGGCCTCCCCACACCCTCTCACCCCCACTGCTCCCCAGTCATCCTTGATGAAGGAGATAGTCTTGCTCATCCAAACTTCTTTATTTATGGCAAGTGTGAATGTGTATGTCTTACTTAGGGTGAATCAGGGATTAAAAATATTTTACAGGAATGGATGGCCAGGAAGGGAAGGTCATTGAACAAACACTTGGTGTCTATCTAGATTCCTAATTAGAATGGAGAATTCTAGGTTTTTATGCTACATCATCAGATATCATGGTCATCTCATTGATAGTCAGGGTTATGTGTTCCAGGATAGGTAAGGCTTGGCCAGGTGTTGATTACAAAACCTGCCATTCTCAATTATATGGTTCCTTGGGTTTTTTTTTTAATCTACTTCAACCTTACCAGTTCTTTTGTCTGGTGTCAGGTTCTACTTGATCAACAGATTTCTCTGATAACAAGTAAGTATGGCAACAATGTATCTTGAATACTTCTTACTAGCGCATATTGAAGACTTGGTAGGTGATATTGATTTGTTTTCTCCTCTAGTAACATGCAGCTTACCTTTCATCCATATTAAATGGAGTCAGTAGCGGTGAAGCTTCAAATCTGATACTGGATATATTTCTTCTTTTTCATGATAAAGATAGTAATATCTTATACAATAGAGCCGTACAATGTGGAGAATTAACCATAGCTTTGACAGTGCTGGGTGATGCTTGGTTGGCAAATGATGAAACCAATTTAGTCAACAATTCATCAAAACAATTAGTTGCTTTCACTGGAGATTTCACTTCATGTTATATGATACATATTTGTGTAACTATATCTCTCCAAATATAAGGTGTTTCCACTAATTTACACACACACACACACACACATGGAGAGAGAGAGACAGAGACAGAGAGAGACAGATACAGAGAGAGAGATAGAGACAGAGAGATAGAGAGTCAGAGACAGAGAGAGAGGAGGTGCTACTTTGATTTATGTTTGAGTTTTAGACAAGAATACTCTGCACTTTATTTCCTCCTTTCCTTCTCCTAACATCTGCCCATAATATTTCTTTTCCATCTATTATCAAAAAGATTTCCATTTCTTATTAATGACTATGTTTCCTAAAGATATAAATGTACACAAAACAACTTCAAGCTGTGTAAAATATGTGGCGATCATAGCTATGTATAATGCAAACTTATTGGCAATGAATAGCATATCAGATATCATATTCTTGAAAAAGAAGAATTCACTCTCTTTTAGCATATATCATTTGCCATTAGATTTTCAGCTAAATGTGAGCTCTTGAGAAATATCTCCATCAGTTTTAGAAAACTGATTTATCAGAAAATGATCTTAAAAAATCAGCTTCTTCCAGCTTTTCCCTAATTTAACCACAGGCTTCAGCAGCTTCTGTCCATTTGTTGGGTCTAAACATTTGCTTTTGACTCTTTCAGCTGCTTGTTGTGTCTTTGGGAGGGCAGTCATGATAGGCTCTTTTTTATGAGCATACCATATCCTCAGATATAATGTCAGGCCTTGATGCCTCTCTTTGACCTGAGTCCTAATTTGGGCCTGTTGCTGGACCCCCTTTTCCTAAAGCTCTCCGCCATTTTTGTTCCTGAAGAATTTTCAGACAGGAACAATTCTGGGTCAGAGTTTTGACTGTAGGATGGCAATCACATCCTTCCCATGAGGCCCAGTATTTCTACTAGAGGTGGGCTCTACTAGTTCTGTTTCCCAACTGTAGGATATTTTACCTAAAGTGACTTGCTTTCAGTCCTTAGAGTCTCTCACCTCATAGATGTTTGGTATTCTAGGAACACCACTCCCACCTCCTGAGGTTCCCTGTTTCCATTCTTTCTATTAGAATTCAGGACTTCAGTCCTGTTCTTCCCACCCAGTACCTGATCATGTTCCCCCTCTTCTCCTCCCTTTCCTCTTTCCCACCAAGATCCCTCTCTCCCTGTCCTGGGATTGCTTTCTTCTACCTCTCATGTAGAATTGAGGCATCTTCACTTGGGCTCTTCAGCTGTTAAGCCTTTTGAGTTACATGGATTGTACCAAGGGTATTCTGAACTTTTTTGGCTAATATCTATTTTGTAGCTTTCTTTTAGTATATAGAAACCCCTTTTTCAAATCAGATATCTTTTTTACTCTGGTCTTATAATCTATGTATGCTTTTTCGAACTGCTGTCACATTCTTGAAATAATCATGAGTTTTCTGAATTCATGAATCGGGTTAGAAACAGCACTATAATTTGGTCTTTGAAACTCTACAAGTTATGCAATACTATAATGGTATTTGTTTGATTCAAACTGAAGATTTTGCTAAGGTCGATAACGAGGCTTGTTTGTGAGTATAAGGCTAGATATTTAAAACATATTTAATGTTTTGTTGTATCAGGAAAATTAGCAGTAGAAGAGTTTCTTTAAAGAATTTTCATATTAAAAGACATGTATAATAGCTAGATTTGCTGCAAGGGCACTCACCAATTTTCTTCCTGGCTATAATATAGGGCTGTAGTAATCCCAAAGATCTAATGAAAAATTGATATTTTCTTTGAGCACTAAGCCACTAATAATCTTGCAAGAACTCAGATTTGACAAAATTTAAAACTTGATAACATGGGTAAAAATATGAAGTTTGCACTGAAATTTTGAAGTACTTTTTTTGGTAATGTTTATTTTAATATACCATGGTGGTCTGGAGTAGAAAGGTTACAGTATGATTGATATAGCAAACAGTTTTAAAGACCATAAAATTATAAAATATACTTAAATAGAACTTGTAGGAAAATACAATTAAAAATGTGAGGATTTTGAATAAGTCTGAGATGGAATATACAGGAGAACACAGTGTGCTACTCTTGTACCATCATATGTGTGGGGATCAAAGGGAAACAGCACAGTCACTTGCCTGTTACATAAAATTTCCATCCAGTTTCTAGAAATAAGTTAAACTGGTGGAGTACAAATGACAGAATCAGAACTAGGAAAGAAGAATAATATATTGTCCCATAGCATGGACAGCAATGTGTGTTGGGAGTGAAAATCTTGGCCCATGTCCAGACAGAACACACCAAACCAACATGGATCCACGTGTAGAGGTTTGATGAGACAAGGAGAATAAAACAGGGAACAAGTAAGAGAATGTGTGGGGAGGAAGGAGATGGGGAGATAAAGAACAGGGACAAAGAGGGGCACATGAGCACAGAAGAGCAAGAGCAAGAGTACAAGAGATCAAGAGCAAGAGGAAGAGGAGGGGTCAAGCAACCCCATTTATAGTCTGGGACAGCTGGCTGTTGCCAGGCAACTCTGGAGTGGAGCATACATGGCTGTTGCCAGGTAGCTGTGGGGATGGAGCTTAGACAGAATACCAACATTCCCCTGTTTTGTTTTGTTTTTTAAAGAAAAATTAGAAAGACAATGGTGGAGCAGGAATAGGGTAGTTGTGATCTCTATTTCCTGCTAAAAAAATGGATATGGGATGTTTATCAAATCTTAAGAGTTGGCTGTTTCCTTGTTGGCAAGCATCTGTGGAATGATCTGAGGTTAGGTCAGAAGGAACAGGACCAATAGGGGTGTTTGTGTCTATGAGAGGATTTTGGAACTTATGAAGGTGGCTTCTCTGGAGAGATATCCTGGGTGTAGTAAACACTTGGACTTAACGAGATGCTGGAACACACATATATATTTATTATAGGTGAAGAATAAGATCAAGTGTGTTTGGAAGAAAAGAATTTTTTTTCATACATGTACAGTTGAAATCCAGAGGAATCCTTCGGAATAGGTTATAAATGGGAACTTCAGTCAGATGTACTCATTTGGTGTATGAGAGGTAGGTCTGAGTGGGTTTCCTGTAGCTTATAACTTTACAAAAGAGATAATATAAGTTAACAACATGAATAGTCTTTAAGATAAGCTTTCTGTGGAGAAGAAGGAACAATTTGTCCTACAGAACACGTCCTGGATGTCTTAAAACAGTCATGAAAAAAAGACAGAGAAAGCTGTTTCCAAGTCCTGTTTGGAAAGACTGTTTAGCAACAAAGGGTTCTGGATTGCCCGAGATTTGGGGGTCTACTTGAGAATCTGGTAAAGCAAGCAACTTGTTGATGTTAGTAGGTTAGCTGACTTTAAGGAGCAGAAGAGCTGCTGACAAGCTTGGGTTTAGGCAAATGTGTGGAACAAAGGAAATAGACTCCCAACTTAGCTAGAAAATCCCTTCCCAATTAGGAGACAGGGCATGTTGGCACTACAAAACAGTTGAGAGGTACATTCCTGAAAATGTAACTAACCAGTGGGGTTTGGTGAGGAAGGTTAGGTTGTCTCCTACCCTGACAATAGGGGAACATGAGAGAGACATGGATCTACCAAACTCCGTTAGGAAAGAGTAAATGGCCCCTGTGTCCAAAAGGAAGGAGTTAGGCTGCCCACATACCATGATAGTTACCCAGGGCTCCTTGCTGGTGATGGCAGTGGTCAGGTCCAGGGAACTCAGGCCCTGTCAGTCGGCCATAGCCAAGCCTAGGAGATCCACTGTAGGGTTATTTGTATATGATGTCCCCGTGTCCTGCACAACATGAGGGTAATTGGCAGCTCAATGGCCACCTTGATGGCACCTAAAAGGTAGCCCCTTGGCTTGCAGAAGTTAGGGCAAGCCTTTGCCCAGTGACTTTGTTGACCACATCTGTAGCAGAAGCCTGGTGTTCTCTTAGTCTTAGAAGACCAGGAGTCCCATAGCAATAGATTAAGCTGAGGCTGTTCAGACAGCCTTTCCCAGCATATAGTATTAGTGTGCAAGCCTTCTTATCTCTCCCATGGTACATCCAAAAGGCCAAAACAAAATCTTCTGTAGAGTTTAAAGCCCCCTATCTAGTTTTTTTAAGTTTGTCTTTTATGTTCGGGTAGCTCTGGGAGAAGAAAGGTTATCAGAAGTTGCTTACATTCTGAGTTCTCAAGGCCGGAATAAGTTTATTGTAATAAAGCCTTTGTAAGTCATTCTAAAAATTGGGACAGGTTATACCGTTTTTCCTAGATCACCTCTTGCAGTTTTTAAAATACACTGGTTTTAAAACTGTCCTTTAAAGACTGTCCAGGAGAGCGGTTATGAATCTACCTATGGAAGAATAATTCCTTTGGGGATCATGGGCCGGTACTACCTCGGATCCAATTGGGTGGTGGTGGGAGCATGCTGGAAAACAAAATGTGAAAGCTGTTTTTCTTGAGGCTGTGGCAGATTAAGCACAGGAGCAAAGTCCTTGACAGACAGAGAACTTGCTTGAACAAAGGTCTTAGCAAGAAGTATCCTTATCAGATGCAAGGGACAGACTTGTTTATCCTGCTGCTGTGAACCAGGGTCTGCAGCAGGCAGAACATAGAAGCAAGTGTGCAAAGTATAGGGTTTGCACATGTGTGGGAAAGCAGGTCTCACAGACAGAGTCTCTGGCAGACACAAAGGATGGGGCCACACCTGCTTCTCACGGGGCAACAAAGATGGAAGGACCTTGAATAAGACTAGTATTATTAATTTCCCATGATAGTGCTGGGGCTACACTCAGAGCTGGTGCTCTTGAGCCAGAAATCAGTTTACCCAGGCCCAGCCTGGCATTTTCATCAGAGAGAAACTGTCTCAAAAAAATGGAGGAATAATCTCACCAAGGGGAAAAGGTCTTAGAATGAGAGTCAGTGAAAGGATCCATCCCCAGGGTCAGCACAGGTAGCTCTAAGGTCAAGAACACTCCCCTGAGATCATATGTACATCATGGAAAGTCAAGTTCTCAGATAAAGAAAGCACATAGAGGTCGAGTTAGTCACCACTCACCAGCCTGTGCTTGAAGAAGGTGCTTTTCTTGGCAGGAAGTTGCGTGCAGGGTATCACAGTGATGGAGAGACCTGCTGGACTGACCAGCCAGTACCCTGGGCACAGGTTAACTCAGCAGGATGCCACAGTAAGTGAAAATCAGAGAGGGGTTAGACCAAATGTATATGAATGTTTCCGCATAAGGAACCTTCCATTTACCAGACTGCTAGCAGTAATTGTGAAGGTCCCCTAAAATTGAGGAATTTAGCATGCTATTATGGGGCAATTTGAACCATTACCTAATGAATACTAGATTTTTCTACTATTTAGTCCTCAGGAGAGGCATTAGTTTTAGAGTTTTGAAATTCTCTAGAAAACAAAATCTTGAAGGGATGTTTGAAGACAATGAATAGCTTACTAAGGAAAGTTACTGAGTAATACTGACTGGCATCCCAGGAGGATTTACTGGTGGTAACAGTAGCACTACTTGAGGCCAGGCATCTGAGTCATCACTTAGACTCCTATAGGCCATAAATGACAGCTCCCAGACACACCAGAAAGCATTCCTACCCAGGCCTGGCATTTTATGATCATCTGTGAAAGTCTGGAGTAGGAGGGAAGCAAGGAACCTCTTCCAGGGGAATCTCCACCCAATGATTGAAGTCCTATCGTGTATTTTAGCTAAGGGGGTTCCCTTTTCCCCCGAAAGGCTGGCCAAGGCCTATTTTGGAAATTTTGGGTTCTCCTTGCCAACTGGAATACATCTACCAATGTGCTGGTATTTGTGCAGTAATTATAGCTACAGTCTGGTGTCAGGAGAAGAGGGACTGAGAGGCTGATGAGGGCATGTCTAAGTGACACATGTGGCAAGAGCAGGCAACATATGGTGAAACACAGAGGGCAGTGGCTAACGCAGGAGTCTGCATGTGCACTAGCTGCAGCAGGAACTCAAGTGGTGTAAGTCCTGAGCCCCACATCAGCCAGCAGGGGGTGGTGTCCAATGGTGAAGCAGACACATGAGATTTATTTCTAGAATATTCATATTAAAAACAAGCATAAATATAATAGCATGTAATTCCATGTCATGAGCTAGGGACACAAATATCTTTGAGTTTTGAGAACCAGCTATGTTAGAATGTTTGGCAAAATCCATTCCTTGCTTAAATATTATCTAAAAATAATGCACACTGACATTGAATCAGTGTATGGTGAATATCTATACTCAGTAGCAAGCAAGAATTTCCATCATCTGAGACTGTATGCATAATTACTCTATTATGCACATCCAGGCAAAACCCCAGTTGCTAGAAACAGAACTCACGAATCACCAGTGGTATAAATCTGCCTTTTGCTATTTAATATTTGATGGAGGAAAAGAGTCAGATTTTTCTCAGGGATCCTTACTTGAGAGACTACAAATTTTCCAGTAGATGGTGCCATATCCATGTACAGACAAGTGCCTTAAATGAACTCAGATTTATTAAAGAGACAGTACACATATTAACTTCTGATGCAATAGTAATAGCTGTGATTGGAAATGAAATATAGTGTAAGGAAATGGAGTGCTTTTTCAATATACAATTTCATATATCAATATCAAATAAAAAATTTTGACTGTCATCTGCAACTAAGAAAGAAAAAAATGAAAGAAAGACACCTGCATTCAAACCTAATGTACAATCATGGAGACAGCAGCCAGCTGCACTTCATACCCTAGAGTCATAATCAGAAGAGTTCAAAAAGAAACATAGGTTTTAATTTTTTTTTCTAGATAGGCACACTATATTCCTAAGTACCCCCTGGCATTATAAGGCCCCATCATCATTTGCTGGTATTCTGTATTGTTAATTGGAGCAAGAGCTTGGGGTAAATTACACTTTTTGTTTTGTTTTCCTGACTTCCTTTTTCACTTTCCTTGCTTCTGCAGCAACACAGAGGGAGGAGGCAGAGATAAATGAATCAGCAGCTCTAATGGAGATCTCTAAGGTTACTGCAGGCTCTGCTTTGTATTCTCCCACTTCAAATCTCTCTCCTGATTGGTTCTTAATCCATTCTGTATTTGCATGTACACACTCCTCTAAACAGAAGCAAAGGGAGTAATAAAATCACCCCCACTCTCCGGCCTTAGGGTTTTTTTCCTGTTAGACTTCTGGCTAGAGTCCACTAATCTTCTGGTACCTGATCTGGCCAAAACCTGACTATAACCTGCTCCAGAAAGGAAGACTGCTCCTGCAGGAGACTCAGACAGTGGAGATGTAGCATAAGCAGGGACTTCCTGAGATTCCTCTGCTCCTGCTCTGACTTACTGGCTCCTGTTTCTTATCCAGATCATATGTTTCTCCCAGTGAAGCTACCTTTTCTCCTTTAAAATTTTCAACTTTTTTTCACTCTTGGGGTCCTTCATCACCTGAAAGGAGGATTATAAATTTTGGTGGTCAGTTTTTGACAGATACCATGTGTGTTCTGTTACTACACTCCCTTGGAGGACCCGCTATGAAGAACTGCTCTCAGAAGGATAGTTCTTACTGGGCCCACTCATTTAGCCTGAGAGACCAACCTTTAACATTTCCAGACCACTATCTTCCCTGTCTTTCAAGGCCTACTTGGAAAAAATATACAATATTAGATATATATATTATATCATCTGTCTGCCTTTAAGAGTCTCAGATGCTCAGAGTTCCATTGGTGTAGTACTGTAGGGATTATATTGTCATGATGCTTTGGCAGATAATAGTAGTTTGTTCTTGCTTTTCCAGCTGTTCATTCCTTTCAATGATGTCAGTCAAAGTATTGCACAATTGCCTGTGGTATCAAATTAGTATTTTTAATTCCCCTCAAAACAAAATTATCTACCAGATATTCTTCTCAATCTTTGCAGTGAATCTCCACTGTCTGACAATTATCTCTTCATGACCATTCTCCTCTCACCAATCACATCTCTATGATACTTCTGGTATGTTTATTCAGTTATACTGTTTGTTTAATGTAGTTCCTTGAAATCACAAACTTTTTCAATTTCATGTAATATACATTATTTGAATGTTTGTATGTCCTATGCAGTTTCATCCTCTCCATATTACCCTTCCCATGGACCACTTGAGAGGGAAAGAATTGAGGATTTTACCTGACGGTCAACTGAGATATAATAGAAAAAAATCTGCAAGTATTACACACATAGAAGTATCAGAGGAAGATATTTACTTGACTCACAGAGTGATACATGGATAGCCAATTTTGGTAAAGTATAGTCTATATTGCCATGGAGGTAGATATAGAGATGGATATAAGAAAAATAGAAATAAAAAAGAAAAAAATAAGGAAAGAGCAATATCTTTATTATTCAGCACAGCCTTACTCAAAGGCTTTTGTTATATAATAGCTTTCAATAAAGAAATCACTATGCCCATTTTTAATATGTATGAGAGACAAGGTTAACCAGACCCACTCAAAGGTTGAATCTAATTTCTGTTGTGAGCTGAACACTGTGTTAAAAGCCCATGGGTTCAGTGCCTGAATCACTTTGATGAATGTGGAGTAGGTAGAGACCTTGAAACTGTCAAATGTTCAGATGTTAACATGCTGATATTTAGTATTGCTTTTCCTGGAAGATATTTCTAGGCGGAATTAAGAGAAGGTCTATCAGGAAGTTTCTGAACAGGGATACTATTGAATATGGGTGGGCCAAAGTAAGTATTGAAACATCTTACCAATGGTCACTCAGCAGATTTAAGGATTCACAGCAATTCTATCCTTTACTAACACTCCAAAAAGACTTGTTAATTTTGCTTTCTCCAAGATTAATAATCTGGACTTCCCAGGAAATGACCTCAGCAAATATCTACTTGACCAACATCCCATGAGTTACTATCTGTAGCAATTCATATCAATAATATTAGAGAATTTATATTCATTTTACTACTCCTTATTGACAATTATGCAGAAAGACATGGATGTGGTTTTGGCTGTCATGCAATCATGAGTGCCATGAGGGCTTTTTCTGAGTGAGCAGAGAGATACCACCATGACTAATACAGTGAAACCCCTTGTGAGTTTCTACCTCTGTATTCCACCTCTGTAAAGGTTAAGAGAGTAGGGATATTCTGTTTCACTGTTGGATATCTGTGACTTCTTATCCCTTGTAGTACCATATAAGATATATGGAGCAGGGGTTAAAAGCAGGTTCTAATCAGCTTGCCTGTTTGGCAGGTAATAGCTGTGTTTTCTAGATTACTTGTCTATACATGTGATCCTTCTGTGTTGTAGTCTTTGTCTGTCCCATAATAAAGGCAAATACCTCTTCTAGCCTTGCCAATGTTACTAGGCTCATCTGATAGTAGGGAGTAAGACAAGAATATGTTAAGAAAAATAACTTTAGTGACTATTTGCCTCAGTGGTAGACTGCTTTACTGCACACATGAAACCCTGGCTTTTCTCTGCAGTATTGAGTCACTTTGAGGGAACATAAATTTACTTTGGCTAGTGGAGACTTACCAGTTTTCCCAGGCTTGTGACTCTAATACTAATATGACCAAAATTCCAAAGCTCAGTGAATTTGCAATAGCTCAGGACTAAGTGGTAGATATGTGCTACCAGTAATGACCAAAAATAAAAAGAATCTGATAGCCTGAGTGGGTTGTTGGAAAAGCTAGAGCTTCATTGAATCTTAATACTAACTTTCTCTGTATAACAATATCCACCACTCCACATGTTGGGGTCCAAAATATCAGAATAACCCCAGCAGACACAAGAGTCCCACAAAGCAATATCTCTATTTCAGTTAGGCAACAAAACCTGTCCCTCAGGAACAACAGCATAGACTCTGTAGGGAGCTAACTATATCTTTGAAAGTTCATTTTAATACATATTTAAGATGAGTTACTCAGGCCACTGCTATAAAGTAGAGAAACAGAACAGAATCAGAAGGTGAACTCTGACCCTGAAGAGAAATTACACAGCCTTTTTAGAGGCAAGATCACAAAACAAGGTGGGTTGTAGTATTGTCCATTCTCATTGACACAATGGTGGAGTGATGAATTAAATGCAGGGGACTGGGTATTACCTAGGTTATCAGGTTTCAGAACTTAGAATCAGAGCCTTGGGTCAGACTTAAACATATTGAACATAAATCAAAATGGTATGGGAGCAAAGGAGTGATCTAGTTTCACATAGGTAATTACAGTACTATAGTTAATGCCTTTACAAATTACCTACCCTAGTTTAGAAAACAGACATCTTGCATTATATTCACGTATAATTTATGATCAACAGACAAACAAGGCACATCAAGGGAAAGTTGGTTCCATGGACTCAGTTTGACCCTGCCGAGAGCATCTGTGAGATGGCTTGTTTTAGGCTATTTTCTCCTTATTTCATCCATCATTTGCTTGCTTACAAATTATGAGTTTGAGGAGAAAAGCATCAAAATGAACACTTATTGTATATGTTTTCATAGTTCCTCTTACACAGGCCAGAAAATATTAGGGTTTTTTAAAGTTTATTGGCATTAGAATCAGAAATATTTTTAAGGCATCCAACAAATTCAACAGAGAAATGAATAGATCTAGGTCTAGTCACACAGTCTACAGGGGGAAAAGAACAGGAATGGGTTAATTTATTGAGAACTGAAATCAGACTGCTTTGTTCTGAGCACTTGGATTTCTCCTTCTAAATTCTTGCTACGCCAAGTTAATGAATGAGACCTAGTGTCTAACCTCACTTTCTTCCTTTTTCACACGGTGTGTTTCTACCCATGATATCATTGGTGAGCATATCTCTTGTCTTATTTTTATAACTTGGGCTTCTCCTGCATTAAGAAATCATAGTATCATAACGCTAAGCAGTATCCTTACAGATATGCACATATGCCATGGATTCTTCATTCCACATGATTCTTGAGTTCATTACAACCATCCCGAAATTTATATATGTCATCCCAGTATGACTTTAGAAGTAGTATCCTAGTTGAGTTTTCACCCTCCCTGTGACTTCTATCATTTGAGGTACTACTTTATCAAAACTTGAATACTCCATCTCATGGTTCTGTACAAAAAAAATAAGATAGGCAGATGTTAATAGCCAATTCATTGTCTTTTAAAAATACTATTTTTATTTATTTACACTTTGCCCCTGTATCTCCTTTTAGAGTTCTTTATATCATTCCCACATCCATTTGCCTCTAAGAAGGTGCTCCCCCAGGCATCCCCTTCCCTGGGGCATCAAGTCTCTACAGGATTAGGTGAATCTCCTTCCACTGTGGCCAGATAAGGCAGTCCTCTGCTACATAAGTGCCAGCCCATGTATGCTCTTTGGTTGGTAGTTTAGTCTCTGGGTGCTCCCAGGCATCCAGCTTAGTTGATGCTGTTGTAATTTCTTTGGCGTTGTCATCCCCTTCACTTCCTTCAAGCCTTCCCCTAACTCTTCCATAGGGGTCCCCAATCTCAGTCCTATGCTTAACTATAAATATCTGTGTCGGCTCAGTATGTTGTTGGTGCATCCTAACAGAGGATAGTCATGCTAGGCTCCTGTCTGCGAGCACAACATGGCATCATTTATAGTGTCAGAGTTTGTTGTCTGCCAGTGGAATAAATCCCAAGTTGGGTCAGTCACTGGATGGCTCTTTCTTCAGTCTTTGCTCCATTTTTTCCTTATTTTTTTTAGAAGAAACAATTCTTGCTCAAAAATGTTAAAGGTAGGTTAATGACTCCATCCCTCTATTGGGGGCCTCTGTCCACTGGAGGTTGTTTCTTCAGTTTCTATTTTTCCCACTGTTGGGCATTGTCCTGAGTCCTGGAAGCCTTTCACATCCCAGGTCTCTGGGACATTCTAGAGATTCACCCAATTCCCAACATTGCCAGCTGAATATTTACATTCATTCTCCTGACTCCCCAAACCCTACCCAACCCTGTCCCTTTCCCCTCCTCTATATTCTCCTAGAAAGTCCCTCCCTTCCTCTGCAACCCATGATTATTTTTCCTGCTTCTGAGTGAGATTGAAGAATCTTGCTTGCGTCTTAATTCTTGTTAAACATGGTCGGTGTGTTTCATCATGGGTATTCTGACATATTGGCTAATATACATTTAACAGAGAGTGCATACCATGCCTGTAATTCTGGGTCTGGATTACTTTTCTCAAATTGATATTTTTAGCCCCACCCACCTGAGAACAAAATACATCATGACCTTCTTTTTAATAGCTGAATACTATTACATTGCATAAATGAGCCACATTTTCTGGATTCATTTTTTGGCTGAGAGACATCTAGGTTTTTTCAAGATTCTCCTTAATATTAGGCTGCTATGAACATAGTGGAGCATGTCTCCTTTTTGGATGATGGACTCTTTTTTGGGGTATATGCCTAGGAACACTACAACTGGGTCTTCAGTTTCAGCTATTTCCTATTTTCTGAGGAATCAGCAGATTAATATCCAGAGTGGTTGTACCAGTTTATAATTCGACTCCCTATAGAGGAGTGTTCCTCTTTCTCCACTTCCTTGCCTGCAGGTGTTATAATGTGAATTTAGACACCATTTATATTTCACAAAAAGAAGGTGGAATTTTAGGAGCACTTACAATAATTGGTAGGTAATGACAAACTTGATGAGTCTGAGAAGAGAATTGATATTGTCCTTGAGGTAGGAAATGTGTCATGCAGCTGAAGAAATGTTGAATGTGGAGCTGATATGCACAGGACATTTTTTTTATTAACGTGAGTATTTCTTATATACATTTCGAGTGTTATTCCCTTTCCCGGTTTCCAGGCAAACATCCCCCTCCCCCCTCCCCTTCTTTATGAGTGTTCCCCTTTCCATCCTCCCCCCTTTGCCGCCCTCTCCCCAACAATCTAGTTCACTGGGGGTTCAGTATTAGCAGGACCCAGGGCTTCCCCTTCCACTGGTGCTCTTACTAGGATATTCATTGCTACCTATGAGGTCAGAGTCCAGGGTCAGTCCATGTATAGTCTTTAGGTAGTGGCTTAGTCCCTGGAATCTCTGGTTGCTTGACATTGTTGTACATATGGGGTCTCGAGCCCCTTCAAGCTCTTCCATTTCTTTCTCTGATTCCTTCAACGGGGGTCCTATTCTCAGTTCAGTTGTTTGCTGCTGGCATTCGCCTCTGTATTTGCTGTATTCTGGCTGTGTCTCTCAGGAGCGATCTACATCCGGCTCCTGTCGGTCTGCACTTCTTTGCTTCATCCATCTTGTCTAATTGGGTGGCTGTATATGTATGGGCCACATGTGGGGCAGGCTCTGAAAGGGTGTTACTTCAGTCTCTGTTTTAATCTTTGCCTCTCTATTCCCTGCCAAGGGTATTCTTGTTCCCCTTTTAAAGAAGGCGTGAAACATTCACATTTTGATCATCTGTCTTGAGTTTCATTTGTTCTAGGCGTCTAGGGTAATTCAAGCATTTGGGCTAATAGCCACTTATCAATGAGTGCATACCATGTATGTCTTTCTGTGATTGGGTTAGCTCACTCAGAATGATATTTTCCAGTTCCAACCATTTGCCTACGAATTTCATAAAGTCATTGTTTTTGAGAGCTGTGTAATATTCCATTGTGTAGATGTACCACATATTCTGTATCCATTCCTCTGTTGAATGGCAGCTGGGTTCTTTCCAGCTTCTGGCTATTATAAATAAGGCTGCGATGAACATAGTGGAGCACGTGTCTTTTTTATATGTTGGGGCATCTTTTGGGTATATGCCCAAAAGAGGTATAGCTGGATCCTCAGGCAGTTAGTTCAATGTCCAATTATCTGAGGAACCTCCAGACTGATTTCCAGAATGGTTGTACCAGTCTACAATCCCACCAACAATGGAGAAGTGTTTCTCTTTCTCCGCATCCTCGCCAGCATCTACTGTCACCTGAGTTTTTGATCTTAGCCATTCTCACTGGTGTGAGGTGAAATCTCAGGTTTGTTTTGATTTGCATTTCTCTTATGACTAAAGATGTTGAACATTTCTTTAGGTGTTTCTCAGCCATTCAGCATTCCTCAGCTGTGAATTGTTTGTTTAGCTCTGAACCCCATTTTTAATAGGGTTATTTGACTTCCTGCGGTCTAACTTCTTCAGTTCTTTGTATATTTTGGATATAAGGCCTCTATCTGTTGTAGGATTGGCAAAGATCTTTTCCCAATCTGTTGGTTGCCGTTTTGTCCTGACCACAGTGTCCTTTGCCTTACAGAAGCTTTGCAGTTTTATGAGATCCCATTTGTTGATTCTTATCTTAGAGCATAAGCCATTGGTGTTTTGTTCAGGAAATTTTTTCCAGTGCCCATGTGTTCCAGATGCTTCCCTAGTTTTTCTTCTATTAGTTTGAGTGTGTCTGGTTTGATGTGGAGGTCCTTGATCCACTTGGACTTAAACTTTGTACAGGGTGATAAGCATGGATCGATCTGCATTCTCCTACATGTTGCCCTCCAGTTGAACCAGCACCATTTGCTGAAAATGCTATCTTTTTTTCCATTGGATGGTTGATTCCTTTGTCAAAAATCAAGTGACCATAGGTGTGTGGGTTCATTTCTGGGTCTTCAATTCTATTCCATTGGTCTATCTGTCTGTCTCTGTACTAATACCATGCAGTTTTTATCACTATTGCTCTGTAATACTGCTTGAGTTCAGGGATAGTGATTCCCCCTGAAGTCCTTTTATTGTTGAGGATAGTTTTAGCTATCCTGGGTTTTTTGTTATTCCAGATGAATTTGCAAATTGTTCTGTCTAACTCTTTGAAGAATTGGATTGGTATTTCGATGGGGATTGCATTGAATCTGTAGATCACTTTTGGTAAAATGGCCATTTTTACTATATTAATCCTGCCAATCCATGAGCATGGGAGATCTTTCCATCTTCTGAGGTCTTCTTCAATTTCTCTCTTCAGTGTCTTGAAGTTCTTATTGTACAGATCTTTTACTTGCTTGGTTAAAGTCACACCTAAGTACTTTATATTATTTGGGTCTATTATGAAGGGTGTCGTTTCCCTAATTTCTTTCTCGGCTTGTTTCTCTTTTGTGTAGAGGAAGGCTACTGATTTATTTGAGTTAATTTTATACCCAACCACTTTGCTGAAGTTGTTTATCAGCTTTAGTAGTTCTCTGGTGGAACTTTTGGGATCACTTAAATATACTATCATATCATCTGCAAATAGTGATATTTTGACTTCTTCTTTTCCGATCTGTATCCCCTTGACTTCCTTTTGTTGTCTGATTGCTCGGGCTATAACTTCAAGAACTATATTGAATAAGTAGGGAGAGAGTGGGCAGCCTTGTCTAGTCCCTGATTTGAGTGGGATTGCTTCAAGTTTCTCTCCATTTAGTTTAATGTTAGCAACTGGTTTGCTGTATATGGCTTTTACTATGTTTAGGTATGGGCCTTGAATTCCTATTCTTTCCAGGACTTTTATCATGAAGGGGTGTTGAATTATGTCAAATGCTTTCTCAGCATCTAATGAAATGATCATGTGGTTTTGTTCTTTCAGTTTGTTTATATAATGGATCACGTTGATGGTTTTCCGTATATTAAACCATCCCTGCATGCCTGGGATGAAGCCTACTTGATCATGGTGGATGATTGTTTTGATGTGCTCTTGGATTCGGTTTGCCAGAATTTTATTGAGTATTTTTGTGTCGATAGTCATAAGGGAAATTGGTCTGAAGTTCTCTTTCTTCGTAGGGGCTTTGTGTGGTTTAGGTATAAGAGTAATTGTGACTTCATAGAAGGATTTCGGTAGTGCTCCATCTTTTTCAATTTTGTGGAATAGTTTGGATAATATTGGTATGAGGTCTTCTATGAAGGTCTGATAGAATTCTGCACTAAACCCATCTGGACCTGGGCTCTTTTTGGTTGGGAGAGCTTTAATGACTGCTTCAATTTCCTTAGGAGTTATGGGTTTGTTTAACTGGTTTATCTGTTCTTGATTTAACTTCGGTACCTGGTATCTGTCTAGGAAATTGTCCATTTCCTGCAGATTTTCAAATTTTGTTGAATATAGGCTTATATAGTAAGATCTGATGATTTTTTGAATTTCCTCTGAATCTGTAGTTATGTCTCCCTTTTCATTTCTGATTTTGTTAATTTGGACACACTCTCTGTGTCCTCTCGTTAGTCTGGCTAAGGGTTTATCTATCTTGTTGATTTTCTCAATTAACCAACTTTTGGTTCTGTTGATTCTTTCTATGGTCCTTTTTGTTTCTACTTGGTTAATTTCAGCTCTGAGTTTGATTATTTCCTGCCGTCTACTCCTCCTGGGTGTATTTGCTTCTTTTTGTTCTAGAGCTTTTAGGTGTGCTGTCAAGCTGCTGACATATGCTCTTTCCTGTTTCTTTCTGCAGGCACTCAACGCTATGAATTTTCCTCTTAGCACAGCTTTCATTGTGTCCCATAAGATTGGGTATGGTGTACCTTCATTTTCATTAAATTCTAAAAAGTTTTTAATTTCTTTCTTTATTTCTTCCTTTACCAGGTTATCATTGAGTAGAGCATTGTTCAATTTCCACGTATATGTGGGCATTCTTCCCTTATCGTTATTGAAGACCAGTTTTAGGCCATGGTGGTCCGATAGCACGCATGGGATTATTTCTATCTTTCTGTACCTGTTGAGGCCCGTTTTTTGACCAATGATATGGTCAATTTTGGAGAAAGTACCATGAGGAGCTGAGAAGAAGGTATATCCTTTTGCTTTAGGATAGAATGTTCTATAAATATCCGTTAAGTCCATTTGGCTCATGACTTCTCTTAGTCTGTCTACGTCTCTGTTTAATTTCTGTTTCCATGATCTGTCCATTGATGAGAGTGGGGTGTTGAAATCTCCCACTATTATTGTGTGAGGTGCAATGTGTGTTTTGAGCTTTAGTAAGGTTTCTTTTACGTATGTAGGTGCCCTTGTATTTGGGGCATAGATATTTAGGATTGAGAGTTCATCTTGGTGGATTTTTCCTTTGATGAATATGAAGTGTCCTTCCTTATCCTTTTTGATGACTTTTAGTTGAAAATTGATTTTATCTGATATTAGAATGGCTACTCCAGCTTGCTTCTTCCGACCATTTGCTTGGAAAATTGTTTTCCAGCCTTTCATTCTGAGGTAGTGTCTGTCTTTGTCTCTGAGGTGTGTTTCCTGTAGGCTGCAGAATGCAGGGTCCTCGTTGCTTATCCAGTTTGTTAATCTATGTCTTTTTATTGGGGAGTTGAGGCCATTGATGTTGAGAGATATTAAGGAATAGTGATTATTGCTTCCTGTTATATTCATATTTGGATGTGAGGTTATGTTTGTGTGCTTTTCTTCTCTTTGTTTTGTTGCCAAGATGATTAGTTCCTTGCTTCTTCTAGGGTATAGCTTGCCTCCTTATGTTGGGCTTTACCATTTATTATCCTTTGTAGTGCTGGATTTGTAGAAAGATATTGTGTAAATTTGTTTTTGTCATGGAATATCTTGGTTTCCCCATCTATGTTAATTGAGAGTTTTGCAGGATACAGTAACCTGGGCTGGCATTTGTGTTCTCCTAGGGTCTGTATGACATCTGTCTAGGATCTTCTGGCCTTCATAGTTTCTGGCAAAAAGTCTGGTGTGATTCTGATAGGTCTGCCTTTATATGTTACTTGACCATTTTCCCTTACTGCTTTTAATATTCTTTCTTTATTTTGTGCGTTTGGTGTTTTGACTATTATGTGACGGGAGGTGTTTCTTTTTTGGTCCAATGTATTTGGAGTTCTGTAGGCTTATTGTATGCCTATGGGTATCTCTTTTTTTTTTTAGGTTAGGGAAATTTTCTTCTATGATTTTGTTGAAGATATTTACTGGTCCTTTGAGCTGGGAGTCTTCACTCTCTTCTATACCTATTATCCTTAAGTTTGATCTTCTCATTGAGTCCTGGATTTCCTGTATGTTTTGGACCAGTAGCTTTTTTTGCTTTACATTATCTTTGACAGTTGAGTCAATGATTTCTATGGAATCTTCTGCTCCTGAGATTCTCTCTTCCATCTCTTGTATTCTGTTGGTGAAGCTTGTATCTACAGCTCCTTGTCTCTTCTTTTGGTTTTCTATATCCAGGGTTATTTCCATGTGTTCTTTCTTGATTGCTTCTATTTCCATTTTTAACTCCTTCAACTGTTTGATTGTGTTTTCCTGGAATTCTTTCAGGGATTTTTGTGACTCCTCTCTATCGGCTTCTACTTGTTTATTTATGATTTCCTGGAATTCTTTCAGGGATTTTTGTGACTTCTCTCTATGGGCTTCTACTTGTTTAATTGTGTTTTCCTGGAATTCTTTCAGGCATTTTTGTGATTCCTCTCTGTAGGCTTCTACTTGTTCTCTAAGGGAGTTCTTCACGTCTTTCTTGAAGTCCTCCAGCATCATGACCAAATATGATTTTGAAACTAGATCTTGCTTTTGTGGTGTGTTTGGATATTCCATGTTTGTTTTGGTGGGAGAATTGGGCTCCGATGTTGCCATAGTCTTGGTTTCTGTTGCTTGGGTTCCTGCGCTTGCCTCTCTCCATCAGATTATCTCTAGTGTTACTTTGTTCTGCTATTTCTGACAGTGGCTAGACTGCCCTACAAGCCTGTGTGTCAGGAGTGCTGTAGACTTGTTTTCCTGTTTTCTTTCAGCCTGTTATGGTGACAGAGTGTTCTGCTTTCGGGTGTGTAGTTTTTCCTCTCTACAGGTCTTCAGCTGTTCCTGTGTGCCTGTGTCTTGAGTTCACCAGACAGGTCACTTGCAGCAGAAAAGTTGGTCTTACCTGTGGTCCCGAGGCTCAAGTTCGCTCGCGGGGTGCTGCCCTCGAGCTCTCTGTGTCGGCAGCAACCAGGAAGATCTGCGCAGCTGTTTCCGGGAGCTTCAGTGCAACAGGGTTCCAGATGGCATTTGTGTTTTCCTCTGGCATCTGAGATGTGTGTGCAGAGTGCATTCTCTTCTGGTTTCCCAGGCGTGTCTGTCTCTCTGAGGGTTTATCTCTTCCTCCCACGGGATTTGGGTGCAGAGAACTGTTTATCAGGTCTGTTTCCTTCAGGTTCCAGCTGTGTCTCAGACGCAGCGGTCCTTCAGCTCCTGGGCCCTCCCCCCACGGGAACCCAGAGGCCTTATCCAGTTTCCTCTTGGGCCAGGGATGTGGCAGGGGTGGGCAGTGTTGGTGGTCTCTTCCGCTCTGCAGCCTCAGCAGTGCCCACCTGACCAGGCGGTGGGGTCTCTCCCATGGTGTCTGGGAGCAGAGAGCTGCTGCGGGACGGGATCCATGGGTGTGGGACTCCTGGTAAACACAGGAGTTGCCCGGTCCTAGAGGAATTCTGCCTCTGTGTGTCCCGAGATCACCAGGCAGGTCTCTTGCAGCAGAAAAGTTGGTCTTACCTGTGGTCCCGAGGCTCAAGTTTGCTCGCGGGGTGCTGCCCTAGAGCTCTCCGCGGCGGCAGCAACTAGGAACTGGACAGGACATTTTTATATTGTTCTTTGTCTCTATTCTTTTGAGAGAGATTTTATGTTAATGCTATGTATGCTGGGTAGTAATACCTGCCAATAGTGGGAGACACTGATCATCTGTAGGAAAAGTCTCAAGAGAGCTGTATTTTTTTGTTGTAGTATGCATTGCCTTTTCTTATTGAGGGATGTTTAATATCTGTCCAGGGGATCGTATATATTAATATAGAAGTATCACTGATAATCTACAGAGTCATTATGGCTCCTGCTGTGTGTACAAAGAGACCATTTTCTGGGGAAGTAGAAAAACCTGGGAGATAGTACTTCTTTCTATGTTAGTAATTGTGGGAAAGTGGAATACAACACAGAAATTTCAGAGCAAGGATAGACTTAGGTATTTTCTGATTTTTTTATTCAAGAAAACCAAAAATACAACAGAGATCAAATTTGATAAATGATAACAATCACAGCGTTGTTTCCCAATTCAATCTTGAATCTTAGTACTCTACTATTGAGATGTTTTAAATTAGTAGGGTAGATGTCCTAGAAAAACTAGATAAATATTGATACTCCATTTTACACATGGAATATCAATGTAGATATGAATCTTAATTATGGTTAATATGCAGAGGTAAATATAATCAAAATACAATTAAACACTCAAATTTCTGGATTGATGGAAATCTTTTACCATAGCAAAAAATAATCTCTCAACGACTGGCTCTTTATTTTATGGAACATGGGGAAAGAAATGTCCAGTCTGAAATCTGTGGAAGCAGAGAAACTGAAGCAAGATTTGTGCTCAGTACTGTTTTCTAAGAAAAAGGTGAAAGAATGTTAATTCTGTGCTAATTGTGCTCATAGTATTATAGGAATTTTTAAAGAGGGACAAAGTTTATATAGGACATCTAGGAAAATTCGATATAGGTGAATATGGTTTTGAAATTCATGCAATAATTTTGTTCAATAAGCGACTCACTTTTTAAACACGAACTGGTGATTAATATCTACCCTCCCTCTTACATTATATTTCATAGACCTTAGTTCAAAAGTTCATGGTTTGAACAAAAAAGACATGTAAATATTAAGGAGAGGAATTAAGCAGTTTTTAATCAAGGGTTGTAGCTAATGAGTGAAGGAAGATTAGACTCTTCCCACTCCAATCACAAATTAAATAGAACTGTCAAGATTAGTCTTAGATATGTCTGTCGTATAAGGTGTACATCACTGTATCACTATTAGGAGATAAAATGGTCTTTTCCAAAAATTAAAACAAAACCAATACATATCCAACACTGAATGTGCAAATGTTCCACCACTTGTTAATTTGTTTCACTAACAGTATTTAAATGTATTTTCATTTATTTGGATAGGCACAGACAAAGAAATTTCTATTAGTAAAATCCATATAACATTGTTCCCATACATATTTGATGTACTACGCCCTGGTATGCCTGGGGAGAAATATTCTAAAACTCAATATCTCTTCATTTTTCTAGTATTATCAATATGAAAGATTTATAATGAAAAGTTTATCAATTTCAATAAAATGACATGCTTGGAGAAATATTGAAGGGGAAAAATGCCTGTGCTGTAATTCTGAAAGAGCTCAATAGAAGATATCTGTTTGTTTTTTCGCAGGCCCAAGTATAACCCAGAAATATATCCTTTAAGGGTTCCTTTCCTATTCTCCGGGATGAATAACTATTAGACTCTTCCCACTCCAATCACAAATTAAATAGAACTGTTACTGCTACCTCCTGTAATACCCGCTGGTGTGTTTCTCTGAGAAGAAATTAAGGACAATTAGAAGGGCATTCCAAAAAATAGGAAGTAATATCTGGCTCCTGAAATGCAGCCTCTTGTACTGTAAAAATTGCCAGGAGAAACTGAGGGATGACATGAGGGTGACATCAAAATCAGATTAATATGAGAAACAAAAGAACACAGAGGGCCCAAGAAAATAAATGCCAAACTTCAGTATTTTGATTTCCAAACACTCAATTATTTATTCAGTCTAGGAAATGAACTTGCTAATCCTGTAGATGGTGCTGCCTAGTATAAAAGTATTTCTTGATATTCTCTTTAAATTTCAGATATAGTTGTATCATTAATTACATTTATGCACAATATTTTTGTGGATTTATGAACACTTATACACACACATACAAAAACATAAACAGACACAAATACACAAGTGCATACATTTTGAAGCACCCATCACATTAATATGTAAAGTATATTATTATATTCAATTTTAATCTGTAACCTATAGATAAACTTTGAGGTGTCTGTTTTGTCTCAAATCATACAATTACATCTTGCAAGGATGAACCCTAATAAATTACATTTTACTGTTAAAAATTGCAAATTTCAACTATAAAAAGTCAAATAAAGTTAAAATGAGTTTGTGGCCATTTTATCAACAACAGTACAAAGAGTGAGCATTTACACTGCATGATTTTCATAAATTATTGATTTACAATGTGTTGTAAACAGGCAATGTGATTGAATTTCATGAGTAAAGAAATAAGGAGACAAGGATCAATCTGTCCTTTTGGGGGAACTGTGATGGATACTGAAAGTAGACACTCTAAATGAGCTGGAAATCAAAATCCTGCAGATGTTCGAATGCACATCATTTTTTCAGTCTGTTCATAATCACTGCATCCTTCTACGGAGCTTCTGTGCTATGTCTACGGACAATGCTAGAAAAGCTTGGAAAGTCACTTAATTTACTCTGTGAAACATGGTCATCCATGAAGAAAGGTTGATTTTTTAGTGGTGTCATATCATGTGCTACATCACCATACTACAGCAGTAATGGATACTCTAAGTTCTAGGACCACCTATCTGTTATTTTGGAACAGAATAGTGTTATGATTGCAAACAGCTGTGTTGTATTATTATTTTGCACATTTGTAACACAGTGCATCATAGAAAAATACACAAAGAACATGCTAATTTAATGAACACAAAATTTAAACAGTGCTTAAAAAGTTCAGGATCCTATTATATCTTTACATTGTAGTGGGGCTGCAAAGACAATTATGATCAAAATGTTGCAATTGTGATTGCCAATCTCCACAATAGGGAAGAGAAGTCAACGTTATGCATTCCTGAATTCTCAGTGTATACATTCTTTAAAGATAAAAGATATATCTACTGTATCTTGCTCTGTATAATCAATTAAGTAATTTTATTATGCAGAATATATTATTTACTAATGTTATTCACTCTGTGGCATTACATATAGATGTTGTATTTTCCATACAAAATAATAAATGCATAGAAAAGGAAATGTTGGGAGGTTGTTTTTAACTCTATAAAAATCGTCAGATAAAAACAATATAAACAATTTATTTCCTCATATAGAACACATATTTGCATATCATATATTTAACATGGAAAATTTAACTCTATTTTTTATTGGATGTATGTTGAACCCTATAACATGAATATATTCCTATGTACATCTTACAAAATTATGGCAAAGTGGACTCTCAGAAAAGAGCTACAAATCATCACAAGGAATCATAATCTGTTAGTTTCAAAGTGTCAGTGAGTTACACTTTCACAGAATTTAGAGAAACATGGCATATACTTTTCATGATGTTATACCATTGGCAAAAGTGATCCTGTGCTATGCAGTCTCCAAATAAGGTTTCCTGAGAAAATTGGGTTTAAAGCTACCTTATAAAGTGTCTTTGAAATATCACAGAAGCTGGATCCAATAATTCAGAGAAAAAACATTAGAGTAATTTAAATTATTAGCACATGATATGTCATGATATGTTCACCCTTCCCAGACCTAACTATACCTGAATATATATTTGATGCACAAATAAAAATATAAGCATATGATTGGCAAATATGAAATAATAAAAAGCATTTGTTCCATTTTTGGCAGAAAACAAAAACCTACTCCGTTTGCCAAGTATTCGAATAGAGAGGGATAGTAACATAAATAAACTGAGAACAGTCTCGACTTAATATTATTTTCTCCCTATATAAATGTTAAACTAATATATAAATAGTTGTCAACCCATCATAAATAGAAAGAATTAATGAAGTCATTCACATTGTTACCTTGATCATCTTAAAAGTATTTAAATGTACTAATCACTATATAAGGGAACATTTCTTTCCTTTTTTCTCAATAATTTATTTTTCATTCAGTTGACATCCTGATTGCAGCCCTGTCCTCTTCTCCTGGTTAAGGAATATGGCCAATGATCAATCTCAAAAATATTAGTCCAGAATTGCTCCTGTCCAAAGGCAATGGAGGGGAAAGAATGGAGCAAGGATGGAAGGAAAGGCCATCCAGAGGCTGCCCCACGTAGGGACCATTCCATCTGCAAAACCAAACCTAGACACTATTGCTGATGTTAAGAAGTGCTTGCTGACAGGAGCCTGATATAGATGTCTCCTGCAAGGTTCTGCCTGAGCCTTACCAACAGAGATGCAGATGCTAAGCACAGGGCCTCAATGGAGGAATTAGGAGAAGGACTGAAGGAGCCAAGGAGTTTGCAATCTCACAGGAAGAATAACAGTATCAAACAAACAGACCCTTCCAAGTTTCCCAAGGACTAAACCACCAACCAAATTACACATATGGATGGACCCACAGCTCCATTTCCATATGCAGCAGTAGATTGACTTATCTGACACTTAGTCCTTTTGTGGCTCTATGATCTAGCATTTGGGAATGCTAGAGCACTCATATAGGAGAGGGTAGTTGAGGGAGGAGGAAAGGGATATGGATTTTGTGGAGGGGAATGTGAGAAGTGGGATAAAATATAAAATAAAAAATATGTCCACTGAAACCCTATTTTCTCTGAACTGCTTTCACACTTCAATAATTGCCATCAAACAGAAAATACACCATTCAACAGATAAAAACATTATGGATATTATTATGTCCATGATACATACAAAAACACGTAAACAGAAAATAAATATAGCATTACCTTTTTTTGCTATCTGATATTTACATGCACTTAAAAACAGAAAACTATTTTGTTACTCTATGCTTGATGAAATCATTGCCTTCATAAGTGAAGTCGATCACCAAAATGCCATAATTTCTAAGACTAATAATTTCCCCACGTATGCTTCATGTAATCCCTTGTTGCCTCCCATATCAAAGAATTTTTTTGAAACTTAGCTTTATTAAATGTGTCCTATATGTACTCTTAATCTTTAATTTTGTCAGTATTATTGTTCCTGCAAGAAAACAAATCCAGATCTCAGAGACCTATGAGGAATTTGCTTATATAGTGAGAGACAATTTTGAGATAGTCCTCTCCTATGTGGAGGTCATAATAAATTCACAGGTGATTGAGATACTGTCTCATATTTCTATTGTAAAAAAATTTGTTTTTTGTCTCACTGTTGTCTATTTTATTTTCCCAATTGTTTTACAATCAATGGAAGGACTAAAAGAGGAAGAGCACAGGATCTGAATGTTGGTTAATATAAGAAGCAGAATATCTCACCAAAGCAGGAGACTATTTACTATGACTTAGAGACAAAAGAACCATGTATCCAGCAAAATGACAGAGTGATGGAGTAGTAGATTGGATACAAGCAGCTGACAAAAGATACTGAAATGGTCCCCTGTCAATTCTACTATAGCTGAGTCTCTGAGAATAATTAATCGCACTCTGGTCTTATGAGAAAAATGTTTCAAAAGACATATTAGAAAACAGTTCATAATATGCATGCCGTGGTTAGACTTAGCTGGAATTGGAGATATTGTGAAAAGTACACATATGCTGTCCTTGTTATAATGGAAACTTGGTATTATAGACATTTATGAAGTCCCTGCTACAGTTGAAACTCAGTTTGGTAAGGTTAAATGGGTGGAAGTATGTGTGTGTGTGTGTGTGTGTGTGTGTGTGTGTGTGTGTGTGTGTGTGTGTTTATCTCTTTGTGTGTAGATGTCAGAAGGGAAATGTATGAGATATAGCAGAGAAGACGGTGGGAAAGGAGAGCAGGTAGAAGAGAATGACACTAAAAATTGAATGTATTGGGAGGGAAGGTTGGTTTGGTATTATGAACTTCATGAAAATGGTTGAATGTAGTAGATGGTTCCTAAATTAATGAATATCCTTTATCTGATCTTCTTCTGTAAATGACTGTTGAATTTTGGTTTGATCATAAATATTGGAGGGCCAGCAGTGTGTAAGGTGATCCCCTTGAGGAAATCATTATAGGTTTTATAATAAAGTAAGCTATAGGGGAGATACTTCTCTACTTCAGTTCCTGCCCCCAGGTGCATGTCTTGAATTGAAAGTTTTCTTATCATGCATGATAAATTTGAAACTTTATACTTCTCATGTTGCTGTTGCTTAGAACTTTATGGAACATTAATAAAGCCATCGAGGACACAGAGACAGTTTCTCTACTGGCTGCATAGTAGAGCTTTCTTTAGGGTGCTTACCCCTTGTATTAAACATGGGTTTTAAGGAATAATACATACTAGGAGTTTACACAGTAACAAAGAATCTGATTTATATAAATTTATTCATGGAGTGGCACGTTAAGAGAAATGACTCAAAACTTATATTTCATACATTTTTATGTGCTTATCACAAGGCAAATGTTGAAAAACCTAAACAGCTGAATGGACATCTTCAAGGAAGTTGCAGGAGCCAGTGTCACTATTAAACTGATATTGCAATATATACAAACACAATGCCAGATTGCAAAAGTTCACAATTTTATTCATAATTTTATAGCGATACCATGATAATTTTATTTAGTATACATTCCACTTGATAGGAGTAAATCAAATTTCTTAATTTAATGAGATATATATATATATATATATATATATATACAAGACAATAGCTGACATTTTATACTTTTTATGGGAAATTATACATGACATAGAAAAATATTGTGTTCCACTAATGACCCATTATTGTTTCATCAATGGTGATGGTCTATTACCTAGACAGGAGATTCAATGTAACTATGTTTAAATGCTCCAGTAAATATTTGCATAAAATCTTTCTAACAGAAACTTTTACTTTCCATACCACAAGTCGCAGAGGGTCTTTCATAGCAGAATGTATTAGAAAGCATTAACATTGCTAAAGTTGCATTAGCTATTTACTGAATTTGTAGGCCTAGATATTTTAATTTTTCAAATTTTATGAAAATAGCAAATCGTTAAGTAGCCACAATTAGGTGAGTTAGCTATCTTCAAAATGGTTAAGGAGGTATAAGTCTGCAGTTCTCAGGTGATTTCTCCCATATTCCAATAGGCTTTTAGATAATCCAGCTGCCATTGTGTCATACACACTTACCCATGGTTCAATAAATATCCCCATTAACTATTGTTTCACAAGCATGGACATTATGTACCCTTTATACTTTCTGATCTGACATTACATCCTATATAGGCCAAACAGACCCTTCCTTGTGAATCTTTCAGAAAAGACAAACAGCATGAATGTATTCCCAGGCATAGTTTAAAAATTCTTACTTACCAGTAGTCTATGAGTATTTAAATTATATTAAGTTAAATTTTTATTGAAATTTCTTCAGCTGTCACTGAATGTCTCTGTGTTAAACAGGGAGATCTTCTTCTCAAACTCTCATACAGACCTTCTGTTTCAGGCTATCCTAAGTTGTAAATACAGATATCACCAAGTTTGACAGTTAATTCTTTTAGTATATTTTCATTTTAAGTTAATATTTATGATACCTTTTGTGTAGAAATACATCTGAATATATACTTTGATTATGTGCATCAAAGCAGTATCAAACATGCCTTATATTGTAAAAAGAGGTTTGTGAGATTCTTAGGATTTTTATATTTATGAGGTTGTATCATTTTCACAAAGTTGTACTATGATATATGTATCATTAATTAAGGTCTACAATATGTAAAAGATTCCTTTTATTATTACCTAACCTAGAAGACCTGACAGTAGACTTAGGACACATATTGAATAGAAATGTGAAAGGAATTCACATTTTTTCCTTCAATCTTGAAAACTGACACTTTGCAGATAAAATGATGTGTGAGAAATTTTGTTATTAGGATTAACATATTCACTTATCTACATATTTTTCTCAGTGCTTTATTTTATATCAATTTTGAATCTGAGAATATTTTGCTTTCTTTAATATAACCAATTAATAAAATTTATGTGTATAATGAAACTTTTTTTTTAACACTGGGTACATACTTGTGGCTTTCTCCTCTCAAAAGTAGTTTGGCTATTATAAATAAGGCTGCGATGGGGGAAGCCCTGGGTCCTGCTAAGACTGAACCCCCAGTGAACTAGTCTATGGGGGGAGGGCGGCAATGGGGGGAGGGTTGGGAGGGGAACACCCATAAGGAAGGGGAGGGGGGAGGGGGATGTTTGCCCGGAAACCGGGAAAGGGAATAACACTCGAAATGTATATAAGAAATACTCAAGTTAATAAAAAAAAAAGTAGTTTGGTTTGAACCTATGCAAATCTTATATGTGCTGCCCCAGTCTCTGTGATTGCCTACATGTACCTCTAATGCTGTATAAAGAAAACATTGGTTCCTTGGAGTTATCCACCACCTCAGAATCTTTACAATCTTTCTTCCTCTATTCCCACACAAATCCATGAAACTTGCAGGGAGACATTTGCCAAAGGGATTCAAGTAAGGATTTAGTACTCCAAGGTCTCTCTTTCAGTCTCCCACTGAATATCCTTCTATTATTTCACATGTAGTGCAAGAAGCATCTTTGATATGGTCTGAGGAAGGATATATGGGTGTAGTGTTTTGTCATCAAGAGTCATTTTATTTTCATGTTGCCTTTACATAATGATAGAAGTGTGTTTTTAGCCTCTGACCAATCTAATCTATGGTTATTAATTACTGTTGTAGTGTCCAGTAGAGCTTTCCTTCCATGGAGGAAAGCATATATCCAATAAATGTAGGTGTTACAAACCATAATATTTGTGCCAGTTTGTAGCTTTTGATCCTGTTATTTTTCCCTACGCAAGTAACATGCAGCATACCTTCATGTGCAGTCTATAATGGGAAAACTTCTGTTTGGACAACAGACTGGTTTTTCCCATTCAATAATATGAATATATAGTTTCTTTGTTAATTTTAGCTTAACATCAGGTAATTCAGAGTTAACGAAAGGTTTGTGTATGGTTTGTGGTGTTTCAGTCAGGTAATAGAGTTCCATATTAGCAAATCACCCAACAAAACAACCTATTCCTGTCAGGAAAATTCATGTATGAAGAGATAATTTATCTCTCAATATATCTACCCTTGTATTCTTTTGTTAACCTGAATACAATATTTCAGACTCTAGAGCATTGGTACAGAAATTTCTGTTTCCAAAATTACTGTAGTGGCCAAGCAACCACTGAGATGCTTTGTTTTCTATAATTTAATTTCTCAGTTACATATTATAGCAGGCTGTCTCTTTTCTATCCTCTAGCACTTGTATCCTTAGGAAATTAAAACAAATCAGTTTTAAATTATATATTTAGTTTCATTGATTATCTATTTTCTGTTCAACTTATTTTTTCAAATATGAGTTTAATTATACAATTTCCTTTAGTAGTCATTGAAAGCAGACACACGCACACACACACGCACACACACACACACACACACACACAAACACAGACACACAGAAACCGACACACATAGACACAGACACACAGACACAGACACACAGACACAAACACACACAGTCACACAGAGACACACACAGACACACACACACATACATATATTGATGTTTGCCTGTGTGTATAAATATTCCTAAATTCAAAAAGAAAATATGTATGTCATGTGCGTTAGGAAGTTGATTTTATTTTGTTATGTAATTCTTCCCTTCTTCCTGATCTTTTGAGAAGTATTTTACCTATTTTGTCTTTAAGTAAACAGTCAATAAAATACAAACAAGTGCCAGGAGTGAAAGCTTCATTTGGTTACTAGAGATGACCTTTTGGGACCATTTGGATCAATTGGAATACATATATATATATATATATATATATATATATATATATGTATGTAAGTACAGGTGATTATACTGAATTAGGGTTCTACACTACTCCTCAAATGCCCCTTAATTTTAGCTCTCTATTTATTCCTTCAATTATCTTCCTCCCCCTCCCGATTCCAATTTATTCCTCCATTCACAGGTTCCTTATATATCCATAACTATATAATACTTTTCTTTCTGTTCTCTAACATAATCTCTCTCTAGTGTCTAGTCACTTAACTATACTTATCATTTGTCTTTCTCTTGTCGGTATAGAAATTGTGCTTGACTGTAGAGATTATACCCACATATAAGATATAAGTGATTAAGTGAATAAATATATATATATATATACATATATATACATATATATATATATATTCTTTGTGGACCTGGCATAACTCACAGATTTATCCCATCCCATCCACCCACCAACTCCCTCATGTAGCATGTAAAAGTAGATATTGAATTAAATACTAGGTTACTGTATATCGATTGATTTATGTTTGTTTGTTCAACTTGATGCATTGATCAGCCTGTGTGCTCTGTTTTATGATTAAAGAGAGGATTAAGCCTACTTTTGACAGTCTTCCTCCAAGATGAGTGATATTTATTTAAATATTTAAAATTGCTGATCCACTGTCAGCAAGTCACTAAGCAGCATTATTACCTACTGCATATTTTCTAAATCCTGTGTGTCTGTGATACATTTCTGACAAGACTGTCCCTTTTGAAAGGCAATATGTTTGTTTGGAAAATAAATGTATCAATCTTCAGGTTAGTTTTGGTCATAGTGATTATTACATTAGAGAAAGTAGACTATCATAGAAAAACTTAGAAATATGCCATATAATATGAATGGAAGAAAATCATGTCACGGCTCAGAGTGTTCTGGTGTAGTGAAAGACAGAAGATATTAATAAATATTAGTATATGGGGAGCTCAGGACCAGGTGCTGAATGTTGTCTACTTACACATAATAATGGCATTAGCTGGAAGGTAGAATTTAACATGATCTGCTAACTGCCTCTCATACGATTATTTCTCAGAGTTTGTGTGTACTCTGAGAAGCTCAAAAAGGATCTATTGTAAACATGTAAGTGAAGTTACAGTGTGAACTAAAAGCTACCACCTTGTCAATTAAGTATACTAAATAAAACATTTGTATCCAGTGCTAGTATCATTCAATATCTTTAGTAATATTTTGCTGTGACATTTATTCATTCATCATAACCTGAATTTATATGTCATTTGTTTTGTCGTACCAGCTAATTATAGAGAACCAGAAAAGTAGTTCAAATTACAGAGTTACTTGTGGTAGAATGAGTAGTCTGAATTTGCATCTTAGGAAAAATCATTTATGTTTCCAGTATTGGAAAATATTTCAAGGAACTACTTTTATTGAAAAAATTCCTATGTTCTTTAGAAAGCAGTTCATGGATCATATTAATCACTTACATGTCACCCTTCTTATATACCTTTACCATAAGCTCTCATTCTCTCTCTCCTCTTTCCTCCTGTCTTGTATTCATTACTACATTCTTTCACCTTTTTTACTTTTGTATTTTTGTTTATCTGCCTGTGAAATTAAGAGTTAATGTTATGGAATCAGTGACCTCCTTCTACCACGTGGTTCTCAAGATAGAGATCACACCATCACCAGCAGTCTTAGTACAAGCTACAATTACTTATATCCACTTAACAGGTGATTTTCAGTTGCTATTATTTAATAATTTTTATTTATGACATATATACATACACTTATACGTATAACAATTATTAATTAATTATGATTTTAACAATGATGTTTATAATTGCCAATCCTTAACTATATAGGAACTGAATCTCTCTAGTTTACCAGAAGTAATATTTTATTTTATCTTTCATACAATAATATATTAATTTTCATGCTTCTCTTTACTCTCTGCAACTTTTCATAGATTTCACTTCTATTAATTTAAAATTAATTTCATCTCTTTTTATTGTTATTACATGACTTTGTAATTAATATATACATATATTACTATCCCTTTCAACAGAAGAACACAGGTCTATGTTCTCAGTTACCCAAACATACACAGAAGGTTAGGGTACAAGAATTGAAGCTTTATTTTAATATAGAAAACTTTGTTGTGTATGTTTATTATTAGTACATAAGACTTTGATTGCTCTGGTGTTTATCTCACTTAAAATCACCACCGGTTAATGTTGATGGAGATAATAACAAGTAAATATCTGGTGAAAGAGAAGATTCAGAACAAGAGCTTAAATAAGACTGTATCAACTTTCCCAAAGATTACATCCACTGCACTATATAAAAGCCACTTATACAATATTTGTTTAATACAATAGATCTTGTGGTTATTGATATACAATAAGTAAAACTTCCAATGACAACACATTGTAATTATAGTAAGTATGTACAACATCTATTCACAGAAATATTACTTTAAATGTATTCAAGAAATTAAATATGATTGCAATATATTTTTTTTTGCCTGTTAATTTTAGTTTACTGAAATGGTTGCATTGGCTATGTTTGAAGTAAAAAGTCTAATGATTTTCTATGTTCTCAGGAATTCCTTCTATGCAAGAAAGCTGGAGTACAGTAGTTTTATATTGGATCCCCCCACACACATGTCTTAATTTTCCAAGGATCGAATAGTATATTTTACCATTAGTCCATTAGTATTCTCCCCATTTAGTCCCACATTCTCTGTTGCAATACTTTTCATATAACACTAGCAGGCACTATAGCAAACTACTAGTGTCATTCTAAGTAAATTGCCATTTCTACTATACAGTTTGTGTGGTGGCTTAAAGGTAACATTTCTTTGTTACATCAAAGTTACAATAGTCTACTAGACATTATTATTATGTACTATGATTCAGGCATCTACAAATAGCACTAAAGAACCATGCCACTGAGAGATAATAGTGAATTAGGAGATTGCTTAATTTTGGAGCCCAGAGTCACAGTCATAAGAGCATGTAGAAATGAAGGCATTTTTCTATGTAGCCAGGATCTAGAGTCAAAAAAGGTAGATGCAGGAGAGCCCCGAGGCACCACTTGCTGGCTTCTTTTTATTATCAGTTGATATCTATGTCTAGAGTAAATTACATTTCCTTCTGTCTTCCCCTTTCAAACTTTCTTCTGCCTTTCCTGCAATATGGGTTGATGGAGTGACATATGTATCAATAGCTCCCTCAGAGATCGCCAAACTTACCACAGATTTTGTTTTTAATATCGAAGTGTGAGATCTCTGTTTTTGAATGATTCTTTGTCCATTCCCTATTGGAATGCACATAAATGTCAAATCACAGGCAACCTGAGCTAATAAAGGTCTCTGAAGCCAGTATTTTCACACCAGTCTCCGGATTAGAGTCCAGTTCTCAAGTGGATCTAGCCAAAGCCTGAGTATAAGATGCTCCAGAGAAGGACGTCTCTTGAATCCTGCAGGTGACAAAGCTAATGAAATCCCAGCATTGGCAGGTACTTGCAGGTATCCCCTTCGCTCCTTCTCTGAGATCCCTCCTTGTATTTCCTGTGCAAGCAATGTTTTCCTGCTTTTGATTTAAAATCTTCAGCCCTGCCTCAGTTTTAGATCCTATACATCTTGTAGATTTAGATACAAGGAATATAATTTGATTTGGGAACCAGTATCAATGAAGTCTAACATTGACTGTCTTCCTATTATCATAGGGCTGCCATCATTGCTTTCAAAGTCTAACTTTCCAATCCATATTTTATAGTCATCTTGCCTTGGGAAATAATAGTTCACATGGGGTGTTTTATCTTCCATGTATACCAGTTCCTTTCTATGAGGCCAGGCAAGTGATGAGAGTCTTGGAACATTGTTTCTCTGTAGTGTTGGACTAATATTTCATCTCACTATTGCAAGAAATTTAGCCATTACATTTTTGTAACGTGCCTCGACAATGTTTCCTACTCGGCCTGACTCTTATTCTTCATCATTTTGTTCCTGCCACTCACTTCACTATGTCATGTCATAACTTTTTCTACAGAAGTACTGTTTGGTCTGAGTTTCTCCTTTTAACTAAAAATGTTTCTTGCCATTTTTTTTCTTTTCTTTTTTTCGGAGCTCGGGACCGAACCCAGGGCCTTGCGCTTGCTAGGCAAGCGCTCTACCACTGAGCTAAATCCCCAACCCGTTTCTTGCCATTCTTAATGGAAAATTAATTCTTTCACATAGTAAACCTGGTAATAGATTTATCTTCTTTTCTCCACTCACAGCTCCATCTCTTCCCACTCATCCACCACCTCTTCATTTCACTTCAGGAAAGAGAACACCTATAAAAGACAACAACCAAACACAACAAACAAGACACATCATAAAAACAAAAGAAAAAGGCCTTCATATATATGCTAAACACGAAAATCCAATGGGAGGAAATGATTTCCAAGATCAGCGAAAAAAATAAGAGACACACCTGCTATGCTCAGGAATCCCACAAAAACACAGACTAACAACTATAATATATACACAAGGACATAGAGCAGACTCAGGGAGGCCCACTGTATCATGCAAGCTGGGATAATATGTGCTCAGAAAGACTGAAGCAACAGCACAAATCCTTCCTCAATTGTATATATCACTTATTATCTGGAGGACTTCCCTGTCCTGTTAAGTTATATTCTTTTGAAGTTTCTCTTTTTGTGGAAATCTGAGAGCCAAAGAATTTAGGTTCAGAAGTGATAATACGCATAGATTCCATAGAATCAAGTAAAAAGGAAAGCACAAGCAGTTATACAGGTATTAATTCACTGAGAATCATCAGAGGAAAAAGTTTGCATACCTAACAGAATGATATGTTTAAAGAAAAATATGACGAAGTTCTTGCTGTGTTGAGATCCGTGTAGACATTGAGAACAAAATGAGATAGATAGAAATAGATAATAGAGGAAAATTGGGAGGGGAGAAAGATCATCTTTATTATTATACATTCCCTTATTCAAAGACTTTTTTCTAATAGATTTGGGCAAGGAAAACACAAATCCAGTCCTCGTGACGACTAACTTGGAAATGCTATGTGCTTCAGGGGATTAAGGTACTAGGACGAATGTATCAAATTAAAAAATCAATTTGACTCCTGTGGACCTCCCATATCCCAGGTCTCTGTGAATTCCTAAACACGCTCAACCATCCATCACCAACACTGGCAGGTGCACATTTCCATCATTCTCCTAGTGCTCTGAGCCTCACTCCTGTCCCTCCAAACAGTTATCCTGCCTTCTATCCCCCTTCTACTCTCTTCTCCAACCCAGCTCTCTCCTTCTTTCTGACTCCCAGGACAATTTCATTCCCCTTCCAATTATGATTGAAACATCCTTACTTTGATTTTCCCTCTTCTTTACCTTTTTTTTTTGGTTTTGTGAAGTGTATTATGGATATTCTGTACTTTTGGATAATATCTAATTATCACTGAATACACACAATGCATGTTCCTTTGGGTTTGGGTTACCTCATGCAGGATGATATTTTTCAGTTCAATCAATTTGCCAGCAAAATTAATGATTCCCTTTCTTTTAATATCTGAATGGTACACCATAGTGTAAATGAAAAATATCTTCTGTATCCATTTTTCAGTTGGTGGGTGTTTGGATCGCTTTTATTTTCAGCTATTAGTAATAAAGCTGCTATGACCATATTGGATCATACACCCTTGTGATATAGTGGAACATCTTTTTGGTATATGCTTAGAAGTAGTATAGCCAGGTCTTCAGGGAGCACATTTCCCAATTTTCTGATAAACTGCCAGATTGACTTCCATAGTGGTTGTACAAGTCTGAGCCTGCACCACCAGTGGAAGAGTGTTGCTCTTTTTCTACATGCTTGTATTGTTGTTTGAAATTTTTACCTTTGCCATTCTGATTGGTGTTGGATGTAATATCAGGGTTGATGTGTATGGCTGATGTCAAAATGGTGGCAGGGAAACTGAAGAAATCACCTCCAGCAACCAGAGGCTGCCTCCATTGGAAGTATGGGGACACCAACCTACCTATAATACTTTTGACCCAAAATTCTTCCTTTCTAAAAGAAATGTACAGAAAAATATGGAGCAGAGACTAAATGGCTAATGTGCAGCCTATCCCCTACCCCTATCCCCACTCCCATCCGCATATATATGAATCTGAGGACTGCCTTGACTGGCCTCAGTGGGAGAGGATGCACATAATCTTGCACAAACTTGATACGTGGCAGTGGGGATACCCAGAGTAAGTCAAAATATAAGCACAGAGAACCTAGTGCAGGCAGGAACAAGCCAAGTTCATGTGACTTCATGAGTATTCTGACATTTGGCTAATATACATTTACTAGGGAGTGCAAACCATGCCTGTAATTTTGAGTCTGGATTACTTCTCTCAGATTGATATTTTTTAGCCCCACCCATTTGCCATGAATATGCATCATGTCCTTTTTTTTAAATAGGTGAATACTCTTTTATTGCATAAATGAGCCACATTTTCTGGATCCATTCTTTTGCCGAGACACATCTAGGTTGTTCCAAGATTTTCCTTACATTATATTTCATATACCTTGGATCAAATGTTCACAGTTTGAACAAATAAGGCCTGTAAATATTAAGGAGAGGAATTAAGCAGTTTTTCATCAAGGGTTGTATCTAATGAGTGGAGGAAGATTTCTTAGTTTCAAGGTTAGTCTTAGATATGTCTGTCATATTAGGTGTATATCACTGTATCACTCTTAAGAGATAAAATGGCCTTTTCCAAAAATTAAAACAAAACCAATAACTGTCCAACATTGAATGTACAAATGTTCCACCACTTGTTAAATTGATTCAGTAATAGTACTGAGAGGTATTTTTCATTTATTTGGACTGGCAAAGACAAAGACGTTTCTATTGGTAAAATCCATATAACATTGTTCCCATACATATTTAATGTACTATGCCCTGGGACACTTGGGGAGAAATACTCTAAAACTCAATACCTCTTCATTTTTCTAGTATTATCAATATAAACGATTTATAATGAAAAGTTAATCAATTCCAATAAAATGAGATGCTTGTAGAAATATTGAAGGAAAAAAAAAAGCCTGTACTCTAATTCTGAAAGAACTCAATAGAAGATATCTGTTTGTTTTTTCACAGGCCCGACTATAACCCAGACATATATCCTTTAAGGGTTCCTTTCCTATTCTCTGGGATGAATAACTATTAGACTCTTCCCACTCCAATCACAAATTCAATAGAACTGTTATTGCTACCTCCTGTAACACCCGCTGGTGTGTTTCTCTGAGAAGAAATTAAGGACAATTAGAAGGGCATACAGAAAAATAGGAAGTAATATCTGACTCCTAAAATGCAGCCTCTTGTACTGTAAAATTTGCCAGGAGAAACTGAGGGATGACATGAGGCTGACATCAAAACCAGACTAATATTAGAAACAAAAGAACACACAGGGCCCAAGATAATAAATGCCAAACTTTAGTAATTTGATTTCCAAACATTCAATTACTTATCTAGTATAGGAAATGAACTTGCTAATCCTGTAGATGGTGCTGCCTAGTATAAAAGTATTTCATGGTATTCTCTTTAAATTTCAGATATAATTATATCATTAATTATATTTATGCACAAAATTTTGTGGATATATGAACACATATACACACACACATACAAACACACACAGAGACACAAATACACAAGTGCATACATTTTGAAGCACCATCACATTAATATATAAAGTATACTATTGTCTTCAATTTTAATCTGTAACCTATAGATAATCATTGAGGTGTCTGTTTTGTTTCAAATCATACAATTACATCTTGCAAGGATGAACCCTAATAAATTACATTTTACTGTTAAAAAACTGCAAATTTCAACTATAAAAAGTCAAATAAAGTTAAAATGAGTTTGTGGCCATTTTATCAACAACAGTACAAAGAGTGAGCATTTACACTGCATGATTTTCATAAATTATTGATTTACAATGTGTTGTAAACAGGCAAGGTGATTGGATTTCATGAGTAAATAAATAAGGAGACAAGGATCAATCTGTCCTTTTTGGGGAACTGTGATGGTTACCGAAAGTAGAGACTGTACATGAGCTGGAAAACAAAATTCTGCAGATGTACAAATGCTCATCATTGTTTCAGTCTGTTCATACTCACTGCATCACTCTCTGGAGCATCTGTGCTATGTCTAGGGACAATGTGAGAAAAGCTTGGAAAGTCACTTAATTTACTCTGTGAAACATGGTCATCCATGAAGAAAGGTTCATTGTTTTAGTGGTGTCATATCATGTGCTACATCACCATAGTACAGCAGTAATAAATACTCTAGGTTGTAGGACCACATATCTGTAATGATGGAAAGGAATAGTGTTATGATTGCAAACAGCTGTGTTGTGTTATTAGTTTGCACATTTGGAACACAGTGCATCATAGAAAAATAAACAAAGAACACGCTAATTTAATGAACACAAAAATTAAACAGTGCTTAAAAAGTTCAAGATCCTATTATATCTTTACATTATAGTGGGGCTGCAAAGACAATTATGATCAAATTGTTGCTATTGTGATTGCCGATGTCCACAATAGGGAAGAGAAGTCAACTTTATGCATTAGGGAGTTCTCAGTGTATACATCTTTAAAGATATAAGATGTATCTACTGTAGCTTAATCTGTATAATTAACTAATTTTATTATGCAGAATGTATTAATTATATAATAATGCTATTCACTCTGTGGCATTACATATAGATATTGTATTTTCCATACCCAATACTAAAAGCATCGTAAAGGATGTGTTGGGAGGTTGTTTTTAATTCTATAAAAATCATCAGATAAAAACAATATAAACAATTTATTTCATCATATAAAACACATATTTGCACATAATATATTTAATATGGAAAATTTAACTCTTTTTACTTTTATTGAGTATATGTTAAACTGTTTAACATGAGTATATTCCTATGTACATTTCACAAAATTATAGCAAAGTGGACTCTCAGAAAAGAGCTACTCATCAACACAAGGAATCATAATATGTTAGTTACAAAGAATCTGTGAGTTACACTTTCACAGAATTAAGAGACACGTATGACATATCCTTGTAATGATGTGATACCATTGGCAAAAGTGATCCTGTGCTATGCAGTCTCCAAGTAAGTTTTACTGAGAAAATTGGGTTTAAAGCTACCTGATAAACTATCTGTGAAATATCACAGAAGTTGGATCCAATAACTCAGAGAAAAAAAACATTAGAGTAATTTATTACCACATGATATGGCAAGATACGTTCACCCTTCACAGACCTAACTATACCGGAATATATATTTGATGCACAAATAAAAATATAAGCACATGAGTGACAAATATGAAATAATGAAAACCATTTGTTCCATTTTTGCCAGGGAACAAAAACCTACTTTGTTTGCCAATTATTCAAATAGAGATGGACAGTATCATAATTGAACTGAGAATAGTCTCAACTGAATGTTATTTTCTCCCTATATGAATGTTAGACTAATATTTAAATAATTGTCAACCCATCATAAATAGCAAGAATTAATGAAGTCATTCACATTGTTACCTTGATCATCTTAAAACTGTTTAAATGTACTAATCAGTATATGAGGGAGCATTTCTTTCCTTTTTTATCAATAATTTATTTTTCATTCAGTTGACATCCTGATTGCAGCCCTGTCCTCTTCTCCTGGTTAAGGAATATGGCCACTGATCAATCTCAAACATAATAGTCCAGTATCCTCCTGTCAAAAGGAAATGCAGGGAAAGAATGGAGCAGAGATGGAAGGAAAGGCCATCCAGAGGCTGCCCCACGTAGGGACCATTCCATCTGCAAAACCAAACCTAGACACTATTGCTGATGTTAAGAAGTGCTTGCTGACAGGAGCCTGATATAGATGTCTCCTGCAAGGTTCTGCCTGAGCCTTACTGACACAGATGCAGATGCTAAGCACAGGGCCTCAATGGAGGAATTAGGAGAAGGACTGAAGGAGCCAAGAGGTTTGCAATCCCATAGGAAGAATAACAGTATCAAACAACCAGTCCCTTCCAAGTTTCCCAAGGACTAAACCACCAACCAAATTACACATATGGATGGACCCACAGCTCCATTTCCATATGTAGCAGTAGATTGCCTTATCTGACACTTAGTCCTTTTGTGGCTCCAAGATCTAGCATATGGGAATGCTAGAGAACTCATGTAGGAGAGGGAGGTTGAGGGAGGAGGAAAGGGATATGGATTTTGTGGAGGGGAAATTGAGAAGTGGGATAAAATATAAAATAAAAATATGTCCACTGAATCCCTATTTTCTCTTAACTGCCTTCACAATTCAATAATTGTCATCAAACAGAAAACGCACCATTCAACAGACAAAAACATTATGGATATTATTATATCCATGATACATACAAAAAGAGGTAAACAGAAAAAAAATATAGCATTACCTTTTTTTTTTGCTATCTGATATTTACATGCACTTAAAAACAGAAAACTATTTTATTACTCTATGCTTGATGAAATCATTGCCTTCATAATTGTAGTGGATCACCAAAATGCCACAATCTTAAGACTAATTTCCCCATGTATGCTTCATGTAATCCGTTGTTGCCTCACTAATCAAATGATTTGTTGAAACTTACCTTTATTAAATGTGTCTTATATATACTCTTAATCTTTAATTTTGTCAGTATTATTGTTCTTGCAAGAAAACAAATCCAGATCTCAGAGACCTATGAGGAATTTGCTTATATACTAAGAGAAAATTTTGAGATAGTCCTCTGCTATGTGGAGGTCATAATGCATTGACAGGTCTTTGAGATACTGTCTCATATTTCTATTGAAAAAGTTTTGTCCTTTGTCTCATTTTTGTCTATTTTATTTTTCCAATGGTTTTACAATCAATGGAAGGGCTAAAAAAGGAAGAGCACAGGATCCGAATGTTGGTTAATATAATAAGCAGAATATCTCACCAAAGCAGGAGACTATTGACTATGATTTAGAGACAAAAGAACCATGTATCCAACAAAATGACAGAGTGATGGAGTAGTAGATTGGATACAAGCAGCTGACAAAAGATACTGAAATGGTCCCCTGTCAATTCTACTATAGCTGAGTCTCTGAGAATAATTAATCGCACTCTGGTCTTATGAGAAAAATGTTTTAAAAGGCATATTAGAAAACAGTTCATAATATGCATGCCAGTGGTTAGACTTAGCTGGAATTGGAGATATTGTGAAAAGTAGACATATGCTATCCTTGCTATAATGGAAACTTGGTATTATAGACATTTATAAAGTCCCTGCTACAGCTGAAACTCAGTTTGGTAAGGTTAAATGGGTGGAAGTGTGTGTGTGTGTGTGTGTGTGTGTGTGTGTGTGTGTGTGTGTGTGTGTGCGTGTGTGTGTGTGTGTTCATCTCTTTGTGTGTAGATGTCAGAAGGGAAATGTATGAGATATAGCAGAGAAGACGGTGGGAAAGGAGAGCAGTTAGAAGGGAATGACACTAAAAATTGAATGTATTGGGAGGGAAGGTTGATTTGGTATTATCAACTTCATGAAAATGGGTGAATGGAGTAGATGGTTCCTAAATTAATGAATAGCCTTTATCTGATCTTCTTCTGTAAATGACTGGTGAATTTTGGTTTGATCATAAATATGGGAGGTCCAGCACTGTGTAAGGTGATCCCCTTGAGGATATCATTGTAGGTTTTATAATAAAGATTGCTATAGGATAGATACTTCTCTACTTCAGTTCCTGCCCCCAGGTGCATGTCTTGAATTGAAAGTTTTCTTCTCATGCATGATAAATTTGAAACTTCAGTTTATACTTCTCATTTTGCTGTTGCTTAGAACTTTATGGAACATTAATAAAGCCATCGAGGACACAGAGATAGTTTCTCTACTGGCTGCTTAGTAGAGCTTTCTTTAGGGTGCTTACCCCTTGTATTAAACATGGGTTTTAAGGAATAATAAATTCTAGGAGTTTACACTGTAACAAAGAAGCTGATTTATATAAATTTATTCATGGAGTGTCATGTTAAGAGGAATTACTCAAAACTCATATTTCATACATTTTTATGTGCTTATCACAAGGCAAATGTTGAAAAACCTAAACAGCTGAGTGGACATCTTCAAGGAAGTTGCAGGAGCCAGAGGTCTGGAAATAGTAGGGGATTACAGTACTGTTCTTCATGTGTCACTATTAAACTAATATTGCAATAGATACACACACAATGCCAGATTGCAAGAGTTCACAATTTTATTCATAATTTTATAGTGATACCATGATAATTTTATTTAGTATACATACTACTTGATAGGAGTAAATCACATTTCTTAATTTAATGATATATCTATTAACAAGAAAATAGCTGACATTTTGCACTTTTTTATGGGAAATTATACAACATAGAAAAATATTGTGTTCCACTAATGACCCTTTAATGTTTCATCAATGGTGATGGTCTATTACCTAGACAGGAGTTTCAATGTAACTATGTTTAAATGCTCCAGTAAATATTTGCATAAAATCTTTCTATCAGAACCTTTTTTTTCAATACCACAAGTCGTAGAGGGTCTGTCATAGCAGAATGTATTAGAGAGCAATAACATTGATAAAGTTGCATTAGCTATTCGCTGAATTTATAGGCCTATATAATTCAATTTCTCAAATTTTATGAAAATAGCAAAGCATTAAGTAGCCACAATTAGCTGAGTTAGCTGTCTTCACAATGGTTAAGGAGGTATAAGTCTGCAGTTCTGAGGTGATTTCTCCCATATTGCTGTAGGCTTTTAGATAATCCAGCTGCCATTGTGTCATACACACTTACCCATGATTCAATAAATATCCCCATTAACTATTGTTTCACTAGCATGGACATTATGTACCCTTTATACTTTCTGATCTGACATTACATCCTATATAGGCCAAACAGCCTCTTCCTTGTGAATCTTCCAGAAAAGACAAACAGCATGAATATATTCCCAGGCATAGTTTAAAAATTCTTACTTACCAGTAGTCTATGAGTATTTAAATTATATTAAGTTAAATTTTTATTTAAATTTCTTCAGCTGTCACTGAATGTCTCTGTGTTGAACAGGGAGGTCTTTATCTCAAACTCTCTCATACACACCATCTGTTTCAGGCTATCCTAAGTTGTAAATACAAATATCACCAAGTTTAACAGTTAATTCTTTTAGCATATTTTCATTTTAAGTTAATGTTTGTGATACCTTTTGTGTAGAAATACATCTGAATATATACTTTGATTATGTGCATCAAAGCAGTATCAAGCATGTCTTATGTTGTAAAAAGAGGTTTGTGAGATTCTTAGGATTTTTATATTTATGAGGTTGTATCATTTTCACAAAGGTGTACTACGATATATGTATCATTAATTAAGGTCTACAATACGTAAAAGATTCCTTTTATTATTACCTCACCTAGAACACCTGACAGTAGACTTAGGACACATATTAAATAGAAATGTGAAAGGAAGTCACAACATTTTTTCCTTCAATCTTGAAAACTGGCCCTTTGCAGATAAAATGATGTGTGAGAATTTTTGTTATTAGGATTAACATATTCCCTTTCCACATATTTTTCTCAGTGCTTTATTTTAGATCAATTTTGAATCTGAGAATATTTTCTGTTTTCTTTAATATAACCAAATAATAAAATTTATGTGTATAATGAAACTCTTTTTAAAAACACTGGGTGCATACTATGGCTTTCTCCTCTCAAAAGTAGTTTGGTTTTAACCTATGCAAATCTTATATGTGCTGCCCCAGTCTCTGTGATTGCCTACATGTACCTCTAATGTTGTATAAAGAAAACATTTCTTCCTTGGAGTTATCCACCACCTCAGAACCTTTACAATCTTTCTTCCTCTATTCCCACACAAATCCATGAAACTTGCAGGGAGACATTTGCCAAAGGGATTCCAGTAAGGATTTAGTACTCCAAGGTCTCTCTTTCAATACACATACCCCACTCAATATCTTCTATTATGTCACATGTAGTGCAAGAAGCAACTTTGATATGCTTTGAGGAAGGATATATGGGTGTAATGTTTTGTCATCAAGAGTCATTTTATTTTCATGTTGCCTTTACATAATGATAGAAGTGTGTTTTTAGCCTCTGAACTATCTAATCTATGGTTCTTAATTACTGTTGTAGTGTCCAGTAGAGCTTTCCTTCCATGGAGGAAAGCATATATCCAATAAATGTAGGTGTTATAGCCCAAAATATTTGTGCCAGTTTGTAGCTTTTGATCTTGTTATTTTCCCAACTCAAGTAACATGCAGCATACCTTCATGTGCCGTCTATAATGGGAAAACTTTGTTTGGACAACAGACTGGTTTCTCCCATTCAATAACATGAATATATAGTTTCTTCGTTAATTTTAGCTTAACATCAGGTAATTCATATTTAACGATAGGTTTGTGCATGGTTTGTGGTGTTTCAACCAGGCAATAGAGTTCCACATTAGCAAATTACTCAACCAAACAACCTATTCCTGTCAGGAAACTTTATGTATGAAGAGATAATTTATCTCTCAATATACCTACCCCTGTAGTCTTTTGTTAAACTTGAATGGAATATTTCAGGCTCTAGAGAATTGGCACAAAAAGTTCTGTTTCCAAAATTACTATAGTGGCCAAGCAACCACTGAGATGCTTTATTTTCTATAATTGAATTTCTCAGTTACATATTATAGCAGGCTGTCTCTTTTCTATCCTCTAGCACGTGTATCCTTAGGATATTAAAGCAAATCAGTTTTAAACTGTATATTTAGTTTCATTGATGATCTATTTTCTGTTTAACTCATTTTTTCAAATATGAGCTTAATTACACAATTTCCTTTAATAGTCATTGCAATACACACACACACACACACACACATTGACACATACACAGACACACACAGACACAGAAACACAGACAGACACAGACCCCATATATATATATATATATATATATATATATATATATATATATGTTACACATATACATATATTGATGTTTGCCTGTGTGTATAAATATTCCTAAATGCAGAAACAAAATATGTATGTCATGTGAGTTAGGAAGTTGATTTTATTTTGTTATGTACTTCTTCCCTTCTTCCTGATCTTTTGAGAAGTATTTTACCTATTTTATCTTCAAGCAAACAGTCAATAAAATGCAACCAAGTTCCAGGACTGAAAGCTTCATTTGGTTACTAGAGATGACCTTTTGGGACCATTTGGATCATTTGGAATACTTTCATATATATATATATATGTGTGTGTGTGTGTGTGTGTGTGTGTGTGTGTCATATGTGTTTGTGTGTGTTTGTGTGTGTGTAAGTACAGGTGATTATACTGAATTAGGGTTCTATCCTACCTCTCAAATGCCCCTTAATTTTAGCTCTCTATTTATTCCTTCAATTATCTTCCTCCCCCTCCCAATTCCAACTTATTCCTCCATTCACAGGTTCCTTATATATCCATAACTATATAATACTTTTCTTTCCGTTCTCTAACATAATCTCCCTCTAGTGTCTAGTCACTTAACTATACTTATCATTTGTGTTTCTCTTGGCCATATAGTAATCATGCTTGACTGTACAGATAATATCCACATATAAGTGATTAAGTGAATATATACACACACACACACACACACACACACACACACACACACACACACACACATATATATATATATATATATATATATATATATATATATATATATATATATAGTCTTTCTGGACCTGGCATAACTCACAGATTTATCCCATTCCATCCACCCACCAACTCCCTCATGTAGCATGTAAAAGTAGATATTGTATTAAATATTAGGTTACTGTATATCTGTTGATTTATGTTTGTTTGTTCAACTTGATGCATTGATCAGCCTGTGTGCTCTGTTTTATGATTAAAGAGAGGATTGAGCCTACTTTTGACAGTCTTCCTCCAAGATGAGTGTACCCGAATAATATTTAAAATTGCTTATCCACTCTCACCAAGCCACTACGCAGCATTATTACCTACTGCCTATTTTCTAATTCTTGCTCATAGGCGCCTGTGATACATTTCTGACAAAACTGTCCGTTTTGAAAGGCAATACGGTTGTTTGGAAAATAAATATATCAATCTTCAGGTTAGTTTTGGTCATAGTGATTATTACATCAGAGAAATTAGATTATTATAGAAAAACTTAGAAATATGTCATGTAATATGAATGGAAGAAAGTCATGTCATGGCTCAGAGTGTTCTGGTGTAGTGAAAGACAGAAGATATTAATAAATATTAGTATATGGGGAGCTCAGGACCAGGTGCTGAATGTTGTCTACTTACACATAATATTGGCATGAACTGGAAGGTAGAATTTAAAGTGATCTGCTATCTGCCTCTCATAAGATTATTTCTCAGAGGTTGTGTTTACTCTGAGAAGCCCAAAAAGGATCTATTGTAAAGATGTAAATGAAATTACAGTGTGAACTAAAAGCTACTACCTGGTCAATTAAGTATTCTAAATAGTACATTTGTATCCAGTGCTAGTATCATCCAATATTTTTAGTAATATCTTGCTGTGGCATTTATTCACTCATCATAACCTGAATTTATATGTGATTTGTTTTATCATACCCAGCTAATTTGAGAGAACCAGAAAAGTCATTAAAATTACAGAAAGAGTTAATTCTGGTAGAATGAGTAGTCTGAATTTGCATCTCAGGAAAAATCATTTATGTTTCCAGTATTGGAAAAATATTTCAAGGAACTATTTTTATTGAAAAAAATCCTATGTTCTTTAAAAAGCAGTTGACGGGTCATGTTAATCACTTATATGTCACCCTTCTTATATACCTTTACCATAAGTTCTCCTTCTCTCTCCTGTTTCCTCCTGTATTCATTCCTACATTCTTTCACCCTTTTTACTTCTGTATTTTTGTTTATCTGCCTGTGAAATTTAGGGTTAATGTTACGGAATCAGTGACCTCCTTCTACCACGTGGTTCTCAAGGTAGAGATCACACCATCAGCAGCAGTCTTAATACAAGCTACAATTATTTATATCCACTTAACAGTTGACTTTCAGTTGCTATTATTTAATAATTTTTATTTATGACATATAAAGTTACACCTCTACCTATAACAATTATTAAAAATGATTTTAACAATGATGTTTATAATTGCCAATCCTTAACTATATAGGAACTGAATCTCTCTAGTTTACAAGAAGTAATATTTTATTTTATCTTTCATACAATAATATATTAATTTACATGCTTCTCTTTACTCTCTGCAACTTTTACTAAATTTCACTTCTATTAACTTAAAATTAATTTCTTTTCTTTTTATTGTTATTACATGACTTTATAATTAATATATACATATATTACTATCCCTTTCAACAGAAGAACATAGGTCTATGTTGTCAGTTACCCAAACATACACAGAAGCTTAAGGTACATGAATTGAAGCTTTATTTTAATATAGAAAACTTCGTTGTATAAGTTTATTATTACTAAGTAAGACTTTGCTTGCTCTAGTGTTTATCTTCACTTAAAATTACCACCAGTTAATGTTGATGGAGATAATAACAAGTAAATATCTGGTGAAACAGAAGATTCAGAACAAGAGCTTCAATTAAGACTGTATCAACTTTCTCAAAGATTACATCCCCTGCACTATATAAAGGCCACTTATACATTATTTGTTTAATACAATAGATCATGTGGTTATTGACATACACTCAGTAAACCTACCAATGACAACACATAGTAATTTTAGTAAGTATGTAGAACATCTATTCACAGAAATTTTACTTTAAATGTATTCAAGAAATTAAATATGATTGCAATACTTTTTTTGTCTGTTAATTTTAGGTTACTGAAATGGTTGCATTGGCTATGGTTGAAGTAAAAAGTCTAATGATTGTCTATGTTCTCTGGAATTTCTTTTATGCAAGAAAGCTTGAGTACAGAAGTTTTATATTGGATCCCCCCCACACACATATCTTAATTTTCCAAGGATCAAATAGTATATTTTACCATTAGTCCATTAGTATTCTCCCCATTTAGTCCCACATTCTCTGTTGAGATACTTTTCATATAACACTAGCAGGCACTGTAGCAAACTTCTAGTGTCATTCTAAGAAAATTACCATTTCTACTATACAGTTTGTGTGGTGGCTTAAAGGTAACATTTCTTTGTTACATCAAAGTTACAATAGTCTACTAGACATTATTATTATGTACTATAATTCAGGCATCTGTAAATAGCACTAAAGAACCATGGCACAGAGAAATAACAGTGAATTAACAGATTGCTTAATTTTGGAGCCCAGAATCACAGTCATAAGAGCATGCAGAAATGAAAGCATTTTTCTATGTAGCCAGGATCTAGAGTCAAATAGGTAGATGCTGGTGAGCCCAGAGGCACCACTGGCTGGCTTTTTTTTTTACTATCAGTTGATATCTATGTCTAGAGTAAATTATATTTCCTTCTGTCTTCCCCTTTCAAACTTTCTTCTGCCTTTCCTGCAATATGGGGTTGATGGAGTGACATATGAATCAATAGCCCCCACAGAGATCTCCAAACTTACCACAGATTTTTGTTTTTAATGTCTAAGTGCAAGATTGCTGTTTTTTAAAAAGGCCTTCATATATATGCTAAACACGACAATCCAATAGGAGGAAATGATTTCCAAGATCAGCCAAAAAAGTAAGACACACACCTGCTATGCTCAGGAATCCCATAAAAACACAGACTAACAACTATAATAAATACACAAGGACCATGAGAAGACCCTGGGAGACTCACTGAATCATGCAAGCAGGGATAATATGTGCTCAGAGAGACTGAAGCAACAGCACAAATCCTTCCTCAATTGTATATAACACTTATTATCTGGAGGACTTCACTGTCCTATGAAGTTATATTCTTTTGAAGTTTCCCTTTTTGTGTAAATCTGAGAGCCGAACAATTTAGGGTCAGAAGTGATAATAAGTATAGATTCCATAGAGTCTAGTAGAAAAGAAAGCACAAGCAGAATCATCAGAGGAAGAAGTTTGCATACCTAACAGAATGATGTGTTTAAAGAAAAATATGACAAAGTACTAGCTGTGTTGAGATACGTGTAGACATTGAGATCAAAATGAGATAGATAGAAATAGATAATAGAGGACAATAGGGAGGGGAGAAAGACCATCATTATTATACATTGCCTTATTCAAAGACTGTTTTCTAATAGATTTGTGCAAGGAAAACACAAATCCAGTCCTCGTGACGACTAACTTGGAATTGCTATGTGTTTCATGGAATTAAGGTACTAGGACAAATGGATCAAAATAAAAAAATCAATTTGACTCCTGTGGACCTCCCATATCCCAGGTCTCTGTGAATTCCTAAACACTCTCAATCATCCATCACCAACACTGGCAGGTGCACATTTCCATCATTCTCCTAGTGCTCTGAGCCTCACTCATGTCCCTCCAAACAGCTGATCCTGCCTCCTATCCACCTTCTACCCTCCTCTCCAACCTAGCTCTCTCCTTCTTTCTGACACCCACGGCAATTTTATTCCCCTTCCAATTACGATTGAAGCATCCTTACTTTGACTTTCCCTCTTCTTTATCTCTTTTGGTTTTGTGAGGTGTAGTATAGATATTCTGTACTTTTGGCTACTATCTAATTATCACTGAATATACACAATGCTTGTCCCTTTGGGTCTGGGTTACCTTATGCAGGATGATATTTTTCAGTTCAATCAATTTGCCAGCAAAATTAATGATTCCCTTGCTTTTCATATCTGAATGGTACACCATAGTGTAAATGAACCATATCTTCTGTATCCATTTTTCAGTTGGTGGGTGTTTGGATCTCTTCTATTTTCAGGCTATTAGTAATAAAGCTGCTATGAACATAGTGGATCATACACCCTTGTGATATAGTGGAACATCTTTTTGGTATATACTCAGAAGTAGTATAGCTAGGGCTTCAGGTACCACATTTACCAATTTTCTGATAAACTGCCAGATTGATTTCCATAGTGGTTGTAAAAATTTTAGGCTGCACCAGCAGTAGAAGAGTGTTGCTCTTTTTCTACATGCTTGTATTGTTGTTTGAAATTTTTACCTTTGCCATTCTGATTGGTGTGGGATGAAATATCAGGGTTGATGTGCACAGCTGTAGTCAAAATGGGGACAGGGAAACTGAAGGAATCCCCTCCAGCAACCAGAGACTGCCTCCATTGGAAGTATGGGGACACTAACCTACCTATAATACTTTTGACCCAAAATTGTTCTTTTCTAAAAGAAATGTACTGAACTGAGAATAGGACCCCCGTTGAAGGAATCAGAGAAAGAACTGGAAGAGCCTGAAGGGGCTCGAGACCCCATCTGTACAACAATGCCAAGCAACCAGAGCTTCCAGGGACTAAGCCACTACCTAAAGACTATACATGGACTGACCTTGGACTCTGACCTCATAGGTAGCAATGAATATCCTAGTAAGAGCACCAGTGGAAGGGGAAGCCCTGGGTCCTGCTAAGACTGAACCCCCAGTGAACTAGACTGTTGGGGGGAGGGCGGCAATAGGGGAAGGGTGGGGAGGGGAACACCCATAAGGAAGGGGAGGAGGGAGGGGGGAGGGGGATGTTTGCCCGGAAACCGGGAAAGGGAATAACACTCGAAATGTATATAAGAAATACTCAAATTAATAAAAAAAAAAGAAATGTACTGAAAAATTTGGAGCAGAGACTAAATGGCAAATGAGCATCCTATCCCCTACGCCTATCCCCACTCCCATCTGCATATATATGTATCTGAGGACTGCCTTGCCTGGCCTCGGTGGGTGAGGAGGCACATAATCTTGAACAAACTTGATACGTGGCTGTGGGGATACCCAGAGTAAGTCAAAATATAAGCACAGAGAACCTAGTGCATGCAGGAACAAGCCCAGTTCATGTGACTTCAGTGGGTCTGTGAGTTCCTATGAACGTTGCTCTTGTTGATTATGATTTCAGAGTGTCCTCCATCTCCATCTCTGAGATTCTTGGAGCTTCCTATACTCTGAGTTCACACGGTAGATTTTAATGGACACTTCCTCTTTAGGCATTAGTGTTTCTGTCTTTTGCTTTTTGTGTCTTGTCTGCCAGTGGGTCTCTTTATTTGTTCTTATCTGCTGCAGCTGGAAACTTCTTTGATGATGGTTACAAAAAACATTAATCCTCCATCGTTCTCTTGATTGTGGCTTGGTTAACATGGACTGCAATCTAAGAATCACATAGTAGAATTTGCATACAATATTTTTTTGTCGGAGTCTGAGTTACCTGTATTAGAATATTTTCCCAGATCAATAAATTTGCCTGCAAATTTTATGATTCTATTGCTTTTAATGGCTGAGTATTATGCAATAGTGTTAGCGTACTCAATTTATCAATTTTCAGTTGAAGGTCATCTTGATTGCCCCTAATTTCTGTCTCTTAGGAAGAGAGAAACAATGGCCATAGTTGATCAAGTTGTCTCTGCGGTGGTGTGAATCACAATTTAGGTTTCTTTCTAAGCTGGTTCATACTGGAGCATAAAGACTGAGTTATGTCTCCCTGATGAACTGCCACACTGATTTTCATAGTAGCAATGTAAGTTTGCATTCCCACAAACAATGTATGAGAGATTTTCTTACTCTGCGTCATAGGTAGCATGTGTTTTCACATGTTTTATTGTTCTTAGCCATTCTCAATATGGAAAATGAAATCACAAACTAGTTTTCTTTTGCTTTACCTGATTTCAAAGTGTATTAAACATTTCTTTACATGTTTTTTTTCAGATTTTGATGTTTCCTTATTGAGAATTCTTGGTTTTGTACTGAACTATAATTTTGTTTTTTTTTAAATCTGCTCCTTGAGTCTGTATCATTTCGGTAATATAGAAGAAGGGTTACTGCAAAAATGGAGATGATAGGAAAGCTGTGTCTCAAAACAGTTACCTTCAAGAATAAAAATGTTTGAAAAAAGGTTGCCTAAGAAACTGGCAGATGAACTAAAGAAATTAGACTGCAGGGAGATAAATTACCCTATTAAAAACGGGGTTCAGAGCTAAACAAAGAATTCACAGCTGAGGAATGCCGAATAGCTGAGAAACACCTAAGCAGATGTTCAACATCTTTAGTCATAAGAGAAACTCACATCAAAACAACCCTGAGATTTCACCTCACACCAGAGAATGGCTAAGATCAAAAACACAGGTAACAGCAAATGCTTATGAGCATGTTGAGAAAGATAAACAGTCCTCCATTGTTAATGTGATTACAGATAGTACAACCATTCTGGAAATCCGTCTTGAGGTTCCTCAGAAAATTGCACATTGAACTACTTTAGGCCCCAGCTATAACTCTCTTGGACGTATATCCAAAAGATGCCCCAACATATAACAAAGACACATGCTCAACTATGTTCATAGCAGCCTCATTTATAATAGCCAGAAGCTGGAAACACCCCAGATGCCCTTCAACAGAGGAATGGATACAGAAAATGTGAAACAGCCGCACAATGGAATATTACTCACCTATCAAAAACAATGACTTTATGAAATTCATAAGCAAATAGATGGAACTGGAAAATATCATTCTGAGTGAGGTAACACATTCAGAGAAAAACATACATGGCTTGCACTTATTGATAACTGGATATTAGTCCAAGTGCTTGAATTACCCTATATGCACAGAACACATGAAACTCAAGAAGGCTGACCAAAATGTGAATGCTTCACTCCTTCTTTAAAAGGGGAACAAGAATACCCTTAGAAGGGAATAGGGAGGCAAAGTTTAGAACAGAGGCAGAAGTAACACCCATTCAGAGCCTGCCCCACATGTGGCCCAAACATATACAGCCACCAAACTAGATAAGAATGATGAAGCAAAGAAGTTCAGGCTGACAGGAAACGGATGTAGATCTCTTCTGAGAGGCAAAGACAGAATACAGCAAATACAGAGGCGAATACCGTCATTAAACCACTGAATTGAGAACTGGACCCTCGTTTTAAGACTCTTAGAAAGGACTGAAAGTCTTGAAGGGGCTTGAGACCCCATATAAACAAAAATGCCAACAACCAGAGCTTCCAGGGACTAAAACACTACCCAAAGACTATACATGGACTGACCCTGGAGTCCAACTGCATAGGTAGCAATGAATAGCCTAGTAAGAACACCAGTGAAAGGGGAAGCCATTGGTCCTGAGAAGACTGAACCCCTAGTGAACATGATTGTTGGGGGGAGCATGATAATGGGGGGGATGGTGAGGGGAACACCGATGGAGCAGGGGAGGGGGAGCTGTTAGGGGGATGTTGGCCTGGAAACCAGGAAGGGGAATCACAATTGAAATGTAAATAAGAAATACTCAAGTTGATAAAGATGAAAAAAAAAAAGAAACTGTCTGATCTTAAAACAGAGATTTAATTTCCTATAAAAACTTTTCACTTCCATAAACAGGTCAGTTGACTATATTCTTCTTCCTCTTGTGTTCTCTTCCTTTACATTGCTTTAGTCCTTTCCCCAACTCTACCATACTGGTCTCTGGACCATTTCAATGTTTGTATGTGGGTATTTGCATCTGGTTAAGTCAGCTGCTAGGTAGAGCCTCTCAGAGGATAGTTATGCTAGGCTCCCTTCTGTAAGCTTAACAGGATATCACTAATAAGGCCGGGGATTGGTGTTTACCCATGGGATGTGTTTCAAGGTGGGCTCCTTATTGGTTCAACATTCCTTCAGTCTTTGTTCCATTTTTGTCTCTGCATTTCTTTTAGGCAGAAAAAAGCTTTGGGTCCAATCATTTATGGATAGGTCAGTGTCCTTACCTCTCCACTGGAGATCCTGCCTGGTTATAGAAGGTGGCCACTTCAGGTTCCATATGCCAACTATTGGGCATTTTGAGTAAGGTCACTGCATTGACTCCTGGGAGCTTTACCCATCCCAGGTCTCTGGGACTTCCTAGAGATTATCCACACAGTATCATTCTGGCTGCTATTGATTTCAACTTATTTCATTGGCCCTCTGTGCTTCTCTATTGTTTCCCCCCACACCAAATCCCTCCCATCCCCATTTATCTAACCCCAGAGAGGTCTCAGAGACTGAGCCACCAACAAAGTACATACACCAGCTGGAAAAAGGCCCCTGTCCCATATGGATCAAACATACAGCTCAGTCTCCATATTGTTCTCTCAACAACAGGAATACAGGGTCTCTCTAAAACTGTATCCTGACTGTGGCACATTATCCAACAGGGCTCCCTTGTCTTTCCATAGTGGGCAAGTATGTGTCTAGTCTGGCAGAAATCTGATTTGCTACATTAGAGAGATAACCCACACTCACAGAGGAGAAGGTTGAATGGGGGATGGACTCTGTAAGGGGATGACTCGGAGTGGGAAAATTTAGAATGTAGTAAATACTGTAAGATGTAAGTATATAAATTCATAAATAGTATTAAAGAAAAAATTAAAATAAATAGAAGCAAAAGATAAAACAAACAAACAAACAAACAAACAAAGGCAATTGCTGGAGACGTGGCTCAGCAAGTAAGAACACTTATAATTTCCAGGATTAATTCCATATACATGTACGGTAATTTTAAAGCCATCTTTTAATTCACAGGTGAGGAATGCCGAATGGCTGAGAAACACCTAAAGAAATGTTCAACATCTTTAGTAATAAGGGAAATGCAAATCAAAACAACTCTGAGATTCCACCTCACACCAGTCAGAATGGCTGAAATAAAAATCTCTGGCGACAATGATTGCTAGAGAGGATGTGTAGAAAGAGGAACACTCCTCCATTGTTGGGGGGATTGAAGACTGGTTCAACAATTCTGGAAATCATCTGGAGGTTCCTCAGAAAATTGTACATTGCACTACTTGAGGACCCATCTATACACCTTTTGGACATATACCCAAAAGATGCTACAACATATAAAAAAGACACGTGCTCCACTATGTTAATAGCAGCCTTATTCATAATAGCCAGGAGCTGGAAAGAACCCAGATGCCCTTCAACAGAGGAATGGATGCAGAAAAATGTGGTACATCTACACAATGGAATACTATTCCACTATCAAAAACAATGACTTTATGAAATTCATAAGCAAATAGATGGAACTGGAAAATATCCTGAGTGAGGTAACCCAATCACAGAAAACCACACATGGTATGCACTCATTGATAAGTGGATATTAGTCCAAATGCTTGAATTACCCTATATGCACAGAACACATGAAACTCAAGAAGGATGACCAAAATGTCATTGCTTCACTCCGTCTTAAAAAGGGGAACAAGAATATCCTTGGGAGGAAATAGGGAGGCAAAGATTAAAACAGAGACTGAAGGCACACCCATTCAGAGCCTGCCCCACATGTTGCCCAAACATATACAGCCACCCAATTAGACAAGATGGATGAAGCAAAGAAGTGCAGGCTGACAGGAAACGGATGTAGATCTCTTCTGAGAGACATAGCCAGAATATGCCAAATACATAGGTGAATGCCAGTAGCAAAGCACTGAACTGAGAAAGGGACATCTATTGAAGGAATCAGAGAAAGGCCTGAAAGAGCATGAAGGGTCTTGAGACCCCATATGAACAACAATGCCAAGAACCACAGCTTCCAGTGACTAAGCCATTACACAAAGATTATACATGGACTGACCCTGGGCTCTAACTGCATAGGTAGCAATGCATAGCCTAGTAAGGGCACCATTGAAAGGGGAAGCCCTTGTTCCTGCCAAGACTGAACCCCAAGTGAAAGGGTTTGTGACGGTGAAAGTGGTAATGGGAAGAGGATGGGGAGAGGAACACCCATGTAGAAGGTGAGTGGGAGGGGCTAGGGGGATGTTTGCCTGGAAATTGGGAAAGTTTATAACAATTGAAATATAAATAAGAAATACCCAATTTATTAAAGATTGAGAAAAAAGATGTATTACAAATCTTTAACAATCAATGGTCTGAGGGGAAAGTCTTTGAATGCCTTGTTGGTAGAATTTGCAAATTTCCATGGTGTAAAAACTTCCTTTGTGGTTTATCTCATGTTTTGAGATTGGGGGATGCAAAGATGTGGATACCCACTATGCCCTGTTAACCAACTTAGCAGGCTTCAGCACACAGCCAATAGTGACCCATCTCTCACAAAGATTTCTTGTGAAGTTTTAGATACAAATCCCACATTCTACAATTTACTTTTCAGGAAGAGAGAGGCATGAAGGCTGAGATGTGTGTCAAACTAAACTAAGAAGCATTTACTTGCCATCTGTGTGTACTGTGCCGTAGACAGGACAGCAGTCTGTGTAAACTCCAGATGAGATAATGCTGTGTGATAAAACACTGAGGGAATCAAAAGGAAAAAATGTTTTCTTTCCATATGAAGTAATAGCACCAAACTGAAGAGGAATAAACTCAAACTTCACTTTTGATATTGTAAGCCTGTTGAATTTATGTGGCTACTAGGATGGCTGTAAACATAAATTGCAGATTATATTTCTGTACATAAATACCCCATAACTTTCTGTTGTTCAAGTCTAAAACCTCATCTATTCTCAGGAGAAAAATGTTATGCTATTCACTTGTTCATATAAATCGTGCTCAGGCCTTAGCAGCAAACTGTCATGACAGTCCTATCATCAAGGCTGAACAGGCTTAGGTTATATTCTTGGTAACAACTAATTTATATCTGAACTTCATTAACTTTGCGGTGAAGTGAAATTTCCTTCCTCGTTAGGAAATAACTAAAAACCATGAAATGTAGAGAATACAAATACAAAATGTATTAGACATAGATTCTCAAAAATTCAGTATTTCTCTTTTTGTTTAAATCAAATCAGCTAATGGACAGATTACACCTTAACTCCTGGAGCCATTTGTGACACCTTGGGTCTAGCTTACTCTACCAATTAATATTAGACTAACAGTAATGAAGGGTGGAAATTGCTCATATACGTCTGACAGCAAATTGAGGAAATAATTTGCAGAAACTATATGCACTAATTCATGTCTTTGAAATCCTTGGCTCTAAAAACTTTGGATACTTATGCCGGGAGCCAAGCCAACTTACACACCCTCTGTCTCAGTTATGTTTCAGGAATGTCAAGTCCACATAAACACTCTGAGAAACCTAGACAGTTAGATGTTCTCATCAGTACACCTGCAATTTATGATTTATGGTTACAGGAAACAAAAGAACAATGGGGGAGGTTGGGGTGATGCTGACGATTGTGAAATTGGTCTTGGGCTCTGCATGGCCTTCCCGCTTGCTTACTTGTCTTTGTAAGCCACTTCCCAGAAATAAAGTTTGAAAGCTTGATCTGAAAACAAAAAGCCATCTTTTCTCAGGATGAAAAGGATCTATTGTCTTTTTGTGACCAATGTAGACACCATATGCATGAGGTACACAAACCTACCTATATGCAAAAACAGAACAAAAAACACAAATAAATACATAAAATTAAAATTCATAAAACTTCTTTATGTCTTTTTCCATCTTTATTAAATTGGGCATTTCTTATTTGAATTTCAAATGTTATTCCCTATCACAAGTTTGTTAATCTGTGTCTTTTCAATGGGGACTTGAGTCCATTGATGGTGAGAGATATTAAGGGATAGTGATAGTTGCTTCCTGTTATCTTCGTATTTGGAGGTGAGATTATGTTTGTGTGCTTGTCCTCTCTGCGTTTCTTGCTTTTTCTAGGGTGTAGCTTGCTTCTTTATGTTGGGCTTTACCATTTATTATCCTTTGTAGAACTGGATTTGTAGAAAGATATTGTGTAAATTTGGTTTTGTCATGGAATATCTTGGTGTCTCCATTTATGTTAATTGAGAGTTTTGCTGGATACAGTAACCTGGGCTGGTATTTGTGTTCTCTTAGGATCTGTATGACATCTGTCCAGGATCTTCATGCTTCCATAGTCTCTGGTGAGAAGTCCAGGGTGATCCTGATAGGTCTGCTTTATATGTTACTTGACCTTCTCCTCTTACTGCTTTTAATGTTGTTTCTTTGTTTTGTGCATTTGATGCTTTGACTATTATGGGACAAGAGGAGATTCTTTTCTGGTGCATTCTATTTGGAGTTCTGTAGGCTTCTTGGATGTTAATATCCATCTCTTTATTTAGTTTAGAGAAGTGTTCTTCTATGATTTTGTTGAAGATATTTACTGGTCCTTTGAGTTGGGAGACTTCACTGTCTTCTATACCTATTATCCTTAGGATTGATCTTCTCTTGTGTCCTGGATTTCCTGTAGGTTTTGGGCCAGTAGCTATTTCTGTTTTACATTATCTTTGACAGTTGTGTTAATGCTTTCTATGGAATCTTCTGCTCTTGTGATTCTCTCTTCAATCTCTTTATTATTTCGATTTCAATTTTCAATTCCTTCTCCTGTTTTATTGTGTTTTCCTGTAATTCTTTCGGGGATTTTTGTGTTTCCTCACTAAGGGCTTCCACTTGTTTACTTGTGTTTTCCTGCATTTCTTTAAGGGAGTTCTTTAGGTCTTTCTTAAAGTTCTCCATTATTATCAAAAAATGTGATTTTAAATAGAAATCTTGCTTTTCTGCTGTGTTTGGATATCCGCTATTTTCTTTGGTGGGAGAATTGGGCTCTGATGATGCCATATAGTTTTGGTTTCTGTTGCCTGGGTTCCTGTGCTTGGCTCTCACAATCAGGTTGTCTCTGGTGTTACCTTGTTTAGCTATTTCTGACAATGACTTGACCGTCCTATAGGCCTGTGTGTCAGGAGTGCTGTATACCTGTTTTCCTGTTTATTTTCAGCCAGCTATGGGAACAGAGTGTTCTGCTTTCAGACCTGTAGTCATTCCTGTTCACTGGCTTTCAACTGTTCCTGTGGGCATGTATCTTAAGTCCACCAGACAGGTCACATGGAGCAGAAAATTTGATCTTACCTCTCGTCTCAAGCCTGAAGTCCCTCCTCTGGGCTCGTTTTCAGCTCTTTGTGAGGGCAGCAACCAGAAGGGCCTGCTCCTTCTTCTGGGTCCCTGTGTACAGGGGCCTTTGATGGTACTAGCTCTTTTCCTCTAGAGTCAGAAATTTGGGCAGAGAGTAGTCCCCTCTGGTTTCCAGGCGTGGATTCCCCTCTGAAGGTCTAACTCTCCCTCCCACAGGATTTGGTTGCATGGACCTATTTGACCTGGTCCCTTCATATCCGGATGCAGTCTGGACCAAAGGCCTCCTGCAGCTTTACTGCCCCTATCTTCCTGTGCCTATAGTCCCTATACAGTTTCCTCTTTGTGAAGGATGTGGGGAAAGGTGGGCAGAAGTGGCAGTCTTTCCTGCCCTACAGTCTCTATTGGCCACATGTCTGGGCGATGATGGATGAAGCAAAGAGGTGCAGCCTGACAGAAACTGGAGGTAGATCTCTCCTGAGAGACACAGCCAGAATATAGCAAATACATAGGCAAATGCCAGCAACAAAGAACTGTAGTGAGAATAGGACCCACGTTGAGGGAATCAGAGAAAATACTGAAAGAGCTGAAGGAGGTTGAGACCCCATATGAACAACTATGACAACTAACCAGAGACTAAGCCATTACCCAAAGACTATATACATGGACTGACCCTGGGCTCCAAATTCGTAGGTAGCAATTATTAGACTAGTTGGGGCACCAGTGGAAGGGGAAGCCCTTGGCCATGCCAAGGCTGGAAGCCAAGTGAATGGGATTGTTGGGTGGAGTAATGGGGGGGAGGATGGGTAGGGAAACACGCACATAGAAGGGAAGGGGTTAGGGGGATGTTGGCCTGGAAACCAGGAAAGGGAATAAAATTTAAATGTAAATAAGAAGTACTTAATTTAATAAAGATGGAGGAAAAATAAGAGAAAGATCTGTTCATTTGTAGACAACTTCATTGGGACTGATAGACCTTAACTCATTTAATGATTTTTTTTTTTCAGAAATCAAAGAAGCTAGTTCTTGAACTAACTTATAGATCTCAGGAGAAGCAGCATGGACTTTTTCCCCACAAAAGACTTACAAACAAAATACTGATGCATAGATGGATATCTGTACCATTACTTTCCTGTAGCCTCCATAAGGAATGTAATGTATGACCTCTGAGGGAGAGAAACAGTTCACCATGAGTAGCACATTTTTAAAAGGACTGTTAAAACAATGACTACTATCAATGAGCAGATAGTACTCTGCTGATCTTGTCAACTATATTAGGTCCTAGAGTTACCCATTATTACATGCAAGAAGTGAAAAATGTAAGAAAAAATATTTCTAGGGACCCAGGATATTGTTCAATGTTAGAAAAATTGACTGAATAGATTAAGTTCTTTTCACTCTGTAATAGTAGAAATTTCAGTCCAATTAAAATATATATTGACTCAATCAAAAGGAGACTTAACATGTGCCTGTGTGTGTGTGTGTGTGTGTCTGTGTGTTCAAAAACATCAAATTTCTCATAGACAGAACTCTTTTTCACAATCAGGGGACAGATGGATGGCATATGAAAGTTGGATTCCTCACTCAATACTTCACATGATTGATTATAACCATTCTTATACACACATTTACCTAACATTAGAAAGTTTCAAAGACAGCAGTAATTTGTGAGTTAATTACTCACAGTGAGACTGGATCAAAACAGCCAAAGGAAAAGTATGTGATAGAAATTTATATAAGGTATGCACTTTTAAAGTGTGGCTTAAACATTAAAATTGGTGGTATAACACAAATAAGGGACTTTGCTAGAATGGCATTTGCCAATGAGATGGTAAGGTGATGAGGCTCAGAACCTGACAGGGTGAGATGCACATAAACCCCACACAATGAGGTACTTCTACAACTGTATCTTTAAAACTTTCCCTAAGGCATTATTTTTATGTGTGCTCACATTTATAACAGGAGATGTTTAATATTTGTTTGTTGTTCTTTAGAAGAGAATGAAAAGTTCCTTTTGGTAAGAAGGTTGATTGGGTATGGTATTTGGGTAATTAAACTTAGTACTGGAACAAAATATCTCCTTTATATTAGCTAGCTCCTCCATAGTAGCACTAATAATGCTTTAGAGAAATTTACCTGAAGACCATGCTCAGTTGTGGATTTTGCATGTTTATTAATAAATTTGAGAATCAAGATGTCTTACTTAGTTTAATAATGGCATGCATTATATACATAAATTCAAAGTTCCTGTTGGATTCAATTCAAATTCCAGGAAGGCAAAAGTCACATGTAATATGCATAATATAAACATATATCTGAGGTAGAGGGATCCATGGCACTTCCTAAAGAACCGATAGCTATTGATTATTTAAATGAAGCAGTAGGTAAAATGCTTCCATTAAAAATGTGTTTGCTATCACAGGTTATTGCTATACTACGTGTCCATTTCTTAATTTTCATCATTTCTCTCACTTGTACTTCCTAGGAGGAAATAATCCTCAAGACATCTCAATACCCCTCTTCTAGAGAGGGAATTAATTGAAAAATTCTGTAGAGTTCCTCAACCTGCTGGAACTTAAGAATTGTCAAACAGCCATGTGAGACCATCCTACTCTCAGGGATACTTGGGGGAAAAGTCCTGGAAAGAATGGAAGTGCTCTCAAATGTTTTGTATATTTCCGGTCTCCAAGAGAAATTTTTGACATTTTCTAGCAATCTTCCCCATGAAACATGACAAAGAAATATCTTAGATTGCATTTGGACATTTTACATTCCCTCTTTAAATATCAGGAAGGATAGGATACTTAATTGAGTAACCTATGCTCCTACAACTTTTAGTACGCAAATCTACTGTGACTGAATGTGGCCAAGGAAGTCCTGATTGTGATCCTTTCAGTGGATCCCTGAAAAAGCCATCATTCTTACAGAGTACAAACATTTTGTTGTATATTTGAGGTCACACCTCAATCATAGGTGTAAGCAGCCAATCACCAAAGCTTTGTAAGTTAATCTAATGAACTTAACTATTCCCTAGAAAGGACATTGTTGGAATTCTCTCAGTATGTTGCTAGAATGCTATGTGGTTGCTGGAAACTACTTCACCTCCATTTCATTGGAGAACAAAAGTCATGTATATATGCATATCATATATATTTTACACATTGTGTTTATATTTTAGAATAAATAAAATTATATTTCACATATTCTTTCTCCCTCCATGTATCCCTTATTCTATTCTTGCTCGTTTTTAAAATTTCTTTCTTCATTTTTTCATACTTGTATATATATATATATATATATATATATATATATATATATATATATATACATATACATTTGGGTAATTAAACTTAGTACTTACAAGTAAACTTATATATATATATATACTTATATATAATACTTATAAGTAAACTTATATATATATGCATGTTTATCATGTTTATTCTAAGACATAAATATAACCTTTAGTCAATATAATATTATATATGTACGGTTTTGGTGTAGACCTTATTGTGTTTGAAATGAAATGGCATGTTCTTCCTTGTAAGAAATAACTACTGCTTTTACCCTTCCTTGAGTACTTGAAATATTCTATAGGGTTTAAAATACCCGAAGATTTTTGATCCACTATAGTATCCTAATATTGCCTCTGTCTCGATCAGCTGCTTTCTCAGGCTCTTGGAGGATAACCATGTTTGTTGCCTGTCTGTAAGCATAGTTTTAGTGTAAGGGCTTGGGCACACCAATTGAGATGGATCCCAATTTAGGCCACTCAGTGGGTCTTCTTTCTTTTGGTCTCTTCTCCATGTTTGTCTCTATAGTTCATTTAGATAGGAAGAATTATGGGTCAAAGTTTTTGACTGTGGGATGGCAACCCCACCTATACACTTGATGCTCTGTCTTTCTACTGTAGGTAAATTTTCTACAAATTCCCTCTCCCCATTGTTGGGCATTTCATCTAATGTCCTGCTCTTTGATTCCTGAGAGCCTCTCACCTCCCCAGTCTCTAGTACACTCTAGAGAGCCCCCACTTCCTACATCCTGAGGTTGCCTGTCCCCATTAATTCTGCTTGTCTTCAGTGCTTCTGTCCTGACCCCTGCCATTACCTGGTCATGTTTCCCTTTTACCCTGTTCCTCCTCACTCCTTCCCAGGTCCTTCCTTCCCTCAGCACCCCATGATTGCTTACTTCTCCCTCACAAGTGGGATTGAAGCATTCCCACTTGGGCCCTTCATCTTGTTAACCTTCTTGAGTTCTGTGGATTTTGTCCTGGCTATTCTGTTTATTTTTGTCTACTCTCCACATATTAGTGAGTACATACCATGCATATTTTTGAGTGTGAGTTGCCTTACTATGAATGATATTTTCTCGTTCCAACCCTTTGCCTGCAAAACTCATTATGTCCTTGTTCTTAATAAATGAGTAGTATTCCATTTTTTTAAATGAACCACTCTTTCTATTCTATATTTATCTCTTTTCATCTTCTACAGTTAATGCCCTCCTGTTTTCCCATTGTCCACATCTTATCATTTGTAACTCCTATGTTCTGTCCACTCTGATACCAATTTAGACAGATAAGTTACTCTTCTCTCCCATAACTATTGATTTTGATCTCTGAGAAGAAAATAAAGACAAATAGAAGGCCACACAGCTAAATGAGGCAAATAATATCTGACTTCTCAAGAAGTAACTATAATGCTTTGCAAGGAGAAAATACTAGGCTTGAGACTGGCATCAAAATTCTAATAATAAGGGGAACAGAAGGATACACAGCCCCAAAAATAATCTTTGAATTTCAGTCTTCATATGAGCATATGTTCAAGTTTTGTTCATGGCAGGGAATAAACTCAGTGATCCTCTAGGTGAGCATATCTAGTATAAGAGGTCATAATATGTGCTTTTAATATCAGATAAAACTGCAGAATCTTTAACATGCTTTGAGAATTTCAACTCTAATCATACATAAATACAATATACCCTGTATACATGTGAACACACACACACACACACAAACACACAGACACACAGTGATAGAGGTGATAGAGGCACACATTCACACACATGTATTAAGGTATCAGAGCTTTTAAAAAGAATTATGCAACAAGTTACTATTTTAATCTAGACTCTGTCCTAGACTCTCTGTACCATATTATAAACTCTTCTGCTATATTGTTTGAGATTAAGCCTGTGTGAAATGTATATTGCATTGATGAAAAGCTAGATGATTTTCCTGAAAAAAATAATACTTAGTATCTTAAAATGTAATCATGCTCATATCATATGTCAGTAACACTATGGTGTATGAACATTTAGATAACATGGATTTCATAGATTAATAAATATAATGATTTACAATCCATTGGTGTATAAAGAAATCCTTTAATGAAGAAAGAAATAAGGACACAGACATCCACCAGCCCCATTTATAGAGGCAGAACTGAAGGAAGTAAGCAGAGTGTAACTAAAGAATTGACTTATCTAATCTAGATGATTAGAGGAACCAGCAATTATGTGGACCTGTCACTGTAATCATATAGCTTATGCTATCTGTTGGGCAGTGCTGTCTGTTGGGCAGTACATGGCCAGGAACCATGTTAACAGAGAAAGTTTTAAATCCTTGAGGTTTCTCTGTGTAGACCACTACTATCTACAGAGCCAGTACTCTTGTTTTGATGATGTCAAATCACTGGATACATTCCAAACACGCTATTCCTAGCATTCATGAATACGCAATGTTCTAAAAACCACCGAACAGTGGTGATGTAAATAATAGTGATCAAGATAGCAGTTTGAATATATTTCCTTTGTATATAATGATGTCCTTATAACTGGGAATAAATGCAGGAATACATTGCTATTTTAATCGCCTTAAAGTCAAAACTGAATTTTAAAAATTTCAGAAAACCATCTTTGTACTTTAGTACAAATTCAAGAGACAATTTTCAGAACTATACTTCCATGATTGTCAGTATCCACAGTAGGTAACTTATGTGACCTTTATGCATTAGTGTGACATGTGCATATTTTGCTTTTAAATTTCCAGTCATAGCTGTAGCTCAATCTTTCATCGTTAATTAACTTGTAAATCTGAGATATTATAGGGACTGTACTAAGCACTTATTGCAGCTATTTACTCTGTGTTACTCCCTGGCAGAAATATTTCTATAGCTAGTTGAATAGCATACAAAAGGAAATGTTGAGATTAAGTTTTATACATTAAAAAATGACAAAAGAAAGACCACTAACATAGGAAGTTTGGTAGCTATTGCTTAGCACATAAAAAAACAATTTGACCACTGATTATGAATATGAAGACAATAATTGAAAGGGTGTCCTACACAGGTGAAGGAAAGGTTCTAGGTAATATAAAGGAACAAGATAATTCTACTCTGTAAAAAGTATGTTAATACTCTATAAGAAGTACATGATTCCATTAACCTCTTATTAATTCTTATGAGGTTTACTATAAAATACAACCTGAATGAGATCTTACATTAGATACTTCACAACAAAGCATGGTTAGGTAGAATGTCAGAAATGAACCACAAGTAGATGAGATAAAGAATGAAAATATGTCTGCAACAAGTAGGAGTTAGTAGGCTAACATGCTCAAAATTATGAGAAAATATGACAAATCATGGTGCTAGTTTGATATCAAAATAAACAAAATAGAAAAAGATTTGCACGTAACCAACATTTCTATGTCTACCTCATGTCCAGAATAATTACATGCTTCTTTATTTATTAATTATGACCTAGGCCTTAAATTGAGTTTCTTACTGGTCTAGCCTATAACTCAACCCAATTATATTTTATTTGCCTGCCACATGGCTGGTTATCTCTCTATAGTTTCATAGTCTGACTTCTGCATCTCAGTGGCTAATCTCCTATATCTCCCTCCCTTCCTCTCTCTCTTTCTCCCTCTCTCCCTCCCTCCCTCCCTTCACCCTCCCCCCTTATGCTCTTGCTCTCGCTCTCATTTTCTCTCTGTCTGGACATCATACCTTCTTCCTATATTTGCTATAGATCATGCATTTTCTAATAAAGCTTTCAAAAAGTGAGAAAGAGAGTGTTTATGAGATCTGATGTAGCCATGTATCTGTCCTTCAGCAAGAGAATTCTACAAAAGTATTATTCCACTACAAGTTCAGAGATGACAGAGGAATAGCACAGACACTTGTGCATTTCCTAATATTTAAGTCAAGAAACAATAGTGGAAATGGGAGAAACACATAAGACAGCATCAAGCTAGGAAGTAAGGATAGATGATTCCATACAATAAGTAGAAGTATTACCCTCATGGTATATTAAACATTATCATGATTATTTTAAGGTTACATTAAGAAAGACTGGATGAGTTAGAGTAGATATCAAATGTTTGTATTACAGATATAATCCTTTCCAATATATATCTTGAATTTACATATTAATATGTAATATATATATATGTATATGCATACTATATATATATGTATATGTATATCTGTGCATGTGTATATGCATATAATGTATGTGTATTGGTGTATATACATAAATATATGTCTGTGTTTATGTGTGTGGATAAATGGAATTTATTGGAATTTCGTTAAACTGCTACTAATTCCTATTTATCCAAAGAAGGCTGACTGTGAATTGAAAGTTCAGTTATCTATTGGTTGTTCAGTCCCATAAGTCTGTGTGTCTCAACTGTTCTTCTGTATATGATATATTTCCAAAGTAGGTCTAATGAAAGTGTAGGAATGGATGTCCTAGTAACCTGTCTTAGTTAGTGTTTTACTGCTGCGAACAGATGCCATGGCCAAGGGAATTCTTGAAAGGAAAATATTTAATTGGGGTGGCTTACAGGTTCAGGGGTTCAGTCCATCATCTTCATGGTAGGAGATTGGCAGTGTCCAGGCAGTCATGGTTGAAAGAGGATCTGAGAGTTCTACATTGTCATATGAATACTGCTAGCAGAATCTGACTTCCAGGGAGATAGGATCAGGTCTTAAAGCCTGTGCTCACAGTGTCACACTTATCCCAACAAGGCCACAGCTCTAAATTGTACCACTCCCTGAGTAAAGCATATTCAAGCCATGATCAAGTGATTCCAAGTAGGCAAAGTGCTTCCTTCTTCTGTGTTACCACATAAGCTTCCAGCAGAATGCATGATTTAGATTAAGGGCATCTCTTCTCAACTCTAGATCCAGAGTAATGGTTTGTAACTTCCTACTTCCATATCTGAATTAAAGACATATGTCTTCATGCCTCAAGATCCAGATCAAATGTCTGTATCCATACCTCAATAGTTCAGATTAGAAGTGGGTTCACACATTTCAAACAAAGAAGAAAGTTATTCACATGTATGCCCACCATACATTGTAGATTTTTCAATATATGTGATACAATTAATTGAAAAGTAAATTGACACTATGTATAAAATAAAAAGAAATAAAAATTCCACTTATTACTTTCCTTAATGAATGCCCAGAGGATGCCTTCTAGGACAATGTACAAAGAAAAGAAAAACAAACAAACAATTAAACCAACAAATAAACAATAAAACCAACAACTGATACCCTTTAATTTTTTTTATTACAGCCATAGTGAATCATTTAAAAACTATATATGCAGTATTTCCACTTAACATTATGGGACTTCATTTTTCTGAGAAATACTTGAATAATTTTCCTCAAACCAAAAGTGGTTAAAAATTCTTAGAGATTTTTCCTTTGTACTTTGAGATGATCATGTATCCTGTTGGTCTTTGGTCTTTGGCGGCCTGCCCCTTTCTGAACAGGAAATTGACGGGTATTGAAACTGGAGGAGAAGGGAATTGGCACATGGAGCTAACAGGAGTGGAGGGAGGAGAACATGGTTTAGATGAATTGTATGATAAAAGGACCTATTTTCACTAAAAAAGGAGACGATGTTGTAGATTTGTCACTCCCTGTATTCATGTAGTTCACTCCATGGACTCTTTATATATGTTAAATTTAAACTAATCCTACATATAAAGGTCATATTTGCTTTATTATAATATAAAAGCATTCTATATAAATAGTGTTTTTATCTCATATGTCTCATATATATATATATATATATATAACTTCACATGTGCATGTATTGTACCATTTTCAATAAATATTTTCACCAGTTTTTTTTTCCTTTTGCAACCTAGCTAACTCCCTGATAATACTTCCACTTTTCTCCAAAGTCCCTTTCTCCCACTCTCTGTCCGTATACCGTCACAGAACAATAAAAAAGTAAAAAGAAAGAAGAAAAGAGATAAAGAATAAAAGGAAATAAAGAAAGAGAGGAGGAAAAATACTGTCACCACCACCACTACCACCACCACAACAGCAACTACTCTACTTAACAATAAAACAGTTATTCGTGAATTCCAAAATAAAATAAAATTCTAACCACTCACACATATACAAAAAAACATGAAAGAAATTGTATGGACCTTTGTCTCTGCAAATATGTACTGCTTTGTAGTGTGATTGTTGTAACCTGTGACATTCGGCAGATATGAACTGTATATAAATGCTTCTTAGGGATGACAAATTTGTCTAATTTCCCTCCTCAGTGCTGGTATTTCTGTCTATTTTAAACCACTTTCTTTAGATCTCATGTTTGTTGCCACAGACTCTGTGAGTACCTATACTGCTGGGAAGTTATATTTGATAACTATTTTTTCATTGGACATATTAACCACTTCAGGCCTTTTAAAATCTTCTGACCTCATATATATATATATATATATATATATGAGGTTTGAGTGGAAAGGTTGGATGATTGCATCACACTTAGGACCTAGTATTCTACAGTCTCTCATTTTCTACACACAATCCACCAGAACATCTCTTTTTCTTTTTCCTATCTAGTCCAAGCAGAATACCTCTCATGAGTTTCAAGTTATGCAGTTTTATGGATAAAATAATATGTAATTAGGACTTTTTATTTTTATTCTTATTTTTGTCAGAATAAGAGGTTTTGATTTTTTTGCTTTTTGTGTTTTTTTTTTGTTCCGTTTTGTTTTTACCTAGGTATTTTACCTATTAGACTCAGGTTTGTGTCCATATTAGCACTGTGAGGTATAGCTTCTATCTCATGGAAATGGAAGCCAGCTCCTTTCTCAAAGCAAATAGAGGGACTAGACCTAACAGTGATGGAGAGAGGGGAAAGTGGATTGCATGTATTGCATTTTTAAGAATCAAAAGTAGTAAATTAAGTCAGACTGCATGTCTGCCTCTCTGCTGGTATGCCAGAGTGCAGCCATGCGACTCAGACAAGGTAGAACAAAGTCCAAGATAGGGGGTCCCAGCCTGTTTCTCCACGGGAGAGAAACAGAGTGTTCAGGGAGTGGTGCTCTGATTCTCAAAATCCTGTGCACCCAAACGCTGCTGGGGAATAAAGGAGTTGAGAACAATAGTCAAGGTATCTCTCCTCCCATAAGCAGGCAGTAAGGAGATTGCTGACTCTAGGTCAGGGCAGAATTGTGTCTGGTTCCCAGCGAGTGGATAAAGATGGGCTGAGGGAGATACATTCTTCTCATAGAGAATTAGGTGTGGCTGTTTCTGAGGACAGGTCTCCCCACACCCTCTCACCCCCACTCCTCCCCAGTCATCCTTGTTGAAGGAGATAGTCTTGCTCATCCAAACTGCTTTATTTATGGCAAGTGTGAATGCGTATGTCTTACTTAGGGTGAATCAGGGATTAAAAACCTTTTACAGGAACGGATGGCCAGGAAGGGAAGTTCATTGAAGAAATTCTTGGGGCCTATTCTGATTCCTATTTAGCATGGAGAATTCTAGTCTAGGTTTTTATGCTACATTGTCAGATATCATGGTCATCTCATCGATAATCATGTTTATATGTTCCAGGATAGGTAGGGCTTGGCCAGGTATTTATTACAAAATTTGCCATTCTCAAATATAAGATTCCCTGTTTTTTTTTTTCTTTCCTTTTTTCCATAGCAGGGGACCAAACCCAGTGCCTTGCACTTGCTAGGCAAGCGCTCTACCACTGAGCTAAATCCCCAACCCCCCCTTTTTTATAACGATTTATTTATTATATGTGAGTATACTGCAGCTGTCTTCAGACACACCAGAAGAGAGCATCAGTCCTTATAACAGATCGTTGTAAGCCACCGTGTGGTTGTTGGGATTTGAACTAAAGACCTCTGGAAGAGTAGTCGGCGCTCTTAACCGCTGAGCCATCTCTCCAACCCACTGGGATTTTTTTTTTTTTTTTACTCCACTTCAACCTTACCGGTTCTTTTGTCTGGTGTCAGGGTCTACTTGATCAACAGATTTATCTGGTAACAAGTAAGTATGGCAACAATGTATCTTGAATACTTCTTGGTAGTGCATATTGAAGACTTTGTAGGTGATATTGATTTGTTTTCTCTTCTAGTAACATGCAGCTTACCTTTCATCCATATTAAATGTAGTCAGTAGCAGTGAAGCTTCAAATCTGGTACTTTTTTTCATAATAAAGTCAGTAGTATCTTATACAACAGAGCTTTACAAGGTGGAGATTAACCATGGCTTTGACAATGCTGGGTGGTGCTTGGTTGGCAAATGATGAAACCCATTTTGTCAACAATTCGTCAAAACAATTAGTTGCTTTCACTGGAGATTTTACTTCCGGTTATATGATACATATGTATGTAACTACATCTCTCCAAATATAAGGCAGTTCCATTAATTTTAACACACACACACACACACACACACACACACACACACACACAGAAACACAAAGAGAAAGAGAAAGAGAGAGAGAGACAGAGACAGAGACAGAGAAACAGAGACAGAGACAGAGAGACAGAGACAGAGACAGAGAGAGACAGAGACAGAGACAGAGAGAGACAGAGGAGGTGCTTCTTTGATTCATGTTTGAGTTTCATACAAGAGTACTCTGGACTTTATTTCCACATTTCCTTTTCCTAACATCTGCCCCTTACATTTCTTTTCCATTCATTATTAAAAAGATTTCCACTTCTTATTAATGACTATGTTTCTTAAAGATATAAATGTGCACAAAACAACTTCAAGCTGTGTAAAATATGTGGCAATCATAGCTTTGTATAATGCAGATTTATTTGCAATGAATAGCCTATCAGATATCGTATCCTTGAAAAAAGAATTCACTCTCTTTTAGCATATACCATTTTACATTAGATTTTCAGCTAAATGTGAGCGTTTGAGAAATTTTCCATCAGTTTTAGAAAACTGATTTACAGACAAATGATTTTAAAAATTCAGCTTCTTCCAGCTTTTCCCTAATTTAACCACAGGCTTCAGAAGCTTCTGTCCATTTGTTGGGTCTAAACATTTGCTTTTGACTCTTTCAGCTGCTTGTTGTGTCTTTGGGAGGGCTGTCATGATAGACTCATTTTTGTGAGCATATCATATCCTCAGATATAATGAGAGGCCTTGAGGCCTCTCTTTGACCTGAGTCCTAATTTGGGCCTCTTGTTGGACCCCCTTTTCCCGAAAGCTCTCCTCAGTTTTGTTCCTGAAGTTTTTTCAGACAGGAAAAATTGTGGGTCAGAGTTTTGACTGTAGGATGGCAATCCCATCCTTCCCATGAGGCCCAGTATTTCGACTGGAGGTTGGCTCTACTAGTTCTGTTTCCCAACTGTAGGATATTTTACCTAAGGTGACTCGCTTAGAGTCCTTAGAGTCTCTCACCTCCCAGATTTTTGTTATTCTAGGACCATCCCCCAATCTCCTGAGGTTCCCTGTTTCCATTCTTTCTGGTGGAATTCAGGACTTCAGTCCTGTTCTTCCCACCCAGTACCTGATCATGTTCCCCTATTCCCCTCCCTTTCCCCTTTCCCACCAAGATCCCTCCCTCCCTGTCCTGGGATTGCTTTCTTCTACCTCTCACGTGGAATTGAGGCATCTTCACTTGGGATCTTCAGCTGTTAAACTTTTTTAGTTACATGCATTGTATCATGGGTATCCTGTATGTTTTTATCTAATATCTATTTTGTAGCTTTCTTATAGTATCAGATATCTTTTTAACTCTCGGTCTTATAATCTATATAATCATTTTCTGAACTGCTGTCACAATCTTGAAATAGTCTTGATTTTTTGGAGTTCATGAATCGGGTTAGAAACAGCACTATCAGTTGGTCCTTGAACCTCTACAAGTTATGCAATTCTGTAATAGTATTTGTGATTTAACTGATGATTTTGCTAAGGTTGATAATGAGGCTTCTTTGTGAGATTATGGTAGATATTTAAAACATATTTAATATTATGTTGTATCAGGAAAATTAGCAGTAAAGAGTTTCTTTAAGGATTTCTCATCTCAAAAGCCATGTGTAATAGCTAGATTTGCTGCATATGGCACACACCAATTTTCTTCCTGGCCATAATCTAGGTCTGTGTTACTCACCAAAGATCTAATGAAAAATTGCTATTGTATTTGAGCACTAAGCCATAATACTCTTGCAAGAACTCAGATTTGACAAAATTTAAGACTTGACATCATACGTAGAATTATCAAGTGTACATTGAAATTTGAAGTCCTCTTTTTTGGTAATGTTTATTTTCATATAACATGGTGGTCTGGAGTAGAAAGATAACAGTATGAGTGACATAGCAAACAGTCTTAAAGACCATGAAATTATAAAATTTACTTAAATAGAATTTATAGGAAAATGCAATTAAAAACGTGAGGATTTTGAATAAGTCTGAGATGGAATATACAGGAGAACACAGTGTGCTACTCTTGTACCATCATATGTGTGGGGATCAAAGGGAAACAGCACAGTCACTTGCCTGTTACATAAAATTTCCATCCAGTATTTAGAAATAAGTTAAACTGGTGGAGTACAAATGACAGAATCAGAACTAGGAAGGAAGAATAATATATTGTCCTATAGCATGGACACTAATGTTTGTTGGGAGTTAAAATCTTGGCCCACTTCCAGACAGAACTCACCAAAACAACATGGTTCCACATGTAGAGGTTTGATGAGACAAGGAGAGGTTTGATGGGACAAGTAAGAGAATGTGGAGGGAGGAGAAAAATGGGGAGAGAAAGAACAGGGACAAAGAGGGGCACATGAGCACAGAAGAGTAAGCAAGAGAAAGAGAGAGCAAGAGCAAGAGGAAGAGGAAGAGGAGGGGTCAACAACCCCATTTCTAGCCAGGGACAGCTGGCTGTTTCCAGGCAACTCTAGGGTAGAGCATACATGGCTGTTGCAAGGTAGCTGTGGGGATGGACCTTAGAAAGAATACCAACATTCCCCTGTTTTGTTTTTTGAAAAAGAAAAATTAGAAAGACAATGGTGGAGCAGGAATAAGGTAGTAGTGATCTCTATTTCCTGCTAAAAACATGGGTATGGGATGTTTGTCCAATCTTAAGAGTTGGCTGTTTCCTTGTTGCCAAGCATCTGTGGAATGATCTAAGGTTAGGTCAGAAGGGTCAGGACCAATAGGGGTGTCTGTGCCTGTGAAAGAAGATTGGAACATCTGGAGGTGGCTTCTCTGGAGATATACTGGGTGTAGTAAACACCTGGATATGATGACATGCTGGAACACACTTATATATATTTATTATAGGTGTAGAGTAAGATTAAGTGTGTTTGGAAGAAAAGAATTTTTTTCATAGATGTACATTTGAAACCCAGAGGAATCCCAACTTTGGGATAGGTTGTAAATGGGAACTTGAGGAAGATGTACTTATTTGGTATATGAGAGGTAGATCTGGGTGGGTTTCCTGTAGCTTATAAATTTACAAAAGAGATAATATAAGTTAACAACATGAATAGTCTTTGAGATGAGCTTTCTGTGGAGAAGAAGGAACAATTTGTCCTACATATCATGTACTGGATGTCTTAAAACAGTTAGCCATGAGGGAATAAAGAGGCAAAGATTAAAACAGACACAGAAGGAACACCCATTCAGAGCCTGCCCCATATGTGGCCCATACAATTAGACAAGATGGATGAAGCAAAGAAGTGCAGGCCGATAGGAGCTGGATGTAGATCGCTCCTGAGATACACAGCCAGAATACAGTGAACACAGAGGCGAATGCCAGCAGCAAAGCACTGAACTGAGAATAGGACCCCCATTGAAGGAATCAGAGAAAGAACTGGAAGAGCTTGAAGGGACTCGAGACCCCTTATGAACAACAATGCCAAGCAACCAGAACTTCCAGGGACTAAGCCACTACCTAAAGACTATACATGGACTGACCCTGGACTCTGACCTCATAGGTAGCAATGAATATCCCAGTAAGAGCACCAGTGGAAGGGGAAGCCCTGGGTCCTGCTAAGACTGAACCCCCAGTGAACTAGATTGTTGGGAGGAGGGCGGCAATGGGGGGAGGATGGGGAGGGGAACACCGATAAGAAAGGGGAGGGGGAGGGGGATGTTTGCCCGGAAACCGGGAAAGGGAATAACACTCGAAATGTATATAAGAAATACTGAAGTTAATAAAAAAAAAAGAAGAAGAAGGGAAGAAGGCTAATATAGAAGAAGAAGGAAAACAGACAGATAAATGACACTAAAGATATTTGAAAATTTTATAATAAAAACAATATTATTTTATTTGCCTAAAATTGAATATAATACATACATATGTAGATATGTAAATATAGAAGATAGATAGATAGATAGATAGATAGATAGATAGATAGATAGATAGGATAGATGAAGAAATTAAGTTAGCCACTTGGGTTGATATTGCTTCTCCCAAGAACCATAGATTGTCTAACAAAAACTCCAATAGCAGGAGTGAGAAATCTCCTTTTGGTACCCAAGAAACTCCCAAGAAAATATAGACTATTGCCATTGGTTGCATTCTAGGAGTTGAAAATAAGTTCTTATTGGTAATGATCCCATGAACTTCAGACATGGGGCTCAGATGATCTGAGCTAAATATGACCTGAACAATCTTCTCCTTAAAGACTAGCCTCTGTTGTACCAGATGATGTTATGCAAGTTGCAAGGGGTGGGGATGGAGAAGCAATCAATAGTCCTATCGAGTTGTGATGCCTGTGAACCACAACAGCCACCAGCATGGCATATCTCGCCGTACAATAGTGGCACTCATGTCATGGTAGTAACCATTTGTCTAATGGAACTTAAGACCTGCTCAACATGAGGGAACTCATCTTTGCTTAGCCAGGCGTAGTGAGGTCATGAATCTAAAAGAACTTGTTCTTCCCACTTTATTAAAACAGTATAAACCAAAAACAAAACAAAACAAAACAAAACAAAAACAGTTATCCATGAAAAAAAGAAAGAGAAAGAAGTTTCCAAGTCCTATTTGGAAAGACTGTTTAACAACAAATGGTTTTTGGATTGTGTGAGATTTGGGGGTCTACTTGAGAATCTGGTAAAGCAAGCAACTTGTTGATGTTAGTAGGTTAGCTGACTTAAAGGAGTAGAGGAGCTGCTGACAAGCTTGGGTTTAGGCAAATGTGTGGAACAAAGGTAATAAAGACTCCCAACTTAGCTAGAAGATCCCTTCTCAATAAGGAGACAGGGCAAGATGGCACTACCAAACAGGAATGGGTGAGAGGTATATTCCGAAAAATGTAACTAACCCGTGGGGTTTGGTGAGGAAAGTAAAGTTGCCTCCTACCCTGACAATGGGGGAACCTGAGAGAGACATAGATCTACAAAACTCCATTAGGAAAGAATAAATGGCCCCCGTGTTCAAAAGGAAGGAGTTAGATCACCCACATAGCATGATAGTTACCCAGGGCTCCTTGATGTTGATGGCAGTGGTCAGGTCCAGGGAACTCAGGCTCCTTCAATCATCCATAGCCAAGCCTAGGAGATCCACTAGAGTTTATTTGCACGTGATATCACCCATTCCTGCACAACATGAGGGTAATTGATAATCCAATGTCCACCTTGATGGCACCTAAAACATAGCACCTTGTCATGCAGAAGTTAGGGCAAGCCTTTGTCCAGTGACTTTGCTGACCACGTCTGTAGCAGAAGCCTGGTGGTCTCTTAGTCTTAGAAGACCAGGAGTCCCACAGCAATAGCTGAGGCTGTTCAGACAGATTTTTCCAGCATATGGTATTAGTGTGCAAGCCTTCTTATCTCTCCCATGGTACAGCCAAAAGACCAACATTAAAACTTCTGTAGAGTTAGAAGCCCCCTCTGTAGCTTTTTTATGTTTGTCTTTTATGTTGGGGTAGCTCTGGGAGAAGAAAGGTTATCAGAAGTTGCTTACCTTCTGAGTTGTCAGGGTCCAAATAAGTGTATTGTAATAAAGCCTTTGTAAGTCATTCTAAAAATTGGGATGGGTTTTCCTGTTTTTCCTAGATGACCTCTTGCAATTTTTAAAAATACACTGGTTAAGACTGTCTTGTAAAGCCTGGCCAGGAGAGAGGTTATGAATCTACCTGTGGAAGTATAATTCCTTTGTGGATCATGGGCAGGTACTACCTCAGATCCAATTGGGGGGCAGTGTGAGCATGCTGGAAAAGATGATATGAAAGCTGTTTTTCTTGAGGCTGTGGCAGGCTAAGCACAGGAGCAAAGTCACTGACAGACAGAGATCTCTCTTGCACAAGGGTCTTAGCAAGAATAACCCTTATCAGATGCAAGGGACAGGACCAGACTTGCTCATCCTGCAATTGTGAACCCGGGTCTGCAGCAGGCAGAGCAGAGAAGCACGTGTGCAAAGTGTAGGGGTTGCACATGCGTGGGAAAGCAGGTCTCACAGACAAAGTCCCTGGATGACACAAAGGATGGAGCCACATCTGCCTTTTATGGGGCAACAAAGATTGACAGACCTGTGAATGAGACTAGTGTTATTAATTGCCCATAACAGTGCTGGGCTACAGTCAGAGCTCGTGCTCTTGAGCCAGAAAGCAGTTTATACAGGCCCAGCCTGGCCTTTTCCTCAGAGAGAAACTGTTTCAAAAAAAATTGGAGGAATAATCTCACCAAAGAGAAAAGGATTTGAATGAGAGTCAGTGAAAGGATCCATCTCCAGGATCAGCACAGGTAGCTCAAAGCTCAAGAACACTCCCCTGAGATCATATGTACATCATGGAAAGTCAAGGTCTCAGATAAAGAAAGCACACAGAGGTCGAGTTAGTCACCACTCACCAGCCCGTGCTTGAAGAAGGTGCTTTCCTTGGCAGGATTGCATGCAGGGTGTCACAGTGATGGGGAGGCCTGCTGGGCTGACCAGCCAGTACCCAGAGCACAGGTTAACTCAGCAGGATGCCACAGGAATTGAAAATCAGGGAGGGGTTAGACCAAATGTATATGAATGTTTCAGCCTGAGGAACTTCCAATTACCAGAAAGCTAGCAGCAATTGTGAAGATCCCCTAAAATTGAGGAATTTAGCATGCTATTATGTGGCTTTTTTGAATCATGACCAAATGAACATTAGATCATTCTAGTATTTTGATGTCCTCAGGAGAGGCATTAGTTTTAGAGTTTTGAAATTCTCTAGAAAACAAAATCTTGAAGGGATGTTCGAAGACAATGAATAGCTCACTAGGTAAAGTTACTGAGTTATCCTGACTGGCATCCCAGGAGGATTTACTGGTGGTAACAGTAGCACTACTTGAGGCCAGGCATCTGAGTCATCACTTAGACTCCTATAGGCCATAAACGATAGGTCCCAGACCCACCGGAAAGCAGTCCTACCCAGGCCTGGGATTTTATGATCCTCTGCGAGATTCTGAAGTAGGAGGGTAGCAAGGAACCACTTACAGGGGAATCTCCACCCAATGATTGAAGTCCTATCTCATATTTTAGCTAAGGGGGTTCCCTTTTCCCCCGAAAGGCTGGCCAAGGCCTATTTTGGAAATTTTGGGTTCTCCTTGCCAACTGGAATAGATCTACAATTGTGCTTGTATTTGTGCAGGAATTGTAGCTACAGTCTGGTAGCAGGAGTAGATGGACTGAGTGGTTGATGAGGGCTTGTCCAAGTGACTCATGTGGCAAGAGCAGGCGACATATGGTGAAACACAGAGGGCAGTGGCTAACGCAGGAGTCTGCATGTGCACTAGCTGCAGCAGGAACTCAAGTGGTGGAAGTCCTGAATCCCACATCAGCCAGCAGGTGTTCGTGTCCAATGGTGAAGCAGACACATGAGATTTATTTCTAGAATATTCATATTAAAAACAAGCATAAATATAATAGCATGTAATTCCATGTCATGAGCTAGAGACACAAAAATCTTTGAGTTTTGAGAACCAGCTATGTTAGAATGTTTGGCAAAATCCATTCCTTGCTTAAATATTATCTAAAAATAATGCACACTGACATTGAATCAGTATATGGTGAATATCTATACTCAGTAGCAAGCATGGATTTCCATCATCTGAGACTGTATGCATAATTACTCTATTATGCACATCCAGGCAAAATCCCAGTTGCTAGAAACAGAACTCACGAATCACCAGTGGTATAAATCTGCCTTTTGCTATTTAATATTTGATGGAGGAAAAGAGTCAGATTTTTCTCAGGGATCCTTACTTGAGAGACTACAAATTTTCCAGTAGATGGTGCCATATCCATGTACAGACAAGTGACTTAAATGAACTCAGATTTATTAAAGAGACAGTACACATATTAACTTCTGATGCAATAGTAATAGCTGTGATTGGAAATGAAATATAGTGTAAGGAAATGGAGTGTTTTTCAATAAACAATTTCATATATCAATATCAAATAAAAAATTTTGACTGTCAACTGCAACTAAGAAAGAAAAAAATGAAAGAAAGACACCTGCATTCAAACCTAATGTACAATCATGGAGACAGCAGCCAGCTGCACTTCATACCCTAGAGTCATAATCAGAACAGTTCAAAAAGAAACATAGGTTTTAATTTTTTTTCTAGATAGGCACACTATATTCCTAAGTACCCCCTGGCATTATAAGGCCCCATCATCATTTGCTGGTATTCTGTATTGTTAATTGGAGCAAGAGCTTGGGGTAAATTACACTTTTCGTTTTGTTTTCCTGACTTCCTTTTTCACTTTCCTTGCTTCTGCAGCAACACAGAGGGAGGAGGCAGAGATAAATGAATCAGCAGCTCTAATGGAGATCTCTAAGGTTACTGCAGGCTCTGCTTTGTATTCTCCCACTTCAAATCTCTCTCCTGATTGGTTCTTAATCCATTCTGTATTTGCATGTACACACTCCTCTAAACAGAAGCAAAGGGAGTAATAAAATCACCCCTACTCTCCGGCCTTAGGGGTTTTTTTCCTGTTAGACTTCTGGCTAGAGTCCACTAATCTTCTGGTACCTGATCTGGCCAAAGCCTGACTATAACCTGCTCCAGAGAGGAAGACTGCTCCTGCAGGAGACTCAGACAGTGGAGATGTAGCATAAGCAGGGACTTCCTGAGATTCCTCCGCTCCTGCTCTGACTTACTGGCTCCTGTTTCTTATCCAGATCATATGTTTCTCCCAGTGAAGCTACCTTTTCTCCTTTAAAATTTTCAACTTTTTTTCACTCTTGGGGTCCTTCATCACCTGAAAGGAGGATTATAAATTTTGGTGGTCAGTTTTTGACAGATACCATGTGTGTTCTGTTCCTACACTCCCTTGGAGGACCCGCTATGAAGAACTGCTCTCAGAAGGATAGTTCTTACTGGGCCCACTCATGTAGCCTGAGAGACCAACCTTTAACATTTCCAGACCACTATCTTCCCTGTCTTTCAAGGCCTACTTGGAAAAAATATACAATATTAGATATATATATTACATCATCTGTCTGCCTTTAAGAGTCTCAGATGCTCAGAGTTCCATTGGTGTAGTACTGTAGGGATTATATTGTCATGATGCTTTGGCAGATAATAGTAGTTTGTTCTTGCTTTTCCAGCTGTTCATTCCTTTCTATGATGTCAGTCCAAGTATTACTACACAATTGCCTGTGGTATCAAATTAATATTTTTAATTCCCCTCAAAACAAAATTATCTACCAGATTTTCCTGTCAACCTTTGCAGTGAATCTCCACTGTCTGACCAGTATCTCTTCGTGACCATTCTCCTCTCACCAGTCACATCTCTATGATACTTCTGGTATGTTTATGCAATTACATTGTTTGTTTAAAGTAGTTCCTTGCAATCACAAACTTTTCAATTTCATATATTATACATTATTTGGATGTTTGTATGTCCTATGCAGTTTCATCCTCTCCGTATTACCCTTCCCATGGACCACTTGAGAGTATTTCAGATTTAACCTGACAGTCAACTGAGATATAATAGAAAAAATCTGCAAGTATTACACACATAGAAGTATCCGAGGAAGATATTTACTTGACTCACAGAGTGATACATTGATAGCCAATTTTGGTAAAGTTTACTCTGTGTTGCTATAGAGGTAGATATAGAGATGGATATAAGAAAATAGAAATAAAAAATCAGGAAAAAGCAATATCTTTATTATTCAGCACAGCCTTTCTCAAAGGCTTTTGTTATATAATAGCTTTCAATAAAGAAATCACTATGCCCATTTTTAATATATGTGAGGGACAAGGTTAACCAGATCAACTCAAAGGTTGAATCTAATTTCTTTGTGAGCTGAACACTGTGTTAAAAGCCCATGGGTTCACTGCCTGAATCACTTTGATGAATGTGGTGTAGGTAGAGACCTTAAAATTGTCAAATGTTCAGATGTTAACATGCTGATATTGAGAATTGCTTTTCTAGGAAGATATTTCTAGGTGGAATTAAGAGAAGGTCTATCAGGAAGTCTCTGAACAGGGATGCTATTGAATATGGGTGGGCCAAAGGAAGTATTGAAACGTCTCACCAATGGTCACTCAGCAGATTTAAGGATTCATAGCAATTATATCCTTTACTAACACTCAAAAAAACGTGTTAATTTTGCTTTCTCCAAGATTAATAATGTGGACTTCCCAGGAAATGACCTCAGCAAATGTCTAATTGACCAATACCACATGAGTTACTATCTTTAGCAATTCATATCCATAATATTAGAGAATTTCTATTCATGTTACTACTCCTTATTGACAATTATGCAGAAAGACATGGATGTGGTTTTGGCTGTCATGCAATCATGAGGGCCATGAGGGCTTTTTCTGAGTGAGCAGAGAGATACCACCATGACTAATACAGTGAAACCCCTTGTGAGTTTCTACCTCTGTATTCCACCTCTGTAAAGGTTAAGAGAGTAGGGATATTCTGTTTCACTGTTGGATATCTGTGACTTGCTCTCCCGTGTAGCACCATATAAGATTTATGGAGCAGGGGTTAAAAGCAGGTTCGAATCATCTTGCCTGTTTGGCAGGTAATAGCTGTGTTTTCGAGGTTATTTTTCTATACATGTGATCCTTCTCTGTTGTAGTCTTTGTCTGTCCCATAATAAAGGCAAATACCTCTCCTAGCCTTGCCAATGTTACTAGGCTCACCTGATAGTAGGGGATAAGACAAGAATTTAAGAGAAATAACTGTAGGGGTTGGGGATTTAGCTCAGTGGTAGAGCGCTTGCCTAGAAAGCGCAAAGCGCAGGGCCCTGGGTTCGGTCCCCAGCTCCGAAAAAAAGAAAAAAGAAAAAAAAAAGAAAAAAAAGAAAAATAACTGTAGTGAGTATTTGGCTCAGTGGTAGACTGCTTTACTGCACACATGAAAGCCTGGCTTTTCTCTTCAGTATTCAGTCAGTATTGAGGGAACAGAAATTTACTTTGACTAGTGGAGACTTCCCAGTTTTCCCAGCCTTGTGACTCTAGTACTGATTTGACCAAAATTCCAAAGCTCAGTGAATTTGCAGTAGCTCAGGACTAAGTGGTAGATAACTGCTACAAGTAATGACAAAAAATAAAGAGAATCTGATAGCCTGAGTGGGCTGTTGGAAAAGCTAGAGCTTCATTAAATCTTAAAACTAACTTTTTCTCTATAAGAATATCAACCACTCCACAGGTTGGGGTCCAAAATATCAGAATAGCCCAAGCAGGCACAAGAGTCCCACAAAGCAGTATCTCTATCTCAGTTAGGCAACAAAACCTTCCACTCAGGAACAACAGCAAACACTCTGGAGGGGGCTAACTATATCTTTGAAAGTTCATTTTAATACATATTTAAGATGAGATAGGCCACTGCTATTAATCAGAGAAACAGGACAGAATCAGATATTGAACTGTGACCCTGAAGAGAAATTACACAGCCTTTTTAAAGACAAGAACACAAAACAAGGTGGGTTGTAGTATTGTCCATTCTTATTGACACAATGGTGGAGTGATGAATTAAATGCAGGGGAGTGGGTTTAACCTAGGTTATCAGGTTTCAAAACTTCGAATGAGAGCCTTGGGTCAGGCCTAAACATTTTGAACATAAATCAAAATGGTATGGGAGCAAAGGAGTGATCCAGTTGCACATAGGTAATTACAGCACTATAGTCAATGCCTTTACAAATTATGTACCTTAGTTTAGATGACAGACACCTTCTTGCTATATATTCACGTGTAATTTATGATCAACAGACAAATAAGACACATCAAGTGAAAGTTGGTTCCATGGACTCAGTTTCACCCTGCCAAGAGGATGGAGTTATCCATGAGATGGTTTGTTTGAGACTATTTTCTCCTTATTCCTATTTTTAAAATCTCTGAGATGGAATTCTCTTTTTTTCTCCATGCTGCCTCTTTGATTTCTAATCACCCCTGCTATGTGAAGATAAACTGTTTTTCATTTTTCAATTGATGTTCAACGAAAAACCGAGGATTTATTTATCAAGGCAATATAGGTATATGATATAAACTATTGATTGACCCATCTATTATTTGCTTGCTTACAAATTATGAGTGTGAGGAAAAAAGCATCAAACTGAAAACATATTGCATGTGTTTTCTTAGTTGCTCTTACACAGGCCAGAAAATATTAGGATTTTCAAAGGTTATTGGCATGAGGTTTAGAAATAATTTTTAAGGCATCCAACAAATTCAACAGAGAAATGAATAGATCTAGGTCTAGTCACACAGTCTACAAAGGGAAAAGAACAGGAATAGGTTGATTTATTGAGAGGTGAAATCAGACTGCTTTCTTCTGAGCTCTTGGGTTTCTCCTAAATTCTTGCTACACCAAATTAATGACTGAGACCTAGAGTCTAACCTCACTTTCTTCCTTTTTCACACAGTGTGTTTCTACCCATGATACCATTGGTGAGCATATCTCTTGTCTTATTTTTATAACTTGGGCTTCTCCTGCATTAAGAAATCATAGTATCCTAACGCTAAGCAGTATCCTTACAGATATGCACATATGCCATGGATTCTTCATTCCACATGATTCATGAGTTTATTACATCTATCCCAAATTTATATACACCATCCCAGTATGACTTTAGAAGAAGTATCCTATTTGAATTTTCACCCTCTCTGTGACTTCTATCATTTGAGGAACTAATTTATCAAAACTCAAAAACTTCATCTCATGGTTCTGTACAAAAAGATAATAAGATAGGCAGATGTTAATAGCCAATTCATTGTCTTTTAAAATTAAGATTTTTATTTATTTGCACCTAAACTGTTGCCCCTGTCTCTCCTTTTAGAGTTCTTTAAGTCATTCCCACATCCATTTGCCTCTAAGAGGGTGCTCCCCCAGGCATCCCCTTCCATGGGGCATCATGTCTCTCTACAGGATTAGGTGAATCCCCTTCCACTGTGGCTAGACAAGGCAGTCCTCTGCTACATAAGTGCTGAAGGGGAATGGGCAAGCCCATGTACACTCTTTGGTTGGTAGTTTAGTCTCTGGGAGCTCCCAGGCATCCAGCTTAGTTGATGCTCTTTTTATTTCTATGGCATTGTCATCCCCTTCACTTCCTTCAAGCCTTCCCCTAACTCTTCCATAGGGGTCTCCAATCTCAGTCCTATGCTTAACTATAAATATCTGCATCTGGCTCAGTATGTTGTTGGTGTATCCTAACAGAGGATAGTTATGCTTGGCTCCTGTCTGCAAGCACAACATAGCTTCATTTATAGTGTCAGGGTTTGTTGTCTGCCAGTGGAATAAATCCCAAGTTGGTCCAGTCACTGGATGGCTCTTTCTTCAGTCTTTGCTCTAGTTTTTTTTTTCCTTATTTTTTTTTAAAGAAACAATTCTTGCTCAAAAATGTTGAAGGTAGGTTAATGACTCCATCCCTCTATTGGGGCCTCTATCTATTGGAGGTTATTTCTTCAGTTTCCATTTTCCCACTGTTGAGCATTGTCGAAAAGACATCCCCACTGAGTCCTGGAAGCCTTTCACATCCCAGGTCTCTGGGGCATTCTAGAGGTTCTCCCAATTCCCAACATTGCCAGCTGAATATTTCCATTCATTCTCCTGTCTCCCCAACCCCTACCTAATCCTGCCCGTTTCACCTCCTCTTCATTCTCCCAGTCAAGTCCCTCCCTTCCTCTGGCATCCATGATTATTTTTGCTGCTTCTGAATGACATTGAAAAATCCTTGCTTGGGTCTTAATTCTTGTTAAACATCTTATGGTCGGTGGGTTTTATTATGGGTATTCTGACATTTTGGCTAATATACATTTACCAGGGAGTGAAAACAATGCCTGTAATTTTGGGTCTGGATTACTTCTCTCAGATTGATATTATTTAGCCCCACCCATTTGCCAACAGAATGCATCATGTCCTTTTTTTTAATAGCTGAATACTATATTATTGCATAAATGAGCCACATTTTCTGGATCCATTCTTTGGCTGAGAGACATCTAGGTTGCTTCAAGATTCTCCTTAATAATAGGCTTTTATGGACATAGTGGAGCATGTTTCCTTTTTGGATGATGGACGCTTTTTTGGGGTATATGCCCAGAAGCCCTACAACTAGGTCTTCAGTTTGAACTGTTTCCTATTTTCTGCAGTACAGGCAGATTGATTTGCAGAGTGGTTGTACCAGTTTATAATCCCATTCCCTATAGAGGAGTGTTCCTCTTTCTCCACATCCTTGCCTGCAGGTGCTATAACGTGAATTTAGACATCATTTATATTTCACACAAAGAAAGTGGAATTTTAGGAGCACTTACAGTAATTGGTAGGTAATGACAAACTTGATAATGAGTCTGAGAAGAGAATTGATATTGTCCTTGAGGTAGGAAATGTGTCATGCAGCTGAAGAAATGATGAATGTGGAGCTGATATGCACAGGACATTTTTATATTGTTCTTTGTCTCTATTCTTTTGAGAGAGAATTTATGTTAATGCTAAGTATGTTGGGTTGTGATACCTGCCAATAATGTGGGGCACTGGTCATCTCTAGGAAAAGTCCCAGGACAGCTCTATTTTTTTTCGTGTACTATGCACTGCCTTTTCTTACTGAGGGATGTTTACCATATGTTCGGGGGGTCATATATATTAATATAGAAGTATCACTGATAATCTACAGAGTCATTATGGCTCCTGCTGTGTTACTAAGAGATCATTTTCTGAGTAAGTAGAAAAACCTTGGAGATAGTACTTCTTTCTATGTTAGTAATTGTGGGAAAGTGGAGTACAGCACAGAAATTTCAGAGAAAGTATAAACTTAGGTATTTTCTGATTTTTTTTATTCAAGAAAAACAAAAATACAACACAGATCAAATTTGATGAAAGATAAAAACCACAGATTTGTTTCCCAATTCTTTAATCTTAGTACTCTACTATTGAGATGTTGTATATTAGTAGGGGAGGGAATGACCTAGAAAAGGTAAATACTCATTGATACTCAAGTTTACACACATAAAGGAATATCAATGTAGATATCAATCTTAATTATGGTTAATATGCAGAGGTAAATATAATCAAAAAACAATTAAACACAGAAATTTCTGGATTTATGGAAAACTTTTACTATAGAAAAAAATAATCTCTCACTTACTGGCTCTTTATGTTGTAGAACATGGGGAAAGAATTGTCCAGTCTGAAATCTGTGGAAGCAGAGAAACTGAAGCAAGATTTGTGCTCAGCACTGTTTTCTAAGTAAAAGGTGAAGGCATGTTAATTCTGTGCTAATTGTGATCATAGTATTATAGGAATTTTTAAAGAGGGCCAAAGTTTATATAGGACATTGAGGAAAATTCAATATAGGTGAATATGGTTTTGAAATACATGCAAAGATTTTGTTCAATAAGCGACTCACTTTTTAAACATGAACTGCTGATTAATAGCTACCTTCCCTCTTACATTATATTTCATATACTTTAGTTCAAAGTTCATGGTTTGAACAAATAGGACCTGTAAATATTAAGGAGAGGAATTAAGCAGTTTTTAATCAAGGGTTGTATCTAATGAGTGGAGGATGATTTCTTAGTTTCAAGGTTAGTCTTAGATATGTCTGTCGTATAAGGTGTACATCACTGTATCACTCTTAAAAGATAAAATGGCCTTTTCCCAAAATTAAAACAAAACAAATAAGTATCCAACACTGAATGTAAAAATGTTCCACCACTTGTTAAATTGTTTCACTAAAAGTATTTAGAGGTATTTTTCATTTATTTGAACTGGCAAAGACAAAGAAATTTCTATTGGTAAAATCCATATAACATTGTTCCAATACATATTTGATGTACTATGCCCTGGTACGCTTCGGGAGAAATACTTTAAAACTCAATACCTCTTCATTTTTCTAGTATTATCAATATAAAAGATTTACAATGAAAAACTTATCAATTCCAATAAAATGAGATGCTTGGAGAAATATTGAAGGAAAAAAAAAGCCAGTGCTCTGATTCTGAAAGAACTCAATAGAAGATATCTGTTTGTTTTTTCACAAGCCCGACTAAAACCCAGAAATATATACTTTAGGGTTCCTTTCCTATTCTCTGGGATGAATAACTATTAGACTCCTCCCACTCCAATCACAAATTAAATAGAACAGTCACTGCTGTCTCCTGTAACACCCACTGATGTGTTTCTCTGAGAAGAAATTAAGGACAATTAGAAGGGCATACCAAAACATAGGAAGTAATATCTGGCCCCTGAAATGCAGTCTCTTGCACTGTAAAATTTGCCAGGAGAAACAGAGGGATGACATGAGGCTGACATCAAAATCAGATTAATATGAGGAACAAAAGAACACACAGGGCCCAAGATAATAAATGCCAAACTTCAGTATTTTGATTTCCAAACATTCAATTATTTATCTAGTCTAGGAAATGAACTTGCTAATCCTGTAGATGGTGCTGCCTAGTATAAAAGTATTTCATGGTATTCTCTTTAAATTTCAGATATAATTGTATCATTAATTATATTTATGCACAAAATTTTGTGGATATATGAACACATATACACACACATACAAACACACACAGAGAGACACAAATACACAAGTGCATACATTTTGAAGCACCATCACATTAATATATAAAGTATACTATTGTCTTCAATTTTAATCTGTAACCTATAGATAAACATTGAGGTGTCTGTTTTGTTTCAAATCATACAATTACATTTTGAAGGATGAAACTTAATAAAATACATTTTACTGTTAAAAAACTGCAATTTTTAACTATAAAAAGTCAAATAAAGTTAAAATGAGTTTGTGGCCATTTTATCAACAACAGTACAAAGAGTGACCATTGACACTGCATGATTTTCATAAATTATTGATTTACAATTTGTTGTAAACAGGCAAGGTGATTGGATTTCATGAGTAATTAAATAAGGAGACAAGGATCAATCTGTCCTTTTTGGGGAACTGTGATGGTTACCGAAAGTAGAGACTGTACATGAGCTGGAAAACAAAATTCTGCAGATGTACAAATGCTCATCATTGTTTCAGTCTGTTCATTTTCACTGCATCACTCTGTGGAGCATCTAGGGACAATGCTAGAAAAGCTTGGAAAGTCACTTAATTTACTCTTTGCGAAATGGTCATCCATGAAGAAAGGTTCATTGTTTAGTGGTGTCATATCATGTGCTACATCACCATACTACAGCAGTAATGAATACTCTAGGTTCTAAGACCACATATCTGTAATGATGGAAAGGAATAGTGTTAGGATTGCAAACAGCTGTGTAGTCTTATTAGTTTGCACATTTGTAACACAGTGCATCATAGAAAAATACACAAAGAACATCCAAGTAAGTTTTACTGAGAAAATTGGGTTTAAAGCTACCTTATAAAGTGTCTTTGAAATATCACAGAAGATGGATCCAATAATTCAGAGAAAAAAACATTAGAGTAATTTAAATTATTACCACATGATATGGTAATATAAGTTCACCCTGCATAGACCTAACTATACCTGAATATATATTCGATGCACAAATAAAAAATATAAGCACATGATTGTCAAACATGAAATAATGAACACTATTTGTTCCATTTTTGCCAGGAAACAAAAACCTACTTTGTTTTCCAATTATTCAAATGGAGATGGATAGTACCATAATTGAACTGAGAACCGTCTCAACTGAATGTTATTTTCTCCCTATATAAATGTTAAATATTTCATATTTAACATATACAAATGTTAATATTTCAATAGTTGTCAACCCATCATAAATAGCAAGAATTAATGAAGTCATTCACATTGTTACCTGGATCATCTTAAAACTGTTTAAATGTACTAATCACTATATGAGGGGACATTTCTTCCCTTTTTTCTCAATAATTTATTTTTCATTCAGTTGACATCCTGATTGCAGCCCTGTCCTCTTCTCCTGGTTAAGGAATATGGTCACTGATCAATCTCAAACATAATAGTCCAGTATCCTCCTGTCAAAAGGAAATGCAGGGAAAGAATGGAGCAGAGATGGAAGGAAAGGCCATCCAGAGGCTGCCCCACGTAGGGACCATTCCATCTGCAAAACCAAACCTAGACACTATTGCTGATGTTAAGAAGTGCTTGCTGACAGGAGCCTGATATAGATGTCTCCTGCAAGGTTCTGCCTGAGCCTTACCGACACAGATGCAGATGCTAAGCACAGGGCCTCAATGGAGGAATTAGGGGAAGGACAGAAGGAGCCAAGAGGTTTGCAATCCCATAAGAAGAACAACAATATCAAACAACCAGTCCCTTCCAAGTTTCCCAAGGAGTAAACCACCAACCAAATTACACATATGGATGGACCCACAGCTCCATTTCCATATGCAGCAGTAGATTGCCTTATCTGACACTTAGTCCTTTTGTGGCTCTATGATCTAGCATATGGGAATGCTAGAGAACTCATGTAGGAGAGGGTGATTGAGGGAGGAGGAAAGGGGTATGGATTTTGTGGAGGGGAAATTGAGAAGTGGGATAAAATATAAAATAAAAAATATGTCCATTGAAACCCTATTTTCTCTGAACTGCTTTCACACTTCAAGTTCTGTTTTCAAAATTACTGTAGTGGCCAAGCAACCACTGAGATGCTTTGTTTTCAATAATTGAATTTCTCAGTTACATATTATAGCAGACTGTCTCTTTTCTATCCTCTAGCACTTGTATACTTAGGAAATTAAAACAACAAATCAGTTTTAAATTATATATTTAGTTTCAGTGATGATCTATTTTCTGTTCAACTCATTTTTTCAAATATGAGTTTAATTACACAATTTCCTTTAATAGTCATTGCAATCACACACACACACACACACACACACACACACCGACACACACGCACAGACACACACAGACACAGACACAGACACACACAGACACACACAGTCACACACAGACACACAGACACTCACACACACACAGACACACACACAGACACACAGACACACAGACACAGACACACACAGTCACACACAGACGTACACACACACACACACACACACACATATATATATATATATATATAATACACATATACATATGTTGATGTTTGCCTGTGTGTATAAATATTCCTAAATGCAAAAACAAAATATGTATGTCATGTGAGTTAGGAAGTTGATTTTATTTTGTTATGTACTTCTTCCCTTCTTCCTGATCTTTTGAGAAGTATTTTACCTGTTTTATCTTTAAGCAAACAGTCAATAAAATGCAACCAAGTCCCAGGACTGAAAGCTTCATTTGGTTACTAGAGATGACCTTTTGGGACCATTTGGATCATTTGGAATACTTTCATATATATATATATATACATATGAAATATGTATATATATATATATATGTATGTAAGTACAGGTGATGATACTGAATTATGGTTCTATCCTACTCCTCAAATGCTCCTTAATTGTAGCTCTCTATTTATTCGTTCAATTACCTTCCTCCCCCATCCCGATTCCAAATTATTCCTCCATTCACAGGTTCCTTATATATCCATAACTATATAATACTTTTCTTTCTGTTCTCTAACATAATCTCTCTCTAGTGTCTAGTCACTTAAGTATACTTATCATTTGTGTTTCTCTTGGCGGTATAGTAATTATGCTTGACTGTACAGATAATATCCATGTATAAGTGAATATATATATATATATATATATATATATTTTCTTTCTGGACCTGGCATAACTCATAACTCACAGATTTATCCCATCCCATCCACCCACCAACTCCCTCATGTAGCATGTAAAATTAGATATTGCATTAAATACTAGGTTACTGTATATCTGTTGATTTATGTTTATTTGTTCAATTTGATGTACTGATCAGCCTGTGTGCTCTGTTTTATAATTAAAGAGAGGATTTAGCCTACGTTTGACAGTCTTCCTCCAAAATGAGTGTACCCAAATTAATATTTAAAATTGCTGATCCACTGTCAGCAAGCCACTAAGCAGCATTATTACCTACTGCCTATTTTCTAATTCCTTCTCATAGGTGTCTGTGATACATTTCTGACAAGACTGTCCCTTTTGAAAGCCAATATGGTTGTTTGGAAAATAAATGTATCAATCTTCATGTTAATTTGGGTCAACGTGATTATTACACCAAAGAAAGGAGACTATTATAGAAAATCTTAGAAATATGTCATGTAATGTGAATGGAAGAAAATCATGTCATGGCTCAGAGTGTTCTGGTGTAGTGAAAGACAGAAGATATTAATAAATATTAGTATATGGGGAGCTCAGGACCAGGTGCTGAATGTTGTCTACTTACACATAATATTGGCATTAACTGGAAGGTAGAATTTAAAGTGATCTGCTAACTGCCTCTCATAAGATTATTTCTCAGAGGTTGTGTGTACTTTGAGAAGCTGAAAAAGGATCTATTGTAAACATGTAAGTGGAGTTACAGTGTGAACTAAAAGCTACTTCCTAGTCAATTAAGTATTCTAAATAGAACATATGTATCCAGTGCTAGTATCATTCAATATCTTTAGTAATATTTTACTGTGGCATTTCTTCACTCATCATAACCTGAATTTATATGTCATTTGTTTATCATGCCCAGCTAATTATAGAGAACCAGAAAAGTAGTTAAAATTATAGGAAGAGTTAATTCTGGTAGTATTAGTAGTCTGAATTTTCATCTCAGGAAAAATCATTTATGTTTCCAGTATTGGAAAAATATTTCAAGGAAATACTTTTATTGAAAAAAATCCTGTGTTCTTTGGAAAACAGTTGACAGGTCATGTTAATCACTTACATGTCAGCCTTTACCATAAGCTCTCCTTCTCTCTCTCCTCATTCCTCCTGTATTCATTCCTACATTCTTTCACCTTTTTTACTTCTGTATTTTTGTTTATCTGCCTGTGAAATTTAGAGTTAATGTTATGGAATCCGTGGCCTCCTTCTACCACGTGGTTCTCAATATAGAGATCACACCATCACCAGCAGTCTTAATACAAGCTATAATTACTTATATCCACTTAACAGTTGACTTTCACTTGTTATTATTTAATAATTTTTTATTTATGGCATATATAGATACACGTCTAATTATAACAATTATTAATTAATTATGATTTTAACAATGATGTTTATAATTGGCAATCCTTATCTATATAGGCACTGAATCTCTCTAGTTTACCAGAAGTAATATTTTATTTTATCTTTCATACAATAACATATTAATTTTCATGCTTCTCTTTACTCTCTGCAACTTTTCATAAATTTCACTTCTATTAACTTAAAATTAATTTCATCTCTTTATTGTTATTACATGACTGTATATTTAATGTATACATATATTACTATCCCTTTCAACAGAAGAACGGAGGTCTATGTTCTCAGTTACCCAAACATACACAGAAGCTTAGGGTACATGAATTGAAGTTTTATTTTAATATAGAAAACTTTGTTGTTTATGTTTATTATTAGTAAGTAAGACTTTGATTGCTCTGGTGTATATCTCACTTAATATCACCACCGGTTAATGTTGATGAAGATAATAACAAGTAAATATCTGGTGAAACAGAAGATTCAGAACAAGAGCTTCAAATAAGACTGTATCAACTTTCCCGAAGATTACATCCCCTGCACTATATAAAGGCCACTTATACGTTATTTTTTGAATACAATAGGTCTGGTGTAATTGATATACACTTAGTAAGCCTTCCAATGACAAAACATACTAATTTTAGTAAGTATGTACAACATCTATTCACAGAAATTTTACTTTTAAATGTATTCAAGAAATTAAATATGATTGCAAAATTTTTATTTGCCTGTCAATTTTAGGTTACTGAAATGGTTGCATTGGCTATGGTTGAAGTAACAAGTCTATTTTCAATGTTCTCTGGAATTTCTTCTATGCAAGAATGCTGGAGTACAGTAGTTTTATATTGGATCCCTCCTCACACAAGTCTTAATTTTCCAAGGATCAAATAGTATATTTTCGTCCATTAGTCCTCTCCCCATTCAGTCCCACATTCTCTGTTGAGATACTTTTCATATAACACTAGCAGGCACTATAGCAAACTTCTAGTGTCATTCTAAGAAAATTGCCATTTCTACTATACAGTTTGTGTGGTGGCTTAAAGGTAACATTTCTTTGTTACATCAAAGTTACAATAGTCTACTAGACATTATTATTATGTACTATGATTCAGGCATCTGTAAGTAGCACTAAAGAACCATGGCACAGAGAAATAACAGTGAATTAACAGATTGCTTAATTTTGGAGCCCAGAGTCACAGTCATAAGAGCACGCAGAAATGAAGGCATTTTTCTATGTAGCCAGGATCTAGAGTCAAATAGGTAGATGCTGGTGAGCCCCGAGGCAACACTGGCTGGCTTTTTTTTTTTTTTTTACTATCAGTTGATATCTATGTCTAGAGTAAATTACATTTCCTTCTGTCTTCCCCTTTCAAACTTTCTTCTGCCTTTCCTGCAACATGGGGTTGATGGAGTGACATATGAATCAATAGCTCCCTCAGAGATCTCCAAACTTACCACAGACTTTTCTTTTTAATGTCCAAGTGTCAGATCTCTGTCTTTGAATGATTCTTTGTTCATTCCCTATTGGAATGCACATAAATGTCAAATCAGAGGCAACCTGAGCTAATAAAGGTCTCTGAAGCCAGTATTTTAACAACCAGTCTCCTTACTAGAGTCCAGTTCTCAAGTGGATCTAGCCAAAGTCTGACTATAAGATGCTCCAGAGAAGGATGTCTCTTGAATCCTGCAGGTGACAAAGCTAATGAAATCCCAGCATGGGCAGGTACTTGCAGGTGTCCCCTTTGCTCCTTCTCTGAGATACCTCCTTGAATTTCCTGTGCAAGTAATGTTTTCCTGCTTTTGATTTAAAATCTTCAGCCCTGCCTCAGTTTTAGATCCTATACATCTTGTAGATTTAGATACAAGGAATATAATTTGATTTGGGAACCAGTATCAATGAAGTCTAACATTGACTCTCTTCCTTGTTATCATAGTACTGCCATCAAGGGTTTCAAATGCTAACTTTCCAATCCATATTGTATAGTCGTCTTGCCTTGGGAAATAATAGTTCATATGGGGTGTTTTATCTTCCATGTATGCCAGTTCCTGTCTATGAGGTCAGGCGAGTGATGAGAGTCTTGGAACACTAATTGTTTAACTGTAGTGTTGGACTAATATTTTATCTCACTATTGCAAGAAATTTAGCCACTACATTTTTGTAACATGCTTCGACAATGTTTCCTACACTGCCTGACCCTCTTATTCATCATTTTGTTCCTACCACTCAATTATGTATGTCATATCATATCTTTTTATACAGATGTACTGTTTGGTCTGAGTTGCTCCTTTTAACCACAAAATGTTTTCTTGCCATTCTTAATGGAAAATAAATTGTTTCACATAATAAACCTGGTCATAGATTTATCTTCTTTCTCTACTCATATCTCCATCTCTTCCCAGTCATCCACCACCTCTTCATTTCACTTCAGGAAAGAGAACACCTACAAAAGACAACAACCAAACACAACAAACAAGACACATCATAAAAACAAAAGAAAAAGGCCTTCATATATATGCTAATCACGACAATCCAATAGGAGGAAATGATTTCCAAGATCAACCAAAAGAGTAAGAGACACACCTGATATGCTCAGGAATCCCACAAAAACACAAACTAACAACTATAATGTATACACAAGGACCATGAGAAGACCCTGGGAGTCCCACTGACTCATGCAAGCAGGGATAATATGTGCTCAGAGAGACTGAAGCAACAGCACACATCCTTCCTCAATTATATATATATATATATATATATATATATATATATATATATATATATATCACTTATTATCTGGAGTACTTCCATGTCTTATGAAATTATATTCTTTTGAAATTTCCCCCTTTGTGTAAATCTGAGAGCCAAACAATTTCGGGTCAGAAGTGATAATAAGTATAGATTCCATAGAGTCAAGTAAAAAAGAAAGCACAAGCAGTCATACAGGTATTAAATCACAGAGGACCATCAGAGGAAGAAGTTTACATACATAACAGAATGATGTATTTAAAGAAAAACATTACAAAGTTCTAGCTGTGTTGAGATACGTGTAGACATTGAGATCTAAAAGAGATAGATAGAAACAGATAATAGAGGAAAATAGGGAGGGGAGAAAATCATCTTTATTATTATACATTGCCTTATTCAAAGACTGTTTTCTAATAGATTTGGACAAGGAAAACACAAATCCAGTTCTCATGACGACTAACTTGGAATTGTTATGTGTTCCATGGAATTAAGGTACTAGGACAAATGGATCAAATCAAAAAATCAATTTGACTCCTGGGGATCTGCCATATCCCAGGTCACTGTGAATTACTAAACACCCTCAACCATCCATCACCAACACTGGCAGGTGCATATTTCCATCATTCTCCTAGTGCACTGAGCCTCACTCCTGTCCCTCCAAACAGCTGATCCTGCCTCCTATCCACCTTCTACCCTCCTCTCCAACCTAGCTCTCTCCTTATTTCTGACACCCACGACAATTTGATTCCCCTTCTAATTACGATTTAAGCATCCTAACTTGGACTTTCCCTCTTCTTTACCTCTTTTGGTTTTGTAAGGTGTATTATGGATATTCTGTACTTTTGGCTAATATCTTATTATCACTGCATACACACAATACTTGTCCCTTTGGGTCTGGGTTACCTAATCCAGGATGATATTTTTCAGTTCAATCAATTTGCCGCAAAATTAATGATTCCATTTCTTTTAACATCTGAATGGTACACCATAGTGTAAATGAAAAATATCTTCTGTATCCATTTTTCAGTTAGTGGGTGTTTGGATCACTTTTATGTTCTGGCTGTTAGTAATAAAGCTGGTATGAACATAGTGGATCATACACCCTTGTGTAATAGTGGAACTTCTTTTGGGTATATGCTCAGAATTAGTATAGCCAGGTCTTCAGGGAGCACATTTCCCAATTTTCTGATAAAGTGCCAGATTGATTTCCATAGTGGTTGGACCAGTTTGAGGCTGCACCAGCAGTGGAAGAGTGTTGCTCTTTTTCTACATGCTTGTATTGTTGTTTGAAATTTTTACCTTGCAATTCTTATTGGTGTAGGAAGAAATATCAGGGTTGATGTGCATGGCTGTAGTCGATATGGGGACAGTGAAATTGAAGAAATAACCTCCAGCAACCAGAGGCTGCCTCCATTGGAAGAATGGGGACACCAACCTACCTATAATACTTTTGACACAAAATTGTTCCTTTCTAAAAGAAATGTACAGAAAAATATGGAGCAGAGACTAAATGGCCAATGAGCAGCCTATCCCCTACCCCTATCCCTACTCCCATCCGCATATATATGAATCTGAGGACTGCCTTGACTGGCCTCAGTGGGAGAGGATGCACATAATCTTGCACAAACTTGATACGTAGCAGTGGGGATACCCAGAGTAAGTCAAAATATAAGCAGAGATAACCTAGTGAAGGCAGGAACAAGCCCAGTTCATGTGACTTCAGTGGGTCTGTGACTTCCTATGAACTTTCCTCTTGTTGATTCTGATTTCAGAATGTCCTCCATCTCCATCTCTGAGATTCTTGGAGCTTCCTTTACTTTGAGCCTTCTCGGTAGATTTTAATGGACACTTCCTATTTAGACCTTAGTGTTTCTGTCTTTTGCTTTTGTGTCTTGTCTGCCAGTGGGTCTCTTTATTTGTTCTTATCTGCTACATCTGGAAATTTCTTGGATGATGGTTACAAAAAGCATTAATCCTCCATGGTACTCTTGATTGTGGCTTGGTTAACATGGACTGCAGTCTAAGAATCACATAGTAGAAGTTGCATACCATATTTTTTGTCAGAGTCTGAGTTACTTGTATTAGAATATTTTCCCAGATCAATAAATTTGCCTGCAAATTTTATGATTCTATTGCTTTTAATGGCTGAGTAGTATGCAATTGTGTTAGTGTACTGAATTTATCAATTTTCAGTTGAGGATCATCTTGACTGCCTGTAATTTATGTCTCTTAGGAAGAGAGAAACAATGGACATAGTTCAACAAGTTGTCTCTGTGGTGGGATGAATCACAATTTGGGGTTCTTGCTAAGCTGGTTCAACCTGGAGCATAAAGACTGAGTTTTGTCTTCCTGATGAACTGCCACACTGATTTTCAGAATAGCAATATAAGTTTACATTCCCACAAACAATGTATGTGAGATTTTCTTACTCTACATCACAGGTAGCATGTGTTTTCACATGTTTTGTTGTTCTCAGCCGTTCTCAACATGGGAAATGAAACCAAAAAACTAGTTTTCTTTTGCTTTAACTGATTTCAAACTGTATTAAACATTTCTTTAAATGTTTATCAGATTTTGATGTATTCTTATTGAGAATTCTTGGTTTTGATCTGCACTATAGTTTTTTTTAAAAATCTTCTTCTTGTGTCTGTATCATTTCTGTAATATAGAAGAAGGCTTACTGTAAAAAGGGAGATAATATGAAAGCTGTGTCTGAAAACAGTTACCTTCAAGAATAAAAATGTTTGAAAAAAGGTTGCCAAAGAAACTGGCTGATGAACTCAAGAAGTTAGACAGAAGGGAGATAAATAACCCTATAAAAATGGGTTTCAGAGCTAAACAAAGAATTCACACCTGAGGAATGCCGAATGTCTGAGAAATACCTAAAGAAATGTTCAACATCTTTAGTCATAAGGGAAATGCAAATCAAAAGAACCCTGAGATTTCAGCTCACACCAAAGCAAATGGCTAAGATCAAAAACTCAGGTGACAACAAATGTTGGCAAGGATGTGGAGAAAGACAAACACTACTCCGTTGTTGGTGGGATTGCAGACTAGTACAACCATTCTGTAAATCAGTCTGGAGGTTCCTCAGACAATTGAAAAATGAACTCACTGAGGACCCAGCTATACCTATCTTGGGCATATACCCAAAAGATGCCCCAACATATAAAAAAGGCACATGCTCCACTATGTTCATAGCAGCCTTATTTATAATAGCAGAAGCTAGAAAGAACACCGATGCCCTTCAACAGAGGAATGGATACAGAAAATGTGGTACATCTACACAATGGAATATTACTCAGCTAATAAAAACAATGACTTTATGAAATTCATAGGCAAATGGAGGGAACTGGAAAATATCATCCTGAGTAGGCTAACCCAATCACAGAAAAACACACATGGTATGCACTCATTGATAAGTGGATATTAGCCCAAATGCTCGAATTACCCTAAATGCACAGAACACATGAAACTCAAGAAGGATGACCAAATTGTGAATGCTTCACTCCTTCTTTAAAAGGGGAAGAAGAATACCCTTTAGAGGGAATTGGGAGGCAAAATTTAGAACAGACACAGAAGGAACACCCATTCAGAACCTGCACCACATGTGGTCCATACATATACAGCCACCAAACTAAATAAGATGGATGAAGCAAAGAAGTGCAGGCTGACAGGAGCCGCATGTAGATCGCTCCTGAGAGACACAGCCAGAATATGGCAAATACAGAGGTGAATGCCAGCAGAAAATCACTGAACTGAGAACGGGACCCCCATTGAAGGATTCAGATAAAGGACTGAAAGAGCTTGAAGGGGCTCGAGACCCCATATTAACAACAATGCCAACCAACCAGAGCTTCCAGGGACTAAGACACTACCCAAAGACTATACATTGACTGACCCTGGGCTGCAACTGCATAGGTAGCAACGAATAGCCTAGTAAGAGCAACAATGGAAGGGGAAGCCCTGGGTCCTGAAAATACTGAACCCCCTGTGAACATGACTTTGGGGTGGTGGTTGGTAATTTGGGGAGGATAGGGAAGGGAACACCTATAGAGAAGGGGAGCAGGAGGGGTTGGGGGATGTTGACTTAGAAACCTGGAAAGGGAATAATAATTGAAATGTAAATAAGAAATACTCAAGTTAATAAAGATGAAAGAAAAAAAAGAAACTGACTGATCTTAAAACAGAGTTTTAATCTCCTATAAAAACTTTTCACTTCCAGGGAAACAGGTTAGATGACTATATTGTTCTTCCTCTTGTGTTCTCTTCCTTTACAGGGCTTTCAATCCTTCCCCCAACTCTACCATAAAGGTTTCTGGACCATTTAAATGTTTGTCTGTGAGTATTTGCATCTGGTTAAGTCTGCTAGGTACAGCCTCTCAGAGGATAGTTATGCTAGACTCTGTTCTGTAAGCTTAACAGGATATCACTGATAAGGTTAGAGATTAGTGTTTACCCATGCCATGTGTTTGAAGTTGGGCTGGTTATTGGTTCAACATTCCCTCAGTCTTTGTTCCATTTTTGTCTCTGCATTTCTTTTAGACAGAAAAAACCTTTGCGTCCAATCATTTATGGATGGGTTAGTGTCCTTACCTCTCTACTGGAGAACCTGCCTCGTTATAAAAGAATGCCACTTCAGGTTTCATATCCCCACTATTGGGCATTTTGTGTAAGGTCACTGCATTGACTCCTGGGAGCTTTACCCATCCCAGGTCTCTGGGACTTCCTAGAGATTATCCACAAACCATCATCCTGGCTGCTATAGATTTCCACTTGTTTCATTGGCCCTCTGTGCTTCTCATCTGTTTCTCCCCACACCAAATTCCTCCCACCCGCATTTCTCTAACCCCAGGGAGCTCTCAGAGACTGAGCCCCCGACCAAAGTACATACACCAGCTGGAAAAAGGCCCCTGTCCCATATGGATCAAACATACAGCTCAGTCTCCATATTGTTCTCTCAACAACAGGAATACAGGGTCTCTCTAAAACTGTATCCTGACTGTGGCACATTATCCAACAGGGCTCCCTTGTCTTTCCATAGTGGGCAAGAATGTATCTAATCTGCCAGAAATTTGATTTGCTACATTAGAGAGATACCCCACACTCTCAGAGGAGAAGGTTGAATGGGGGAAGGATTCTATAAGGGGATGACTTGGAGTGGGAAAACTTAGGATGTAGGAAATACTGTAAGATGTAAGTAAATATATTCATAAATAGTATTAAAGAAAAATTCAAATAAATAGAAGTAAAAGATAAAACAAACAAACAAACAAACAAACAAACAAAGGCAATTGTTGGAGATGTGACTCAGCAACTTAGAACACCTAAAATTTCCAGGATCAATTCCATATACATGTACGGTAATTTTAAATCCATCTTTTAATTCACAGCTGAGGAATGCCGAATGGCTGAGAAACACCTAAAGAAATGTTCAACATCTTTAGTCATAAGGGAAATGCAAATCCTAACACCCCTGAGATTTCACCTCACACCAGTGAGAATGGCTAAGATCAAAAACTCAGGTGACAGCAGATGCTGGCGAGGATGCGGAGAAAGAGGAACACTCCTCCACTGTTGGTGGGATTGCAGACTGGTACAACCATTCTGGAAATCAATCTGGAGGTTCCTCAGACAATTGGACATTGCACTACTTGAGGACCCAGCTATACCTCTTTTGGGCATATACCCAAAAGATGCTCCAACATGTAACAAAGACACATGCTCCACTATGTATGTAATAGCAATTTATATAAGGTATGCACTTTTAAAGTGAGGCTCAGACTTTCTTTTTTTTTCTTTTTTCTTTTTTTTTTTTGTTCTTTTTTTCGGAGCTGGGGACCGAAGGCAAGGGCTCTACCACTGAGCTAAATCCCCAACCCCAGAGGCTTAGACTTTCAAATGGTCTTATCACACAAATTAGGGACTTTGCTAGAATGACATTTGCCAATTAGATGGTAAGGTGATGAGGCTCAGAACCAGACAGGTGAGATGAACATACACCCCATACAGTGAGGTACTTCTACAACTGTCTCTTTAAACCTTTCCCTAAGGCATTGAGTTTACCTGTGCTTACATTTACAACAGGAGATTTTTTCATATTTGTTTGTTGCTTTATAGAAGAGAATTAAAAGTTCCTATTGGTGAGAATGTTGATTGCTTTGGGTATGGTATTTGTGTAATTAAACTTAGTACTGGAACAAAATATCTCCTTTATATGAGCTAGCTCCTCCATAGGAGCACTAATGATGCTTCAGAGAAGTAAACCTGAAGACCATGCTAAGTTGTGGATTTTGCATGTTTATTAATAAATTTGAGAATCAAGATGTATTACCTAGTTTAATAATGGTATACATTATATACATAAATTCAAAGTTCCTGTTGGATTCAATGCCAATTCCAGGAAGGAAAAAGTTACATGTAATATGGGTAACATAAACATATATTTGAGGCAGGGGAAGCCATGGCAACCTCTAAAGAACCAATAGCTATTGATTATTTAAATGAAGCACTAGGTAAAATGCTTCCATTAAAAATATGTTTGCTTTCACAGGTTATTACTATACTACGTGTCCATTTCTTAATTTTCATCATTTCTCTCACTTGTACTTCCTAGGAGGAAATAATCCTCAAGACATCTCAATACCCCTCTTCTAGAGAGATAATTAATTGAAAAATTCTGTAGAATTCCTCAACCTGCTGGAACTTAAGAACTTTCAAACAGCCATGTGAGACCATCCTACTCTCAGGGACTCTTGAGGGATAAAAAAAGTGCTGGAAAAAATGGAAGTGCTCTCAAATGTTTTGTATATTTCCGGTCTCCAAGTGAAATTTTTGACATTTTCAGGCAATCTTCCCCATGACACATGACAAATAAATATCTTTGATTGTATTTGGACATTTTACATTCCCTCTTTAAATATCAGGAAGGATAGGATACTTAATTGAGTAACATATGCTCCTACAACTTTTTGTACTGAAATCTGCTGTGACTGAATGTGGCCAAGAAGTCCTGATTGTGATTCTATCAGTGGATCCCTGAAAAAGTCATCATTCTTACAGAGTACAAACATTTTGTTGTATATTTTAGGTCACACCTCAAACACAGGTGTAAGCAGGCAATCACCAAAGCTTTGTAAGTTAATCTAATAAACTTAACTGTTCCCTATAAAGGACATTGTTGGAATTCTCTCAGTATGTTGTTAGAATGCTATGTGGTTGCTGGACACTACTTAACCTCCATTTAATTGGAGAACAAAAGTCATGTATATATGCATATCATATTTATTTTACACATTGTGTTTATATTTTAGAATAAATAAAATTATATTTCACATATTCTTTCTTTCTCCATTCTCCCTTATTCCATTCTTGCTTGTTTTTAAAATTTCTTTCATCTTTTCATACATATGCATATATATATGTATATATATATGCATGTTTATCACGTTTATTCTAAGACATAAATATAACGTTTTAGTCAATATAATATTATATATATATATATATATATATATATATATATATATATATATGGTTTGGGGGTAGGTATTTGTGTGTTCAAAATGAAATGACATGTTCTTCCTTGTGTAGGATATAACTTGTGCTTTTACCCTTCCTTGAGTACTTGAAATATTCTATAGGGTTTAAGGGACCCTTAGATTTTTGGGTCCACTTTAGTATCCTAGTATTGCTTCTGTCTCAATCAGCTGCTTGCTCACCCTCTTGGAGGACAACCATGCTTGTCACCTGTCTCTAAGCATAGTTGCAGAGTAAGGACTTGGACCCTCCCCTTGAGATGGATCCCAAGATAGGCCAGTCCATGGGTCCTCTTTCCTTTGGTCTCTTCTCCATGTTTGTATCTGTAGTTTGTTTAGACAGGAAGAATTATGGGACAAAGTTTTTTACTGTGGAATGGCAACCCCACCCCCCTTCTTGATGCTCTGTCTTTCTACTGTAGGTAGATTTTCTACAAATTCCCTCTCTCCATTGTTGGGCATTACTTCTAATGTCCCACTCTTTGATTCCTGAGAGCCTCTCACCTCCCCAGACTCTAGTACACTCTAGAGAGCCCCCCACCTCCTACATCCAGAGGTTTCCTGTCCCCATTAATTCTGCGGGTCTTCAGTGCTTCTGTCCTGACCCCTGCCACTACCTGGTCATGTTCCCCTTTTACCCTGCTCCTCCCCTCTTCTTCCCAGATCCTGTCCTCCCTCAGCACCTCATGATTGCTTACTTCTCCCTCACAAGTGGGATTGAAGCATTCTCACTTGGGCCCTTCTGCTTCTTAACTTTCTTGAGTTCTGTGGATTTTATCCTGGTTAGTCTCTTTACTTTTGGCTACTCTCCACATATTAGCGAGTACATACCATGCATCTGCTTTTGTGTGTGAATTGCCTTACTACGAATGATATTTTCTAGTTCCATTACTTTGCATGTAAATCTCATGATGTCCTTCTTCTTAATAACTGAATAGTATTCCATTGTTTAAATGAAACACTTTTTCTATTATATATACATATATATGTATATATATATATATGTAATGTTTTATAAAATAAGATATAAATATATATCTTTTCATTTTCTACAGTTAAAGCCTTCCTGTTTTCCTATTTTCCACATCTTCTCATTTGTAACTCCTATGTTTTGTCCACTCTGATAACAATTTAGCCAGATAAGTTACTCTTCACTCCCATAACTATTGATTTTGATCTCTGAGAAGAAAATAAAGACAAATAGAAGGCCACACCGCTAAATGAGGAAAATAATGTCTGACATCTGAAGATGTCACTAAAATGGTTTGCACAGAGAAAATACTAGGCTTGAGGCTGGCATCAAAACTCTAATAATAAGGGGAACAGAACGATACACAGGGCCCCAAAAATAATCTCTGAATTTCAATCTTCACATGAGCATATGTTCAATTTTTGTTCATGGCAGGGAATAACCTCAGTGATCCTGTAGGTGAGCATATCTAATATAAGAGGTCATAGTATGTGCTTTTAATATCAGATAAAACTGCAGAATCTTTAACAGGCTTTGAGAATTTCAACTCTAATCATACATATATACAAAATACATTGTATACCTATTAAAATACACACATGCACAGTGATAGAGGCACACATTCGCACACATGTATTAAGGTATCAGATTTAATTGACTTTTAAAAAGAATTATGCTACAAGTAACTATTTTGATATAGACTCAGTCATAAACTCTTTGTACCATATTATAAATCCTTCTGCTAGATTTTTCAATATTAAGCCGGTGTGAAAAGTATATTTCTTTGATGAAAATCTAGATGATTTTCCTGTAAAAAATAATACTTAGTAACTTAACATGTAAACATGCTCATATAATATATCAGTAACACTATGGTGTATAAACATTTAGATACTATGAATGTCATAGATTAATGAATATAATGATTTAGAATCCATTGGTGTATGAAGAGATCCTTTAATGAGGAAAGAAATAAGGACACAGACATCAACCAACCCCATTTATAGAGAAAGAACTGAAGGAACAAACAGAGAATAACTAAAGGATTGGCTTATGTAAACTAGATGATTAAAGGAAACAGCAATTATGTGGACCTGTCACTGTAATCATATAGGTTCTGTTTGCAGTCAGTGCTGTCTGTTGGGCAGTACATGGCCAGGAACCATGTTAACAGAGAAAGTTTAAATCCATGAGGTTTCACTGTGTAGACCACTACTATCTACAGAGCTAGTACCCTTGTTTGGATGATGTCAAATCACTGGATACACTTCACACACGTTATTACTAGCATTAATGAATACCCTGTGTTCTAGGGACCACAGAACTGTGGTGATGTAATTATTAGTGATCAAGCTGGCAGGTAGAACATATTTCCTTTGTTTATAATGGTGTCAATATAACTGGGAATACATGCAGGAATACATTGCTATTTTAATTGCCTTAAAGTCCAAAGTTAATTTTAAAAAATTCAGAAAACCATCCTTGTATTTTAGTACAAATTCAACAGACAATTTTCAGAACTATACTTCCATGATTGTCAGTATCCACAGTAGGTAACTTATGTGACCGTTATGTATTAGTGTGACATGTGCACACTTTGCTTTTAAATTTCCAATCATAGCTGTAGCTCAATCTTTCATCGTTAATTAACTTGTAAATCTGAAATATTATAGGGACTGTACTAAGCACTTATTACAGCTATTTACTGTGTTACTCCCAGGGAGAAATATTTCTATAGCTAGTTAAAAAGCATACAAAAGGAACTGTTGAGAGTAAATCTTATACTTCAAATTGGCAAAAGAAAAGACTACTAACATAGGAAGTTAGGTAGCTATTGCTTAGCACATAAAAGAAACAAACAAACAATTCGACCCCTGATTATGAATATGAAGATAATAATTGGAAGGGTTGTCCTACACAGGTGAAGGAAAGGGTCTAGGTAATATAAAGGAACGAGATAATTCTACTCTGTAAAATGTATGTTAAACTCTATAAGAAGTACATGATTCCATTAACCTCTTATTAATTCTTATGAGGCTTACTATACCATACAACCTGAATGAGTTCTTACATTAGATACTTCACAATAAAGCATGGTTAGGTAGAATTTTAGAAATGAACCATAAGTAGATGAGAAAAAGAACGAGAATATGTCTACAACAAGTAGGAGTTAGTAGGTCACACATGCTCAAAATTATGAGAAAATGTATGACAAATCCTGGTGCTAGTTCGATATCAATATAAACAAAATAGAAAAAGTGTTGCACGTAACCAACATTTCTATATCTACTTCATTTCCAGAATAATGACATGCTTACTTATTTATGAATTATTGCCTAGGTCTTAAACTAGGTTTCTTACTGGTGTAGCCTATAACTCAACCCATTTATATTTTCTTTGCCTGCCACATGGCTGGTTACCTCTCTATATTTTCATAGTCTGACTTCTGCATCTCAGTGGCTAATCTCCTATGCCTCCCTCCCTCCCTCCATCCCCACCTCCCTGCCTGGATGTCACAGCTTCTTCCTACATTTGCTATAGATCATCCATTTTCTAATAAAGCTATCAGAAAGTGAGAATGGGAGTGTTTATAAGATATGATGCATCCATGTATCTGTCCTTCAGCAAGAGACTTCTATGAATGTACTATTCCACTACAAGTTTAGAGATGACAGAGGAATAGCACAGAGACTTGTGCATTTTCTAATATTTAAGTCAAGAAACAATAGTGGAAAAGGGAGAAACATTTAGGACAGCATTGAGCAAGCAAGTATAGATGAATCCATACAGTATACAGAAGTATTACCCTCATGGTATATTAAACTTTATCATGTTTATTTTTAAGGTTACATTTAGAAAGGCTGGATGAGTTAGATTATACATCAAATGTTCGCCTTGCAGATATTATCCTTTCCGATATATTTCCTGAATTTACATATTAATATCTAATATATATGTATATATTCATAGTATGTATATGTATATGTGTGTGTCTGTGCATGTGAATATGCATATTATGTATGTGTATGGGTGTATATACACAAATATATGTCTGTGTTTATGTGTGTGGATAAATGGAATTTATTGGAATTTCTTATAAACAGCTACTAATTCCTATTAATCCAAAAAAGGCTGACTGTGAATGGTAAGCTCAGTTATCTAGTGGCTGCTCAGTACCATAAGTCTGTCTGTGTCAACTGTTCTTCTGTATATGCTGTATTCCCAAACAGGATCTAATGAGAGTTAAGGACTGGATGTCCTAGTAACCTGTCTTAGTGTTTTACTGCTGTGAACAGATGCCATGGCCAAGGGAATTCTTGAAAGGAAAACATTTAATTAGGGCTGGCTGACAGGTTCAGAGGTTCAGTCCATTATCTTCATGGTGGGAGATTGGCAGTGTCCAGGCACTCATGGTGAAAGAGGATATGAGAGTTCTACATGGTCATATGAATACTGCTAGCAGAATCTGACTTCCAGGGAGATAGGATCAGGTCTTAAAGCTTGTGCTCACAGTGTCACACTTATCCCAACAAGGCCACAGCTCTAAATTGTACCACTCCCTGAGTAAAGCATATTCAAGCCATGATCAAGTGATTCCAAGTAGGCAAAGTGCTTCCTTCTTCTGTGTTACCACATAAGCTTCCAGCAGAATGCATGATTTAGATTAAGGGCATCTCTTCTCAACTCTAGATCCAGAATAATGGTTTGTAACTTCCTACTTCCATATCTGAATTAAAGATATATGTCTTCCTACCTCAAGATCCAGATCAAATGTCTGTATCCATACCTCAATGGTTCATATTAGAAGTGGATTCACACATTTCAAACAAAGTAGAAAGTTATTCACATGTATGCCCACCATCTCTGCATTGTAGTTTTTTCAATATATATGATAAAATTAATTGAAAAGTAAATTGACACTATGTATAAAATAAAAAGAAATAAAAATTCCACTTATTCACTTTCTTTAATGAATGCCCAGAGGATGCCTTCTAGGATAATGTACAAAGAAAAGAAAAAAAAAACAAACATTCAAACTAACAACAGATACCCTTTAAATTTTTTATTACAAGCATGGGGAATCATTTAAAAACCATATATGCAATATATCCACTTAACATTATGGAAATTCATTTTTTGAGAGAAATACTTGAATAATTTTTCTCAAACCAAAAATGGTTAAATTTTTTAGAGATTTTTCCTTTGTACTTTGCGATGATCATGTATCATGTTGATCTTCGGTCTTTGGTGGCCTGCCCCTTTCTGAACAGGAAATTGACGGGTATTGAAACTGGAGGAGAAGGGAATTGGCAGATGGAGCTAACAGGAGTGGAGGGTGGAGAACATGGTTTAGAGGAATTGTATGATAGAAGGACCTATTTTCACTAAAATAGGAGACGATGTTGTAGATTTGTCGTTCCTTGTATTCATGTAGTTCATTCCATGGACTCTTTATATATGTTAAAATAAAACTAATCCTACATATAAAGGTAATATTTGCTTTATCATAATGTAAAATCATTTAATGTAAATAATTTTATCTCATATTTCAAATATATATTGTCATCAGATTTTTTTCCCTTTTTCAGCCTAACTAAGTCAAGATAATAATTCCACTTTTCTGCAAAGTCCCTTTCTCTCACTCGCTGTCAGTATACCTTCCAGAAACAATTTAAAAAAAAAGAAAGAAGAACAGAGATAAAGAAAAAGAGAAATAAAGAAAGAGAGAAGGAGGAAAAGTCCTACCACCACCACCACTACCGCCACCACAACAGGAACTACTTTACTTAACAATAAATCAGTTTTTATGAACTCCAAAATAAAATAAAGTTCTAACCACTCACACATATACACAAAACATGAAAGAAAATGTATGGACTTTTGTCTCTGCAAATATGTACTGCTTTGTAGTGTGGTTGTTATATCCAGTGACATTCGGCAGATATCAACTGTATATAACTTCTTCTTAGGGATGACAAATTTGTCTAATTTCCCTCCTCAGTGCTGGTATTTCCGTCTATTTTGAACCACTTTCTTTAGATCTCATGTTTGTTGCCACAGACTCTATGAGTACCTATACTGCTAGGAAGTTATATTTGATAAATATTTTTCATTGGACATATTGACCACTTCGGGCCTTTTAAAATCTTTCTACCTCCTTTGCAATATGAGGTTTAAGTGGAAAGATTGGATGACCGCATCACACTTAGATCCTAGTACTTTAGAAACTCTCATTTTCTACACACAGTCCACCAGAACATATCTTTTTCTATTTCCCATCTAGTGCCAGCAGAATACCTCTGATGAGTTTCAAGTTAAGTACAGATTTATGGATAAAATAATATGTAATTAGGATTATTTAGTTTTACTTTTTATCAGAATAAGACGTTTTGATTTTTTTGTTTTTTGTTTTTTGTTTTGTTTTTACCTAGGTATTTTACCTGTTAGACTCAGGTTTGTGTCCATATTAGCACTGTGAGGTATGGCTTCTATCTCATGAAATGGAAGCCAGCTCCTTTCTCAGTAGCAGATAGAGGGAGTAGTCCTAACAGTGATGGAGAGAGGGGAAAATGGATTGGATGTATTGCATTTTTAAGACTCAAAAGTAGTAAATTAAGTCAGACTGCATGTCTGCCTCTCTGCTGGTATGCCAGAGTGCAGCCATGCGACTCAGAGAAGGTAGAACAAAGTCCAAGATAGGGGGTCCCAGCCTGTTTCTCCATGGGAGAGAAACAGTGTTCAGGGAGTGGTGCTCTGATTCTCAAAATCCTGTGCACCCAAACGCTGCTGGGGAACAAAGGAGTTGAGAACTGTGGTCAAGGTACCTCTCCTCCCATAAGCAGGCAGTAAGGAGATTGCTGACTCTAGGTCAGGGCCGAATTGTGTCTGGTTCCCAGCGAGTGAATAAAGATGGGCTGAAAGAGGTACAGTCTTCTCAGGGAGAATTAGGTGTGGCTGTTTCTGAGGACAGGCCTCCCCACACCCTCTCACCCCCACTGCTCCCCAGTCATCCTTGATGAAGGAGATAGTCTTGCTCATCCAAACTTCTTTATTTATGGCAAGTGTGAATGTGTATGTCTTACTTAGGGTGAATCAGGGATTAAAAATATTTTACAGGAATGGATGGCCAGGAAGGGAAGGTCATTGAACAAACACTTGGTGTCTATCTAGATTCCTAATTAGAATGGAGAATTCTAGGTTTTTATGCTACATCATCAGATATCATGGTCATCTCATTGATAGTCAGGGTTATGTGTTCCAGGATAGGTAAGGCTTGGCCAGGTGTTGATTACAAAACCTGCCATTCTCAATTATATGGTTCCTTGGGTTTTTTTTTTTTAATCTACTTCAACCTTACCAGTTCTTTTGTCTGGTGTCAGGTTCTACTTGATCAACAGATTTCTCTGATAACAAGTAAGTATGGCAACAATGTATCTTGAATACTTCTTACTAGCGCATATTGAAGACTTGGTAGGTGATATTGATTTGTTTTCTCCTCTAGTAACATGCAGCTTACCTTTCATCCATATTAAATGGAGTCAGTAGCGGTGAAGCTTCAAATCTGATACTGGATATATTTCTTCTTTTTCATGATAAAGATAGTAATATCTTATACAATAGAGCCGTACAATGTGGAGAATTAACCATAGCTTTGACAGTGCTGGGTGATGCTTGGTTGGCAAATGATGAAACCAATTTAGTCAACAATTCATCAAAACAATTAGTTGCTTTCACTGGAGATTTCACTTCATGTTATATGATACATATTTGTGTAACTATATCTCTCCAAATATAAGGTGTTTCCACTAATTTACACACACACACACACACACACACACACACATGGAGAGAGAGAGAGACAGAGACAGAGAGAGACAGATACAGAGAGAGAGATAGAGACAGAGAGATAGAGAGTCAGAGACAGAGAGAGAGGAGGTGCTACTTTGATTTATGTTTGAGTTTTAGACAAGAATACTCTGCACTTTATTTCCTCCTTTCCTTCTCCTAACATCTGCCCATAATATTTCTTTTCCATCTATTATCAAAAAGATTTCCATTTCTTATTAATGACTATGTTTCCTAAAGATATAAATGTACACAAAACAACTTCAAGCTGTGTAAAATATGTGGCGATCATAGCTATGTATAATGCAAACTTATTGGCAATGAATAGCATATCAGATATCATATTCTTGAAAAAGAAGAATTCACTCTCTTTTAGCATATATCATTTGCCATTAGATTTTCAGCTAAATGTGAGCTCTTGAGAAATATCTCCATCAGTTTTAGAAAACTGATTTATCAGAAAATGATCTTAAAAAATCAGCTTCTTCCAGCTTTTCCCTAATTTAACCACAGGCTTCAGCAGCTTCTGTCCATTTGTTGGGTCTAAACATTTGCTTTTGACTCTTTCAGCTGCTTGTTGTGTCTTTGGGAGGGCAGTCATGATAGGCTCTTTTTTATGAGCATACCATATCCTCAGATATAATGTCAGGCCTTGATGCCTCTCTTTGACCTGAGTCCTAATTTGGGCCTGTTGCTGGACCCCCTTTTCCTAAAGCTCTCCGCCATTTTTGTTCCTGAAGAATTTTCAGACAGGAACAATTCTGGGTCAGAGTTTTGACTGTAGGATGGCAATCACATCCTTCCCATGAGGCCCAGTATTTCTACTAGAGGTGGGCTCTACTAGTTCTGTTTCCCAACTGTAGGATATTTTACCTAAAGTGACTTGCTTTCAGTCCTTAGAGTCTCTCACCTCATAGATGTTTGGTATTCTAGGAACACCACTCCCACCTCCTGAGGTTCCCTGTTTCCATTCTTTCTATTAGAATTCAGGACTTCAGTCCTGTTCTTCCCACCCAGTACCTGATCATGTTCCCCCTCTTCTCCTCCCTTTCCTCTTTCCCACCAAGATCCCTCTCTCCCTGTCCTGGGATTGCTTTCTTCTACCTCTCATGTAGAATTGAGGCATCTTCACTTGGGCTCTTCAGCTGTTAAGCCTTTTGAGTTACATGGATTGTACCAAGGGTATTCTGAACTTTTTTGGCTAATATCTATTTTGTAGCTTTCTTTTAGTATATAGAAACCCCTTTTTCAAATCAGATATCTTTTTTACTCTGGTCTTATAATCTATGTATGCTTTTTCGAACTGCTGTCACATTCTTGAAATAATCATGAGTTTTCTGAATTCATGAATCGGGTTAGAAACAGCACTATAATTTGGTCTTTGAAACTCTACAAGTTATGCAATACTATAATGGTATTTGTTTGATTCAAACTGAAGATTTTGCTAAGGTCGATAACGAGGCTTGTTTGTGAGTATAAGGCTAGATATTTAAAACATATTTAATGTTTTGTTGTATCAGGAAAATTAGCAGTAGAAGAGTTTCTTTAAAGAATTTTCATATTAAAAGACATGTATAATAGCTAGATTTGCTGCAAGGGCACTCACCAATTTTCTTCCTGGCTATAATATAGGGCTGTAGTAATCCCAAAGATCTAATGAAAAATTGATATTTTCTTTGAGCACTAAGCCACTAATAATCTTGCAAGAACTCAGATTTGACAAAATTTAAAACTTGATAACATGGGTAAAAATATGAAGTTTGCACTGAAATTTTGAAGTACTTTTTTTGGTAATGTTTATTTTAATATACCATGGTGGTCTGGAGTAGAAAGGTTACAGTATGATTGATATAGCAAACAGTCTTAAAGACCATAAAATTATAAAATATACTTAAATAGAACTTGTAGGAAAATAAAATTTAAAAACGTGAGGATTTTGAATAAGTCTGAGATGGAATATACAGGAGAACACAGTGTGCTACTCTTGTACCATCATATGTGTGGGGATCAAAGGGAAACAGCACAGTCACTTGCCTGATACATAAAATTTCCATCCAGTTTCTAGAAATAAGTTAAACTGGTGGAGTACAAATGACAGAATCAGAACTAGGAAAGAAGAATAATATATTGTCCCATAGCATGGACAGCAATGTGTGTTGGGAGTGAAAATCTTGGCCCATGTCCAGACAGAACACACCAAACCAACATGGATCCACGTGTAGAGGTTTGATGAGACAAGGAGAATAAAACAGGGAACAAGTAAGAGAATGTGTGGGGAGGAAGGAGATGGGGAGATAAAGAACAGGGACAAAGAGGGGCACATGAGCACAGAAGAGCAAGAGCAAGAGTACAAGAGATCAAGAGCAAGAGGAAGAGGAGGGGTCAAGCAACCCCATTTATAGTCTGGGACAGCTGGCTGTTGCCAGGCAACTCTGGAGTGGAGCATACATGGCTGTTGCCAGGTAGCTGTGGGGATGGAGCTTAGACAGAATACCAACATTCCCCTGGTTTGTTTTTTTTTTTTAAAGAAAAATTAGAAAGACAATGGTGGAGCAGGAATAGGGTAGTTGTGATCTCTATTTCCTGCTAAAAAAAAATGGATATGGGATGTTTATCAAATCTTAAGAGTTGGCTGTTTCCTTGTTGGCAAGCATCTGTGGAATGATCTGAGGTTAGGTCAGAAGGAACAGGACCAATAGGGGTGTTTGTGTCTATGAGAGGATTTTGGAACTTATGAAGGTGGCTTCTCTGGAGAGATATCCTGGGTGTAGTAAACACTTGGACTTAACGAGATGCTGGAACACACATATATATTTATTATAGGTGAAGAATAAGATCAAGTGTGTTTGGAAGAAAAGAATTTTTTTCATACATGTACAGTTGAAATCCAGAGGAATCCTTCGGAATAGGTTATAAATGGGAACTTCAGTCAGATGTACTCATTTGGTGTATGAGAGGTAGGTCTGAGTGGGTTTCCTGTAGCTTATAACTTTACAAAAGAGATAATATAAGTTAACAACATGAATAGTCTTTAAGATAAGCTTTCTGTGGAGAAGAAGGAACAATTTGTCCTACAGAACACGTCCTGGATGTCTTAAAACAGTCATGAAAAAAAGACAGAGAAAGCTGTTTCCAAGTCCTGTTTGGAAAGACTGTTTAGCAACAAAGGGTTCTGGATTGCCCGAGATTTGGGGGTCTACTTGAGAATCTGGTAAAGCAAGCAACTTGTTGATGTTAGTAGGTTAGCTGACTTTAAGGAGCAGAAGAGCTGCTGACAAGCTTGGGTTTAGGCAAATGTGTGGAACAAAGGAAATAGACTCCCAACTTAGCTAGAAAATCCCTTCCCAATTAGGAGACAGGGCATGTTGGCACTACAAAACAGTTGAGAGGTACATTCCTGAAAATGTAACTAACCAGTGGGGTTTGGTGAGGAAGGTTAGGTTGTCTCCTACCCTGACAATAGGGGAACATGAGAGAGACATGGATCTACCAAACTCCATTAGGAAAGAGTAAATGGCCCCTGTGTCCAAAAGGAAGGAGTTAGGCTGCCCACATACCATGATAGTTACCCAGGGCTCCTTGCTGGTGATGGCAGTGGTCAGGTCCAGGGAACTCAGGCCCTGTCAGTCGGCCATAGCCAAGCCTAGGAGATCCACTGTAGGGTTATTTGTATATGATGTCCCCGTGTCCTGCACAACATGAGGGTAATTGGCAGCTCAATGGCCACCTTGATGGCACCTAAAAGGTAGCCCCTTGGCTTGCAGAAGTTAGGGCAAGCCTTTGCCCAGTGACTTTGTTGACCACATCTGTAGCAGAAGCCTGGTGTTCTCTTAGTCTTAGAAGACCAGGAGTCCCATAGCAATAGATTAAGCTGAGGCTGTTCAGACAGCCTTTCCCAGCATATAGTATTAGTGTGCAAGCCTTCTTATCTCTCCCATGGTACATCCAAAAGGCCAAAACAAAATCTTCTGTAGAGTTTAAAGCCCCCTATCTAGTTTTTTTAAGTTTGTCTTTTATGTTCGGGTAGCTCTGGGAGAAGAAAGGTTATCAGAAGTTGCTTACATTCTGAGTTCTCAAGGCCGGAATAAGTTTATTGTAATAAAGCCTTTGTAAGTCATTCTAAAAATTGGGACAGGTTATACCGTTTTTCCTAGATCACCTCTTGCAGTTTTTAAAATACACTGGTTTTAAAACTGTCCTTTAAAGACTGTCCAGGAGAGCGGTTATGAATCTACCTATGGAAGAATAATTCCTTTGGGGATCATGGGCCGGTACTACCTCAGATCCAATTGGGTGGTGGTGGGAGCATGCTGGAAAACAAAATGTGAAAGCTGTTTTTCTTGAGGCTGTGGCAGATTAAGCACAGGAGCAAAGTCCTTGACAGACAGAGAACTTGCTTGAACAAAGGTCTTAGCAAGAAGAATCCTTATCAGATGCAAGGGACAGACTTGTTTATCCTGCTGCTGTGAACCAGGGTCTGCAGCAGGCAGAACATAGAAGCAAGTGTGCAAAGTATAGGGTTTGCACATGTGTGGGAAAGCAGGTCTCACAGACAGAGTCTCTGGCAGACACAAAGGATGGGGCCACACCTGCTTCTCACGGGGCAACAAAGATGGAAGGACCTTGAATAAGACTAGTATTATTAATTTCCCATGATAGTGCTGGGGCTACACTCAGAGCTGGTGCTCTTGAGCCAGAAATCAGTTTACCCAGGCCCAGCCTGGCATTTTCATCAGAGAGAAACTGTCTCAAAAAAATGGAGGAATAATCTCACCAAGGGGAAAAGGTCTTAGAATGAGAGTCAGTGAAAGGATCCATCCCCAGGGTCAGCACAGGTAGCTCTAAGGTCAAGAACACTCCCCTGAGATCATATGTACATCATGGAAAGTCAAGTTCTCAGATAAAGAAAGCACATAGAGGTCGAGTTAGTCACCACTCACCAGCCTGTGCTTGAAGAAGGTGCTTTTCTTGGCAGGAAGTTGCATGCAGGGTATCACAGTGATGGAGAGACCTGCTGGACTGACCAGCCAGTACCCTGGGCACAGGTTAACTCAGCAGGATGCCACAGTAAGTGAAAATCAGAGAGGGGTTAGACCAAATGTATATGAATGTTTCGGCATAAGGAACCTTCCATTTACCAGACTGCTAGCAGTAATTGTGAAGGTCCCCTAAAATTGAGGAATTTAGCATGCTATTATGGGGCAATTTGAACCATTACCTAATGAATACTAGATCTTTCTAGTATTTAGTCCTCAGGAGAGGCATTAGTTTTAGAGTTTTGAAATTCTCTAGAAAACAAAATCTTGAAGGGATGTTTGAAGACAATGAATAGCTTACTAAGGAAAGTTACTGAGTAATACTGACTGGCATCCCAGGAGGATTTACTGGTGGTAACAGTAGCACTACTTGAGGCCAGGCATCTGAGTCATCACTTAGACTCCTATAGGCCATAAATGACAGCTCCCAGACACACCAGAAAGCATTCCTACCCAGGCCTGGCATTTTATGATATTCTGTGAAAGTCTGGAGTAGGAGGGAAGCAAGGAACCTCTTCCAGGGGAATCTCCACCCAATGATTGAAGTCCTATCTCATATTTTAGCTAAGGGGGTTCCCTTTTCCCCCGAAAGGCTGGCCAAGGCCTATTTTGGAAATTTTGGGTTCTCCTTGCCAACTGGAATACATCTACCAATGTGCTGGTATTTGTGCAGTAATTATAGCTACAGTCTGGTGTCAGGAGAAGAGGGACTGAGAGGCTGATGAGGGCATGTCTAAGTGACACATGTGGCAAGAGCAGGCAACATATGGTGAAACACAGAGGGCAGTGGCTAATGCAGGAGTCTGCATGTGCACTAGCTGCAGCAGGAACTCAAGTGGTGTAAGTCCTGAGCCCCACATCAGCCAGCAGGGGGTGGTGTCCAATGGTGAAGCAGACACATGAGATTTATTTCTAGAATATTCATATTAAAAACAAGCATAAATATAATAGCATGTAATTCCATGTCATGAGCTAGGGACACAAAAATCTTTGAGTTTTGAGAACCAGCTATGTTAGAATGTTTGGCAAAATCCATTCCTTGCTTAAATATTATCTAAAAATAATGCACACTGACATTGAATCAGTGTATGGTGAATATCTATACTTAGTAGCAAGCAAGAATTTCCATCATCTGAGACTGTATGCATAATTACTCTATTATGCACATCCAGGCAAAACCCCAGTTGCTAGAAACAGAACTCACGAATCACCAGTGGTATAAATCTGCCTTTTGCTATTTAATATTTGATGGAGGAAAAGAGTCAGATTTTTCTCAGGGATCCTTACTTGAGAGACTACAAATTTTCCAGTAGATGGTGCCATATCCATGTACAGACAAGTGCCTTAAATTAACTCAGATTTATTAAAAAGACAGTACACATATTAACTTCTGATGCAATAGTAATAGCTGTGATTGGAAATGAAATATAGTGTAAGGAAATGGAGTGTTTTTCAATATACAATTTCATATATCAATATCAAATAAAAAATTTTGACTGTCATCTGCAACTAAGAAAGAAAAAAATGAAAGAAAGACACCTGCATTCAAACCTAATGTACAATCATGGAGACAGCAGCCAGCTGCACTTCATACCCTAGAGTCATAATCAGAAGAGTTCAAAAAGAAACATAGGTTTTAATTTTTTTTCTAGATAGGCACACTATATTCCTAAGTACCCCCTGGCATTATAAGGCCCCATCATCATTTGCTGGTATTCTGTATTGTTAATTGGAGCAAGAGCTTGGGGTAAATTACACTTTTTGTTTTGTTTCCTGACTTCCTTTTTCACTTTCCTTGCTTCTGCAGCAACACAGAGGGAGGAGGCAGAGATAAATGAATCAGCAGCTCTAATGGAGATCTCCAAGGTTACTGCAGGCTCTGCTTTGTATTCTCCCACTTCAAATCTCTCTCCTGATTGGTTCTTAATCCATTCTGTATTTGCATGTACACACTCCTCTAAACAGAAGCAAAGGGAGTAATAAAATCACCCCCAGTCTCCGGCCTTAGGGTTTTTTTCCTGTTAGACATCTGGCTAGAGTCCACTAATCTTCTGGTACCTGATCTGGCCAAAACCTGACTATAACCTGCTCCAGAAAGGAAGACTGCTCCTGCAGGAGACTCAGACAGTGGAGATGTAGCATAAGCAGGGACTTCCTGAGATTCCTCTGCTCCTGCTCTGACTTACTGGCTCCTGTTTCTTATCCAGATCATATGTTTCTCCCAGTGAAGCTACCTTTTCTCCTTTAAAATTTTCAACTTTTTTTCACTCTTGGGGTCCTTCATCACCTGAAAGGAGGATTATAAATTTTGGTGGTCAGTTTTTGACAGATACCATGTGTGTTCTGTTCCTACACTCCCTTGGAGGACCCGCTATGAAGAACTGCTCTCAGAAGGATAGTTCTTACTGGGCCCACTCATGTAGCCTGAGAGACCAACCTTTAACATTTCCAGACCACTATCTTCCCTGTCTTTCAAGGCCTACATGGAAAAATATACAATATTATATATATATATTATATCATCTGTCTGCCTTTAAGAGTCTCAGATGCTCAGAGTTCCATTGGTGTAGTACTGTAGGGATTATATTGTCATGATGCTTTGGCAGATAATAGTAGTTTGTTCTTGCTTTTCCAGCTGTTCATTTCTTTCTATGATGTCAGTCAAAGTATTGCACAATTGCCTGTGGTATCAAATTAGTATTTTTAATTCCCCTCAAAACAAAATTATCTACCAGATATTCTTCTCAATCTTTGCAGTGAATCTCCACTGTCTGACAATTATCTCTTCATGACCATTCTCCTCTCACCAATCACATCTCTATGATACTTCTGGTATGTTTATTCAGTTATACTGTTTGTTTAATGTAGTTCCTTGAAATCACAAACTTTTTCAATTTCATGTAATATACATTATTTGAATGTTTGTATGTCCTATGCAGTTTCATCCTCTCCATATTACCCTTCCCATGGACCACTTGAGAGGGAAAGAATTGAGGATTTTACCTGACAGTCAACTGAGATATAATAGAAAAAAATCTGCAAGTATTACACACATAGAAGTATCAGAGGAAGATATTTACTTGACTCACAGAGTGATACATGGATAGCCAATTTTGGTAAAGTATAGTCTATATTGCCATGGAGGTAGATATAGAGATGGATATAAGAAAAATAGAAATAAAAAAGAAAAAAATAAGGAAAGAGCAATATCTTTATTATTCAGCACAGCCTTACTCAAAGGCTTTTGTTATATAATAGCTTTCAATAAAGAAATCACTATGCCCATTTTTAATATGTATGAGAGACAAGGTTAACCAGACCCACTCAAAGGTTGAATCTAATTTCTGTTGTGAGCTGAACACTGTGTTAAAAGCCCATGGGTTCAGTGCCTGAATCACTTTGATGAATGTGGAGTAGGTAGAGACCTTGAAACTGTCAAATGTTCAGATGTTAACATGCTGATATTTAGTATTGCTTTTCCTGGAAGATATTTCTAGGCGGAATTAAGAGAAGGTCTATCAGGAAGTTTCTGAACAGGGATACTATTGAATATGGGTGGGCCAAAGTAAGTATTGAAACATCTTACCAATGGTCACTCAGCAGATTTAAGGATTCACAGCAATTCTATCCTTTACTAACACTCCAAAAAGACTTGTTAATTTTGCTTTCTCCAAGATTAATAATCTGGACTTCCCAGGAAATGACCTCAGCAAATATCTACTTGACCAACATCCCATGAGTTACTATCTGTAGCAATTCATATCAATAATATTAGAGAATTTATATTCATTTTACTACTCCTTATTGACAATTATGCAGAAAGACATGGATGTGGTTTTGGCTGTCATGCAATCATGAGTGCCATGAGGGCTTTTTCTGAGTGAGCAGAGAGATACCACCATGACTAATACAGTGAAACCCCTTGTGAGTTTCTACCTCTGTATTCCACCTCTGTAAAGGTTAAGAGAGTAGGGATATTCTGTTTCACTGTTGGATATCTGTGACTTCTTATCCCTTGTAGTACCATATAAGATATATGGAGCAGGGGTTAAAAGCAGGTTCTAATCAGCTTGCCTGTTTGGCAGGTAATAGCTGTGTTTTCTAGATTACTTGTCTATACATGTGATCCTTCTGTGTTGTAGTCTTTGTCTGTCCCATAATAAAGGCAAATACCTCTTCTAGCCTTGCCAATGTTACTAGGCTCATCTGATAGTAGGGAGTAAGACAAGAATATGTTAAGAAAAATAACTTTAGTGACTATTTGCCTCAGTGGTAGACTGCTTTACTGCACACATGAAACCCTGGCTTTTCTCTGCAGTATTGAGTCACTTTGAGGGAACATAAATTTACTTTGGCTAGTGGAGACTTACCAGTTTTCCCAGGCTTGTGACTCTAATACTAATATGACCAAAATTCCAAAGCTCAGTGAATTTGCAATAGCTCAGGACTAAGTGGTAGATATGTGCTACCAGTAATGACCAAAAATAAAGAGAATCTGATAGCCTGAGTGGGTTGTTGGAAAAGCTAGAGCTTCATTGAATCTTAATACTAACTTTCTCTGTATAACAATATCCACCACTCCACATGTTGGGGTCCAAAATATCAGAATAACCCCAGCAGACACAAGAGTCCCACAAAGCAATATCTCTATTTCAGTTAGGCAACAAAACCTGTCCCTCAGGAACAACAGCATAGACTCTGTAGGGAGCTAACTATATCTTTGAAAGTTCATTTTAATACATATTTAAGATGAGTTACTCAGGCCACTGCTATAAAGTAGAGAAACAGAACAGAATCAGAAGGTGAACTCTGACCCTGAAGAGAAATTACACAGCCTTTTTAGAGGCAAGATCACACAACAAGGTGGGTTGTAGTATTGTCCATTCTCATTGACACAATGGTGGAGTGATGAATTAAATGCAGGGGACTGGGTATTACCTAGGTTATCAGGTTTCAGAACTTAGAATCAGAGCCTTGGGTCAGACTTAAACATATTGAACATAAATCAAAATGGTATGGGAGCAAAGGAGTGATCTAGTTTCACATAGGTAATTACAGTACTATAGTTAATGCCTTTACAAATTACCTACCCTAGTTTAGAAAACAGACATCTTGCATTATATTCACGTATAATTTATGATCAACAGACAAACAAGGCACATCAAGGGAAAGTTGGTTCCATGGACTCAGTTTGACCCTGCCGAGAGCATCTGTGAGATGGCTTGTTTTAGGCTATTTTCTCCTTATTTCATCCATCATTTGCTTGCTTACAAATTATGAGTTTGAGGAGAAAAGCATCAAAATGAACACTTATTGTATATGTTTTCATAGTTCCTCTTACACAGGCCAGAAAATATTAGGGTTTTTTTAAAGTTTATTGGCATTAGAATCAGAAATATTTTTAAGGCATCCAACAAATTCAACAGAGAAATGAATAGATCTAGGTCTAGTCACACAGTCTACAGGGGGAAAAGAACAGGAATGGGTTAATTTATTGAGAACTGAAATCAGACTGCTTTGTTCTGAGCACTTGGATTTCTCCTTCTAAATTCTTGCTACGCCAAGTTAATGAATGAGACCTAGTGTCTAACCTCACTTTCTTCCTTTTTCACACGGTGTGTTTCTACCCATGATATCATTGGTGAGCATATCTCTTGTCTTATTTTTATAACTTGGGCTTCTCCTGCATTAAGAAATCATAGTATCATAACGCTAAGCAGTATCCTTACAGATATGCACATATGCCATGGATTCTTCATTCCACATGATTCTTGAGTTCATTACAACCATCCCGAAATTTATATATGTCATCCCAGTATGACTTTAGAAGTAGTATCCTAGTTGAGTTTTCACCCTCCCTGTGACTTCTATCATTTGAGGTACTACTTTATCAAAACTTGAATACTTCATCTCATGGTTCTGTACAAAAAAAATAAGATAGGCAGATGTTAATAGCCAATTCATTGTCTTTTAAAAATACTATTTTTATTTATTTACACTTTGCCCCTGTATCTCCTTTTAGAGTTCTTTATATCATTCCCACATCCATTTGCCTCTAAGAAGGTGCTCCCCCAGGCATCCCCTTCCCTGGGGCATCAAGTCTCTACAGGATTAGGTGAATCTCCTTCCACTGTGGCCAGATAAGGCAGTCCTCTGCTACATAAGTGATGAGGGGGGGCATGTGCCAGCCCATGTATGCTCTTTGGTTGGTAGTTTAGTCTCTGGGTGCTCCCAGGCATCCAGTTTAGTTGATGCTGTTGTAATTTCTTTGGCGTTGTCATCCCCTTCACTTCCTTCAAGCCTTCCCCTAACTCTTCCATAGGGGTCCCCAATCTCAGTCCTATGCTTAACTATAAATATCTGTGTCGGCTCAGTATGTTGTTGGTGCATCCTAACAGAGGATAGTCATGCTAGGCTCCTGTCTGCGAGCACAACATGGCATCATTTATAGTGTCAGAGTTTGTTGTCTGCCAGTGGAATAAATCCCAAGTTGGGTCAGTCACTGGATGGCTCTTTCTTCAGTCTTTGCTCCATTTTTTCCTTATTTTTTTTAGAAGAAACAATTCTTGCTCAAAAATGTTAAAGGTAGGTTAATGAATCCATCCCTCTATTTGGGGGCCTCTGTCCACTGGAGGTTGTTTCTTCAGTTTCTATTTTTCCCACTGTTGGGCATTGTCCTGAGTCCTGGAAGCCTTTCACATCCCAGGTCTCTGGGACATTCTAGAGATTCACCCAATTCCCAACATTGCCAGCTGAATATTTGCATTCATTCTCCTGTCTCCCCAAACCCTACCCAACCCTGTCCCTTTCCCCTCCTCTATATTCTCCTAGTCAAGTCCCTCCCTTCCTCTGCAACCCATGATTATTTTTCCTGCTTCTGAGTGAGATTGAAGAATCTTGCTTGCGTCTTAATTCTTGTTAAACATGGTCGGTGTGTTTCATCATGGGTATTCTGACATATTGGCTAATATACATTTAACAGAGAGTGCATACCATGCCTGTAATTCTGGGTCTGGATTACTTTTCTCAAATTGATATTTTAGCCCCACCCACCTGAGAACAAAATACATCATGTCCTTCTTTTTAATAGCTGAATACTATTACATTGCATAAATGAGCCACATTTTCTGGATTCATTTATGGGCTGAGAGACATCTAGGTTTTTTCAAGATTCTCCTTAATATTAGGCTGCTATGAACATAGTGGAGCATGTCTCCTTTTTGGATGATGGACTCTTCTTTGGGGTATATGCCTAGGAACACTACAACTGGGTCTTCAGTTTCAGCTATTTCCTATTTTCTGAGGAATCAGCAGATTAATATCCAGAGTGGTTGTACCAGTTTATAATTCGACTCCCTATAGAGGAGTGTTCCTCTTTCTCCACTTCCTTGCCTGCAGGTGTTATAATGTGAATTTAGACACCATTTATATTTCACAAAAAGAAGGTGGAATTTTAGGAGCACTTACAATAATTGGTAGGTAATGACAAACTTGATGAGTCTGAGAAGAGAATTGATATTGTCCTTGAGGTAGGAAATGTGTCATGCAGCTGAAGAAATGTTGAATGTGGAGCTGATATGCACAGGACATTTTTTTTATTAACTTGAGTATTTCTTATATACATTTCGAGTGTTATTCCCTTTCCCGGTTTCCAGGCAAACATCCCCCTCCCCCCTCCCCTTCTTTATGAGTGTTCCCCTTTCCATCCTCCCCCCTTTGCCGCCCTCTCCCCAACAATCTAGTTCACTGGGGGTTCAGTATTAGCAGGACCCAGGGCTTCCCCTTCCACTGGTGCTCTTACTAGGATATTCATTGCTACCTATGAGGTCAGAGTCCAGGGTCAGTCCATGTATAGTCTTTAGGTAGTGGCTTAGTCCCTGGAATCTCTGGTTGCTTGACATTGTTGTACATATGGGGTCTCGAGCCCCTTCAAGCTCTTCCATTTCTTTCTCTGATTCCTTCAACGGGGGTCCTATTCTCAGTTCAGTTGTTTGCTGCTGGCATTCGCCTCTGTATTTGCTGTATTCTGGCTGTGTCTCTCAGGAGCGATCTACATCCGGCTCCTGTCGGTCTGCACTTCTTTGCTTCATCCATCTTGTCTAATTGGGTGGCTGTATATGTATGGGCCACATGTGGGGCAGGCTCTGAAAGGGTGTTACTTCAGTCTCTGTTTTAATCTTTGCCTCTCTATTCCCTGCCAAGGGTATTCTTGTTCCCCTTTTAAAGAAGGCGTGAAACATTCACATTTTGATCATCTGTCTTGAGTTTCATTTGTTCTAGGCGTCTAGGGTAATTCAAGCATTTGGGCTAATAGCCACTTATCAATGAGTGCATACCATGTATGTCTTTCTGTGATTGGGTTAGCTCACTCAGAATGATATTTTCCAGTTCCAACCATTTGCCTACGAATTTCATAAAGTCATTGTTTTTATTAGCTGAGTAATATTCCATTGTGTAGATGTACCACATATTCTGTATCCATTCCTCTGTTGAATGGCAGCTGGGTTCTTTCCAGCTTCTGGCTATTATAAATAAGGCTGCGATGAACATAGTGGAGCACGTGTCTTTTTTATATGTTGGGGCATCTTTTGGGTATATGCCCAAAAGAGGTATAGCTGGATCCTCAGGCAGTTAGTTCAATGTCCAATTATCTGAGGAACCTCCAGACTGATTTCCAGAATGGTTGTACCAGTCTACAATCCCACCAACAATGGAGAAGTGTTCCTCTTTCTCCGCATCCTCGCCAGCATCTACTGTCACCTGAGTTTTTGAACTTAGCCATTCTCACTGGTGTGAGGTGAAATCTCAGGTTTGTTTTGATTTGCATTTCTCTTATGACTAAAGATGTTGAACATTTCTTTAGGTGTTTCTCAGCCATTCAGAATTCCTCAGCTGTGAATTGTTTGTTTAGCTCTGAACCCCATTTTTAATAGGGTTATTTGACTTCCTGCGGTCTAACTTCTTCAGTTCTTTGTATATTTTGGATATAAGGCCTCTATCTGTTGTAGGATTGGCAAAGATCTTTTCCCAATCTGTTGGTTGCCGTTTTGTCCTGACCACAGTGTCCTTTGCCTTACAGAAGCTTTGCAGTTTTATGAGATCCCATTTGTTGATTCTTATCTTAGAGCATAAGCCATTGGTGTTTTGTTCAGGAAATTTTTTCCAGTGCCCATGTGTTCCAGATGCTTCCCTAGTTTTTCTTCTATTAGTTTGAGTGTGTCTGGTTTGATGTGGAGGTCCTTGATCCACTTGGACTTAAACTTTGTACAGGGTGATAAGCATGGATCGATCTGCATTCTCCTACATGTTGACCTCCAGTTGAACCAGCACCATTTGCTGAAAATGCTATCTTTTTTCCCATTGGATGGTTGACTCCTTTTCAAAAATCAAGTGACCATAGGTGTGTGGGTTCATTTCTGGGTCTTCAATTCTATTCCATTGGTCTATCTGTCTGTCTCTGTACTAATACCATGCAGTTTTTATCACTATTGCTCTGTAATACTGCTTGAGTTCAGGGATAGTGATTCCCCCTGAAGTCCTTTTATTGTTGAGGATAGTTTTAGCTATCCTGGGTTTTTTGTTATTCCAGATGAATTTGCAAATTGTTCTGTCTAACTCTTTGAAGAATTGGATTGGTATTTCGATGGGGATTGCATTGAATCTGTAGATCACTTTTGGTAAAATGGCCATTTTTACTATATTAATCCTGCCAATCCATGAGCATGGGAGATCTTTCCATCTTCTGAGGTCTTCTTCAATTTCTCTCTTCAGTGTCTTGAAGTTCTTATTGTACAGATCTTTTACTTGCTTGGTTAAAGTCACACCTAAGTACTTTATATTACTTGGGTCTATTATGAAGGGTGTCGTTTCCCTAATTTCTTTCTCGGCTTGTTTCTCTTTTGTGTAGAGGAAGGCTACTGATTTATTTGAGTTAATTTTATACCCAGCCACTTTGCTGAAGTTGTTTATCAGCTTTAGTAGTTCTCTGGTGGAACTTTTGGGATCACTTAAATATACTATCATATCATCTGCAAATAGTGATATTTTGACTTCTTCTTTTCCGATCTGTATCCCCTTGACTTCCTTTTGTTGTCTGATTGCTCTGGCTAGAACTTCAAGAACTATATTGAATAAGTAGGGAGAGAGTGGGCAGCCTTGTCTAGTCCCTGATTTTAGTGGGATTGCTTCAAGTTTCTCTCCATTTAGTTTAATGTTAGCAACTGGTTTGCTGTATATGGCTTTTACTATGTTTAGGTATGGGCCTTGAATTCCTATTCTTTCCAGGACTTTTATCATGAAGGGGTGTTGAATTATGTCAAATGCTTTCTCAGCATCTAATGAAATGATCATGTGGTTTTGTTCTTTCAGTTTGTTTATATAATGGATCACGTTGATGGTTTTCCGTATATTAAACCATCCCTGCATGCCTGGGATGAAGCCTACTTGATCATGGTGGATGATTGTTTTGATGTGCTCTTGGATTCGGTTTGCCAGAATTTCATTGAGTATTTTTGTGTCGATAGTCATAAGGGAAATTGGTCTGAAGTTCTCTTTCTTCGTAGGGGCTTTGTGTGGTTTAGGTATAAGAGTAATTGTGACTTCATAGAAGGATTTCGGTAGTGCTCCATCTGTTTCAATTTTGTGCAATAGTTTGGATAATATTGGTATGAGGTCTTCTATGAAGGTCTGATAGAATTCTGCACTAAACCCATCTGGACCTGGGCTCTTTTTGGTTGGGAGAGCTTAAATGACTGCTTCAATTTCCTTAGGAGTTATGGGTTTGTTTAACTGGTTTATCTGTTCTTGATTTAACTTCGGTACCTGGTATCTGTCTAGGAAATTGTCCATTTCCTGCAGATTTTCAAATTTTGTTGAATATAGGCTTATATAGTAAGATCTGATGATTTTTTGAATTTCCTCTGAATCTGTAGTTATGTCTCCCTTTTCATTTCTGATTTTGTTAATTTGGACACACTCTCTGTGTCCTCTCGTTAGTCTGGCTAAGGGTTTATCTATCTTGTTGATTTTCTCAAAGAACCAACTTTTGGTTCTGTTGATTCCTTCTATGGTCCTTTTTGTTTCTACTTGGTTAATTTCAGCTCTGAGTTTGATTATTTCCTGCCGTCTACTCCTCCTGGGTGTATTTGCTTCTTTTTGTTCTAGAGCTTTTAGGTGTGCTGTCAAGCTGGTGACATATGCTCTTTCCTGTTTCTTTCTGCAGCACTCAACGCTATGAATTTTCCTCTTACCACAGCTTTCATTGTGTCCCATAAGATTGGGTATGGTGTACCTTCATTTTCATTAAATTCTAAAAAGTTTTTAATTTCTTTCTTTATTTCTTCCTTTACCAGGTTATCATTGAGTAGAGCATTGTTCAATTTCCACGTATATGTGGGCATTCTTCCCTTATCGTTATTGAAGACCAGTTTTAGGCCATGGTGGTCCGATAGCACGCATGGGATTATTTCTATCTTTCTGTACCTGTTGAGGCCCGTTTTTTGACCAATTATATGGTCAATTTTGGAGAAAGTACCATGAGGAGCTGAGAAGAAGGTATATCCTTTTGCTTTAGGATAGAATGTTCTATAAATATCCGTTAAGTCCATTTGGCTCATGACTTCTCTTAGTCTGTCTACGTCTCTGTTTAATTTCTGTTTCCATGATCTGTCCATTGATGAGAGTGGGGTGTTGAAATCTCCCACTATTATTGTGTGAGGTGCAATGTGTGTTTTGAGCTTTAGTAAGGTTTCTTTTACGTATGTAGGTGCCCTTGTATTTGGGGCATAGATATTTAGGATTGAGAGTTCATCTTGGTGGATTTTTCCTTTGATGAATATGAAGTGTCCTTCCTTATCTTTTTTGATGACTTTTAGTTGAAAATTGATTTTATCTGATATTAGAATGGCTACTCCAGCTTGCTTCTTCCGACCATTTGCTTGGAAAATTGTTTTCCAGCCTTTCATTCTGAGGTAGTGTCTGTCTTTGTCTCTGAGGTGTGTTTCCTGTAGGCTGCAGAATGCAGGGTCCTCGTTGCTTATCCAGTTTGTTAATCTATGTCTTTTTATTGGGGAGTTGAGGCCATTGATGTTGAGAGATATTAAGGAATAGTGATTATTGCTTCCTGTTATATTCATATTTGGATGTGAGGTTATGTTTGTGTGCTTTTCTTCTCTTTGTTTTGTTGCCATGATGATTAGTTCCTTGCTTCTTCTAGGGTATAGCTTGCCTCCTTATGTTGGGCTTTACCATTTATTATCCTTTGTAGTGCTGGATTTGTAGAAAGATATTGTGTAAATTTGTTTTTGTCATGGAATATCTTGGTTTCCCCATCTATGTTAATTGAGAGTTTTGCAGGATACAGTAACCTGGGCTGGCATTTGTGTTCTCTTAGGGTCTGTATGACATCTGTCTAGGATCTTCTGGCCTTCATAGTTTCTGGCAAAAAGTCTGGTGTGATTCTGATAGGTCTGCCTTTATATGTTACTTGACCTTTTTCCCTTACTGCTTTTAATATTCTTTCTTTATTTTGTGCGTTTGGTGTTTTGACTATTATGTGACGGGAGGTGTTTCTTTTCTGGTCCAATCTATTTGGAGTTCTGTAGGCTTCTTGTATGCCTATGGGTATCTCTTTTTTTTTTAGGTTAGGGAAGTTTTCTTCTATGATTTTGTTGAAGATATTTACTGGTCCTTTGAGCTGGGAGTCTTCACTCTTGTCTATACCTATTATCCTTAGGTTTGATCTTCTCATTGAGTCCTGGATTTCCTTTATGTTTTGGACCAGTAGCTTTTTTTGCTTTACATTATCTTTGACAGTCAATGATTTCTATGGAATCTTCTGCTCCTGAGATTCTCTCTTCCATCTCCTGTATTCTGTTGGTGAAGCTTGTATCTACAGCTCCTTGTCTCTTCTTTTGGTTTTCTATATCCAGGGTTATTTCCATGTGTTCTTTCTTGATTGCTTCTATTTCCATTTTTAATTCCTTCAACTGTTTGATTGTGTTTTCCTGGAATTCTTTCAGGGATTTTTGTGACTCCTCTCTATGGGCTTCTACTTGTTTATTTATGATTTCCTGGAATTCTTTCAGGGATTTTTGTGACTCCTCTCTATGGGCTTCTACTTGTTTAATTGTGTTTTCCTGGAATTCTTTCAGGCATTTTTGTGATTCGTCTCTGTAGGCTTCTACTTGTTCTCTAAGGGAGTTCTTCACGTCTTTCTTGAAGTCCTCCAGCATCATGACCAAATATGATTTGAAACTAGATCTTGCTTTTGTGGTGTGTTTGGATATTCCATGTTTGTTTTGGTGGGAGAATTGGGCTCCGATGTTGCCATGTAGTCTTGGTTTCTGTTGCTTGGGTTCCTGCGCTTGCCTCTCTCCATCAGATTATCTCTAGTGTTACTTTGTTCTGCTATTTCTGACAGTGGCTAGACTGCCCTATAAGCCTGTGTGTCAGGAGTGCTGTAGACTTGTTTTCCTGTTTTCTTTCAGCCTGTTATGGTGACAGAGTGTTCTGCTTTCGGGTGTGTAGTTTTTCCTCTCTACAGGTCTTCAGCTGTTCCTGTGTGCCTGTGTCTTGAGTTCACCAGACAGGTCACTTGCAGCAGAAAAGTTGGTCTTACCTGTGGTCCCGAGGCTCAAGTTCGCTCGCGGGGTGCTGCCCTCGAGCTCTCTGTGTCGGCAGCAACCAGGAAGATCTGCGCAGCTGTTTCCGGGAGCTTCAGTGCAACAGGGTTCCAGATGGCATTTGTGTTTTCCTCTGGCGTCTGAGATGTGTGTGCAGAGTGCAGTCTCTTCTGGTTTCCCAGGCGTGTCTGTCTCTCTGAGGGTTCATCTCTTCCTCCCACGGGATTTGGGTGCAGAGAACTGTTTATCCGGTCTTTTTCCTTCAGGTTCCAGCTGTGTCTCAGACGCAGAGGTCCTTCAGCTCCTGGGCCCTCCCCCCACGGGAACCCAGAGGCCTTATACAGTTTCCTCTTGGGCCAGGGATGTGGGCAGGGGTGGGCAGTGTTGGTGGTCTCTTCCGCTCTGCAGCCTCAGCAGTGCCCACCTGACCAGGCTGTGGGGTCTCTCCCATGGTGTCTGGGAGCAGAGAGCTGCTGCGGGACGGGATCCATGGGTGTGGGACTCCTGGTAAACACAGGAGGTGCCCGGTCCTAGAGGAATTCTGCCTCTGTGTGTCCCGAGATCACCAGGCAGGTCTCTTGCAGCAGAAAAGTTGGTCTTACCTGTGGTCCTGAGGCTCAAGTTTGCTCGCGGGGTGCTGCCCTAGAGCTCTCCGCGGCGGCAGCAACCAGGAACTGGACAGGACATTTTTATATTGTTCTTTGTCTCTATTCTTTTGAGAGAGAATTTATGTTAATGCTATGTATGCTGGGTAGTAATACCTGCCAATAGTGGGAGACACTGATCATCTGTAGGAAAAGTCTCAAGACAGCTGTATTTTTTTGTTGTAGTATGCATTGCCCTTTCTTATTGAGGGATGTTTAATATCTGTCCAGGGGATCGTATATATTAATATAGAAGTATCACTGATAATCTACAGAGTCATTATGGCTCCTGCTGTGTGTACAAAGAGACCATTTTCTGGGGAAGTAGAAAAACCTGGGAGATAGTACTTCTTTCTATGTTAGTAATTGTGGGAAAGTGGAATACAACACAGAAATTTCAGAGCAAGGATAGACTTAGGTATTTTCTGATTTTTTTATTCAAGAAAACCAAAAATACAACAGAGATCAAATTTGATAAATGATAACAATCACAGCGTTGTTTCCCAATTCAATCTTGAATCTTAGTACTCTACTATTGAGATGTTTTAAATTAGTAGGGTAGATGACCTAGAAAAACTAGATAAATATTGATACTCCATTTTACACATGGAATATCAATGTAGATATGAATCTTAATTATGGTTAATATGCAGAGGTAAATATAATCAAAATACAATTAAACACTCAAATTTCTGGATTGATGGAAATCTTTTACCATAGCAAAAAATAATCTCTCAACGACTGGCTCTTTATTTTATGGAACATGGGGAAAGAAATGTCCAGTCTGAAATCTGTGGAAGCCGAGAAACTGAAGCAAGATTTGTGCTCAGTACTGTTTTCTAAGAAAAAGGTGAAAGAATGTTAATTCTGTGCTAATTGTGCTCATAGTATTATAGGAATTTTTAAAGAGGGACAAAGTTTATATAGGAAATCTAGGAAAATTCGATATAGGTGAATATGGTTTTGAAATTCATGCAATAATTTTGTTCAATAAGCGACTCACTTTTTAAACATGAACTGGTGATTAATATCTACCCTCCCTCTTACATTATATTTCATAGACCTTAGTTCAAAAGTTCATGGTTTGAACAAAAAAGACATGTAAATATTAAGGAGAGGAATTAAGCAGTTTTTAATCAAGCGTTGTAGCTAATGAGTGAAGGAAGATTAGACTCTTCCCACTCCAATCACAAATTAAATAGAACTGTCAAGGTTAGTCTTAGATATGTCTGTCGTATAAGGTGTACATCACTGTATCACTATTAGGAGATAAAATGGTCTTTTCCAAAAATTAAAACAAAACCAATACATATCCAACACTGAATGTGCAAATGTTCCACCACTTGTTAATTTGTTTCACTAACAGTATTTAAATGTATTTTCATTTATTTGGATAGGCACAGACAAAGAAATTTCTATTAGTAAAATGCATATAACATTGTTCCCATAGATATTTGATGTACTACGCCCTGGTATGCCTGGGGAGAAATATTCTAAAACTCAATATCTCTTCATTTTTCTAGTATTATCAATATGAAAGATTTATAATGAAAAGTTTATCAATTTCAATAAAATGATATGCTTGGAGAAATATTGAAGGGGAAAAATGCCTGTGCTGTAATTCTGAAAGAGCTCAATAGAAGATATCTGTTTGTTTTTTCGCAGGCCCAAGTATAACCCAGAAATATATCCTTTAAGGGTTCCTTTCCTATTCTCCGGGATGAATAACTATTAGACTCTTCCCACTCCAATCACAAATTAAATAGAACTGTTACTGCTACCTCCTGTAATACCCGCTGGTGTGTTTCTCTGAGAAGAAATTAAGGACAATTAGAAGGGCATACCAAAAAATAGGAAGTAATATCTGGGTCCTGAAATGCAGCCTCTTGTACTGTAAAAATTGCCAGGAGAAACTGAGGGATGACATGAGGGTGACATCAAAATCAGATTAATATGAGAAACAAAAGAACACAGAGGGCCCAAGAAAATAAATGCCAAACTTCAGTATTTTGATTTCCAAACACTCAATTATTTATTCAGTCTAGGAAATTAACTTGCTAATCCTGTAGATGGTGCTGCCTAGTATAAAAGTATTTCTTGATATTCTCTTTAAATTTCAGATATAGTTGTATCATTAATTACATTTATGCACAATATTTTTGTGGATATATGAACACTTATACACACACATACAAAAACATAAACAGACACAAATACACAAGTGCATACATTTTGAAGCACCCATCACATTAATATGTAAAGTATATTATTATATTCAATTTTAATCTGTAACCTATAGATAAACTTTGAGGTGTCTGTTTTGTCTCAAATCATACAATTACATCTTGCAAGGATGAACCCTAATAAATTACATTTTACTGTTAAAAATTGCAAATTTCAACTATAAAAAGTCAAATAAAGTTAAAATGAGTTTGTGGCCATTTTATCAACAACAGTACAAAGAGTGAGCATTTACACTGCATGATTTTCATAAATTATTGATTTACAATGTGTTGTAAACAGGCAATGTGATTGAATTTCATGAGTAAAGAAATAAGGAGACAAGGATCAATCTGTCCTTTTGGGGGAACTGTGATGGATACTGAAAGTAGACACTCTAAATGAGCTGGAAATCAAAATCCTGCAGATGTTCGAATGCACATCATTTTTTCAGTCTGTTCATAATCACTGCATCCTTCTACGGAGCTTCTGTGCTATGTCTACGGACAATGCTAGAAAAGCTTGGAAAGTCACTTAATTTACTCTGTGAAACATGGTCATCCATGAAGAAAGGTTGATTTTTTAGTGGTGTCATATCATGTGCTACATCACCATACTACAGCAGTAATGGATACTCTAAGTTCTAGGACCACCTATCTGTTATTTTGGAACAGAATAGTGTTATGATTGCAAACAGCTGTGTTGTATTATTATTTTGCACATTTGTAACACAGTGCATCATAGAAAAATACACAAAGAACATGCTAATTTAATGAACACAAAATTTAAACAGTGCTTAAAAAGTTCAGGATCATATTATATCTTTACATTGTAGTGGGGCTGCAAAGACAATTATGATCAAAATGTTGCAATTGTGATTGCCAATCTCCACAATAGGGAAGAGAAGTCAATGTTATGCATTCCTGAATTCACAGTGTATACATTCTTTAAAGATAAAAGATATATCTACTGTAGCTTGCTCTGTATAATCAACTAAGTAATTTTATTATGCAGAATATATTATTTACTAATGCTATTCACTCTGTGGCATTACATATAGATGTTGTATTTTCCATACAAAATAATAAATGCATAGAAAAGGAAATGTTGGGAGGTTGTTTTTAACTCTATAAAAATCGTCAGATAAAAACAATATAAACAATTTATTTCCTCATATAGAACACATATTTGCATATCATATATTTAACATGGAAAATTTAACTCTATTTTTTATTGGATGTATGTTGAACCCTATAACATGAATATATTCCTATGTACATCTTACAAAATTATGGCAAAGTGGACTCTCAGAAAAGAGCGACAAATCATCACAAGGAATCATAATCTGTTAGTTTCAAAGTGTCAGTGAGTTACACTTTCACAGAATTTAGAGAAACATGGCATATACTTTTCATGATGTTATACCATTGGTAAAAGTGATCCTGTGCTATGCAGTCTCCAAATAAGGTTTCCTGAGAAAATTGGGTTTAAAGGTACCTGATAAATTATCTGTGAAATATCACAGAAGCTGGATCCAATAATTCAGAGAAAAAACCATTAGAGTAATTTAAATTATTAGCACATGATATGTCATGATATGTTCACCCTTCCCAGACCTAACTATACCTGAATATATATTTGATGCATAAATAAAAATATAAGCACATGATTGGCAAATATGAAATAATGAAAACCATTTGTTCCATTTTTGGCAGGAAACAAAAACCTACACCGTTTGCCAAGTATTCGAATAGAGAGGGATAGTAACATAAATAAACTGAGAACAGTCTCGACTTAATATTATTTTCTCCCTATATAAATGTTAAACTAATATATAAATAGTTGTCAACCCATCATAAATAGAAAGAATTAATGAAGTCATTCACATTGTTACCTTGATCATCTTAAAAGTATTTAAATGTACTAATCACTATATAAGGGAACATTTCTTTCCTTTTTTCTCAATAATTTATTTTTCATTCAGTTGACATCCTGATTGCAGCCCTGTCCTCTTCTCCCGGTTAAGGAATATGGCCACTGATCAATCTCAAACATAATAGTCCAGTATCCTCCTGTCAAAAGGAAATGCAGAGGAAAGAATGGAGCAGAGATGGAAGGAAAGGCCATCCAGAGGCTGCCCCACGTAGGGACCATTCCATCTGCAAAACCAAACCTAGACACTATTGCTGATGTTAAGAAGTGCTTGCTGACAGGAGCCTGATATAGATGTCTCCTGCAAGGTTCTGCCTGAGCCTTACCGACACAGATGCAGATGCTAAGCACAGGGCCTCAATGGAGGAATTAGGGGAAGGACTGAAGGAGCCAAGAGGTTTGCAATCCCATAAGAACAACAATATCAAACAACCAGTCCCTTCCAAGTTTCCCAAGGACTAAACCACCAACCAAATTACACATATGGATGGACCCACAGCTCCATTTCCATATGCAGCAGTAGATTGCCTTATCTGACACTTAGTCCTTTTGTGGCTCCAAGATCTAGCATATGGGAATGCTAGAGCACTCATGTAGGAGAGGGTGATTGAGGGAGGAGGAAAGGGGTATGGATTTTGTGGAGGGGAAATTGAGAAGTGGGATAAAATATAAAATAAAAAATATGTCCACTGAAACACTATTTTCTCTGAACTGCTTTCACACTTCAATAATTGCCATCAAACAGAAAATACACCATTCAACAGATAAAAACATTATGGATATTATTATGTCCATGATACATACAAAAACTCGTAAACAGAAAATAAATATAGCATTACCTTTTTTTGCTATCTGATATTTACATGCACTTAAAAACAGAAAACTATTTTGTTACTCTATGCTTGATGAAATCATTGCCTTCATAAGTGAAGTCGATCACCAAAATGCCATAATTTCTAAGACTAATAATTTCCCCACGTATGCTTCATGTAATCCCTTGTTGCCTCCCATATCAAAGAATTTTTTTGAAACTTAGCTTTATTAAATGTGTCCTATATGTACTCTTAATCTTTAATTTTGTCAGTATTATTGTTCCTGCAAGAAAACAAATCCAGATCTCAGAGACCTATGAGGAATTTGCTTATATAGTGAGAGACAATTTTGAGATAGTCCTCTCCTATGTGGAGGTCATAATAAATTCACAGGTCATTGAGATACTGTCTCATATTTCTATTGTAAAAAATTTGTTTTTTGTCTCACTGTTGTCTATTTTATTTTCCCAATTGTTTTACAATCAATGGAAGGACTAAAAGAGGAAGAGCACAGGATCTGAATGTTGGTTAATATAAGAAGCAGAATATCTCACCAAAGCAGGAGACTATTTACTATGACTTAGAGACAAAAGAACCATGTATCCAGCAAAATGAAAGAGTTATGGAGTAGTGGATTAGATACAAGCAGCTGACAAAAGATACGGACATGGTCTCCTGTCAATTGTATTATAACTGAGTCTCTGAGAATAATAAATTCAACTCTGGTCTTATGAGAAAAATGTTTCAAAAGACATATTAGAAAACAGTTCATAATATGCATGCCAGTGGTTAGACTTAGCTGGAATTGGAGATATTGTGAAAAGTACACATATGCTGTCCTTGTTATAATGGAAACTTGGTATTATAGACATTAATGAAGTCCCTGCTACAGTTGAAACTCAGTTTGGTAAGGTTAAATGGGTGGAAGTATGTGTGTGTGTGTGTGTGTGTGTGTGTGTGTGTGTGTGTGTGTGTGTTTATCTCTTTGTGTGTAGATGTCAGAAGGGAAATGTATGAGATATAGCAGAGAAGACGGTGGGAAAGGAGAGCAGGTAGAAGAGAATGACACTAAAAATTGAATGTATTGGGAGGGAAGGTTGGTTTGGTATTATGAACTTCATGAAAATGGTTGAATGTAGTAGATGGTTCCTAAATTAATGAATATCCTTTATCTGATCTTCTTCTGTAAATGACTGTTGAATTTTGGTTTGATCATAAATATTGGAGGGCCAGCAGTGTGTAAGGTGATCCCCTTGAGGAAATCATTATAGGTTTTATAATAAAGTAAGCTATAGGAGAGATACTTCTCTACTTCAGTTCCTGCCCCCAGGTGCATGTCTTGAATTGAAAGTTTTCTTATCATGCATGATAAATTTGAAACTTTATACTTCTCATGTTGCTGTTGCTTAGAACTTTATGGAACATTAATAAAGCCATCGAGGACACAGAGACAGTTTCTCTACTGGCTGCATAGTAGAGCTTTCTTTAGGGTGCTTACCCCTTGTATTAAACATGGGTTTTAAGGAATAATACATACTAGGAGTTTACACAGTAACAAAGAATCTGATTTATATAAATTTATTCATGGAGTGGCATGTTAAGAGAAATGACTCAAAACTTATATTTCATACATTTTCATGTGCTTATCACAAGGCAAATGTTGAAAAACCTAAACAGCTGAATGGACATCTTCAAGGAAGTTGCAGGAGCCAGTGTCACTATTAAACTGATATTGCAATATATACAAACACAATGCCAGTTTGCAAAAGTTCACAATTTTATTCATAATTTTATAGCGATACCATGATAATTTTATTTAGTATACATTCCACTTGATAGGAGTAAATCAAATTTCTTAATTTAATGATATATATATATATATATACAAGACAATAGCTGACATTTTATACTTTTTATGGGAAATTATACATGACATAGAAAAATATTGTGTTCCACTAATGACCCATTATTGTTTCATCAATGGTGATGGTCTATTACCTAGACAGGAGATTCAATGTAACTATGTTTAAATGCTCCAGTAAATATTTGCATAAAATCTTTCTAACAGAAACTTTTACTTTCCATACCACAAGTCGCAGAGGGTCTTTCATAGCAGAATGTATTAGAAAGCATTAACATTGCTAAAGTTGCATTAGCTATTTACTGAATTTGTAGGCCTAGATATTTTAATTTTTCAAATTTTATGAAAATAGCAAATCGTTAAGTAGCCACAATTAGGTGAGTTAGCTATCTTCAAAATGGTTAAGGAGGTATAAGTCTGCAGTTCTCAGGTGATTTCTCCCATATTCCAATAGGCTTTTAGATAATCCAGCTGCCATTGTGTCATACACACTTACCCATGGTTCAATAAATATCCCCATTAACTATTGTTTCACAAGCATGGACATTATGTACCCTTTATACTTTCTGATCTGACATTACATCCTATATAGGCCAAACAGACCCTTCCTTGTGAATCTTTCAGAAAAGACAAACAGCATGAATGTATTCCCAGGCATAGTTTAAAAATTCTTACTTACCAGTAGTCTATGAGTATTTAAATTATATTAAGTTAAATTTTTATTGAAATTTCTTCAGCTGTCACTGAATGTCTCTGTGTTAAACAGGGAGATCTTCTTCTCAAACTCTCATACAGACCTTCTGTTTCAGGCTATCCTAAGTTGTAAATACAGATATCACCAAGTTTGACAGTTAATTCTTTTAGTATATTTTCATTTTAAGTTAATATTTATGATACCTTTTGTGTAGAAATACATCTGAATATATACTTTGATTATGTGCATCAAAGCAGTATCAAACATGCCTTATATTGTAAAAAGAGGTTTGTGAGATTCTTAGGATTTTTATATTTATGAGGTTGTATCATTTTCACAAAGTTGTACTATGATATATGTATCATTAATTAAGGTCTACAATATGTAAAAGATTCCTTTTATTATTACCTAACCTAGAAGACCTGACAGTAGACTTAGGACACATATTGAATAGAAATGTGAAAGGAATTCACATTTTTTCCTTCAATCTTGAAAACTGGCACTTTGCAGATAAAATGATGTGTGAGAAATTTTGTTATTAGGATTAACATATTCACTTATCTACATATTTTTCTCAGTGCTTTATTTTATATCAATTTTGAATCTGAGAATATTTTGCTTTCTTTAATATAACCAATTAATAAAATTTATGTGTATAATGAAACTTTTTTTTTAACACTGGGTACATACTTGTGGCTTTCTCCTCTCAAAAGTAGTTTGGCTATTATAAATAAGGCTGCGATGGGGGAAGCCCTGGGTCCTGCTAAGACTGAACCCCCAGTGAACTAGTCTATGGGGGGAGGGCGGCAATGGGGGGAGGTTTGGGAGGGGAACACCCATAAGGAAGGGGAGAGGGGAGGGGGATGTTTGCCCGGAAACCGGGAAAGGGAATAACACTCGAAATGTATATAAGAAATACTCAAGTTAATAAAAAAAAAAAAAGTAGTTTGGTTTGAACCTATGCAAATCTTATATGTGCTGCCCCAGTCTCTGTGATTGCCTGCATGTACCTCTAATGCTGTATAAAGAAAACATTGGTTCCTTGGAGTTATCCACCACCTCAGAACCTTTACAATCTTTCTTCCTCTATTCCCACACAAATCCATGAAACTTGCAGGGAGACATTTGCCAAAGGGATTCAAGTAAGGATTTAGTACTCCAAGGTCTCTCTTTCAGTCTCCCACTGAATATCCTTCTATTATTTCACATGTAGTGCAAGAAGCATCTTTGATATGGTCTGAGGAAGGATATATGGGTGTAGTGTTTTGTCATCAAGAGTCATTTTATTTTCATGTTGCCTTTACATAATGATAGAAGTGTGTTTTTAGCCTCTGACCAATCTAATCTATGGTTATTAATTACTGTTGTAGTGTCCAGTAGAGCTTTCCTTCCATGGAGGAAAGCATATATCCAATAAATGTAGGTGTTACAAACCATAATATTTGTGCCAGTTTGTAGCTTTTGATCCTGTTATTTTTCCCTACGCAAGTAACATGCAGCATACCTTCATGTGCAGTCTATAATGGGAAAACTTCTGTTTGGACAACAGACTGGTTTTTCCCATTCAATAATATGAATATATAGTTTCTTTGTTAATTTTAGCTTAACATCAGGTAATTCAGAGTTAACGAAAGGTTTGTGTATGGTTTGTGGTGTTTCAGTCAGGTAATAGAGTTCCATATTAGCAAATCACCCAACAAAACAACCTATTCCTGTCAGGAAAATTCATGTATGAAGAGATAATTTATCTCTCAATATATCTACCCTTGTATTCTTTTGTTAACCTGAATACAATATTTCAGACTCTAGAGCATTGGTACAGAAATTTCTGTTTCCAAAATTACTGTAGTGGCCAAGCAACCACTGAGATGCTTTGTTTTCTATAATTTAATTTCTCAGTTACATATTATAGCAGGCTGTCTCTTTTCTATCCTCTAGCACTTGTATCCTTAGGAAATTAAAACAAATCAGTTTTAAATTATATATTTAGTTTCATTGATTATCTATTTTCTGTTCAACTTATTTTTTCAAATATGAGTTTAATTATACAATTTCCTTTAGTAGTCATTGAAAGCAGACACACACACACACACACGCACACACACACACACACACACACACACACAAACACAGACACACAGAAACCGACACACATAGACACAGACACACAGACACAGACACACAGACACAAACACACACAGTCACACAGAGACACACACAGACACACACACACATACATATATTGATGTTTGCCTGTGTGTATAAATATTCCTAAATTCAAAAAGAAAATATGTATGTCATGTGCGTTAGGAAGTTGATTTTATTTTGTTATGTAATTCTTCCCTTCTTCCTGATCTTTTGAGAAGTATTTTACCTATTTTGTCTTTAAGTAAACAGTCAATAAAATACAAACAAGTGCCAGGATTGAAAGCTTCATTTGGTTACTAGAGATGACCTTTTGGGACCATTTGGATCAATTGGAATACATATATATATATATATATATATATATATATGTATGTAAGTACAGGTGATTATACTGAATTAGGGTTCTACACTACTCCTCAAATGCCCCTTAATTTTAGCTCTCTATTTATTCCTTCAATTATCTTCCTCCCCCTCCCGATTCCAATTTATTCCTCCATTCACAGGTTCCTTATATATCCATAACTATATAATACTTTTCTTTCTGTTCTCTAACATAATCTCTCTCTAGTGTCTAGTCACTTAACTATACTTATCATTTGTCTTTCTCTTGTCGGTATAGAAATTGTGCTTGACTGTAGAGATTATACCCACATATAAGATATAAGTGATTAAGTGAATGAATATATATATATATATATATACATACATATATATATACATATATATATATTCTTTGTGGACCTGGCATAACTCACAGATTTATCCCATCCCATCCACCCACCAACTCCCTCATGTAGCATGTAAAAGTAGATATTGAATTAAATACTAGGTTACTGTATATCCATTGATTTATGTTTGTTTGTTCAACTTGATGCATTGATCAGCCTGTGTGCTCTGTTTTATGATTAAAGAGAGGATTAAGCCTACTTTTGACAGTCTTCCTCCAAGATGAGTGATATTTATTTAAATATTTAAAATTGCTGATCCACTGTCAGCAAGTCACTAAGCAGCATTATTACCTACTGCATATTTTCTAAATCCTGTGTGTGTGATACATTTCTGACAAGACTGTCCCTTTTGAAAGGCAATATGTTTGTTTGGAAAATAAATGTATCAATCTTCAGGTTAGTTTTGGTCATAGTGATTATTACATTAGAGAAAGTAGACTATCATAGAAAAACTTAGAAATATGCCATATAATATGAATGGAAGAAAATCATGTCACGGCTCAGAGTGTTCTGGTGTAGTGAAAGACAGAAGATATTAATAAATATTAGTATATGGGGAGCTCAGGACCAGGTGCTGAATGTTGTCTACTTACACATAATAATGGCATTAGCTGGAAGGTAGAATTTAACATGATCTGCTAACTGCCTCTCATACGATTATTTCTCAGAGTTTGTGTGTACTCTGAGAAGCTCAAAAAGGATCTATTGTAAACATGTAAGTGAAGTTACAGTGTGAACTAAAAGCTACCACCTTGTCAATTAAGTATACTAAATAAAACATTTGTATCCAGTGCTAGTATCATTCAATATCTTTAGTAATATTTTGCTGTGACATTTATTCATTCATCATAACCTGAATTTATATGTCATTTGTTTTGTCGTACCAGCTAATTATAGAGAACCAGAAAAGTAGTTCAAATTACAGAAAGAGTTACTTGTGGTAGAATGAGTAGTCTGAATTTGCATCTTAGGAAAAATCATTTATGTTTCCAGTATTGGAAAATATTTCAAGGAACTACTTTTATTGAAAAAAATCCTATGTTCTTTAGAAAGCAGTTCATGGATCATATTAATCACTTACATGTCACCCTTCTTATATACCTTTACCATAAGCTCTCATTCTCTCTCTCCTCTTTCCTCCTGTCTTGTATTCATTACTACATTCTTTCACCTTTTTTACTTTTGTATTTTTGTTTATCTGCCTGTGAAATTAAGAGTTAATGTTATGGAATCAGTGACCTCCTTCTACGACGTGGTTCTCAAGATAGAGATCACACCATCACCAGCAGTCTTAGTACAAGCTACAATTACTTATATCCACTTAACAGTTGATTTTCAGTTGCTATTATTTAATAATTTTTATTTATGACATATATACATACACTTATACGTATAACAATTATTAATTAATTATGATTTTAACAATGATGTTTATAATTGCCAATCCTTAACTATATAGGAACTGAATCTCTCTAGTTTACCAGAAGTAATATTTTATTTTATCTTTCGTACAATAATATATTAATTTTCATGCTTCTCTTTACTCTCTGCAACTTTTCATAGATTTCACTTCTATTAATTTAAAATTAATTTCATCTCTTTTTATTGTTATTACATGACTTTGTAATTAATATATACATATATTACTATCCCTTTCAACAGAAGAACACAGGTCTATGTTCTCAGTTACCCAAACATACACAGAAGGTTAGGGTACAAGAATTGAAGCTTTATTTTAATATAGAAAACTTTGTTGTGTATGTTTATTATTAGTACATAAGACTTTGATTGCTCTGGTGTTTATCTCACTTAAAATCACCACCGGTTAATGTTGATGGAGATAATAACAAGTAAATATCTGGTGAAAGAGAAGATTCAGAACAAGAGCTTAAATAAGACTGTATCAACTTTCCCAAAGATTACATCCACTGCACTATATAAAGGCCACTTATACAGTATTTGTTTAATACAATAGATCTTGTGGTTATTGATATACAATAAGTAAAACTTCCAATGACAACACATTGTAATTTTAGTAAGTATGTACAACATCTATTCACAGAAATATTACTTTAAATGTATTCAAGAAATTAAATATGATTGCAATATATTTTTTTTGCCTGTTAATTTTAGTTTACTGAAATGGTTGCATTGGCTATGTTTGAAGTAACAAGTCTAATGATTTTCTATGTTCTCAGGAATTCCTTCTATGCAAGAAAGCTGGAGTACAGTAGTTTTATATTGGATCCCCCCACACACATGTCTTAATTTTCCAAGGATCGAATAGTATATTTTACCATTAGTCCATTAGTATTCTCCCCATTTAGTCCCACATTCTCTGTTGCAATACTTTTCATATAACATTAGCAGGCACTATAGCAAACTACTAGTTTCATTCTAAGTAAATTGCCATTTCTACTATACAGTTTGTGTGGTGGCTTAAAGGTAACATTTCTTTGTTACATCAAAGTTACAATAGTCTACTAGACATTATTATTATGTACTATGATTCAGGCATCTACAAATAGCACTAAAGAACCATGCCACTGAGAGATAATAGTGAATTAGGAGATTGCTTAATTTTGGAGCCCAGAGTCACAGTCATAAGAGCATGTAGAAATGAAGGCATTTTTCTATGTAGCCAGGATCTAGAGTCAAAAAAGGTAGATGCAGGAGAGCCCCGAGGCACCACTTGCTGGCTTCTTTTTATTATCAGTTGATATCTATGTCTAGAGTAAATTACATTTCCTTCTGTCTTCCCCTTTCAAACTTTCTTCTGCCTTTCCTGCAATATGGGTTGATGGAGTGACATATGTATCAATAGCTCCCTCAGAGATCGCCAAACTTACCACAGATTTTGTTTTTAATATCGAAGTGTGAGATCTCTGTTTTTGAATGATTCTTTGTCCATTCCCTATTGGAATGCACATAAATGACAAATCAGAGGCAACCTGAGCTAATAAAGGTCTCTGAAGCCAGTATTTTCACACCAGTCTCCGGATTAGAGTCCAGTTCTCAAGTGGATCTAGCCAAAGCCTGAGTATAAGATGCTCCAGAGAAGGACGTCTCTTGAATCCTGCAGGTGACAAAGCTAATGAAATCCCAGCATTGGCAGGTACTTGCAGGTATCCCCTTCGCTCCTTCTCTGAGATCCCTCCTTGTATTTCCTGTGCAAGCAATGTTTTCCTGCTTTTGATTTAAAATCTTCAGCCCTGCCTCAGTTTTAGATCCTATACATCTTGTAGATTTACATACGAGGAATATAATTTGATTTGGGAACCAGTATCAATGAAGTCTAACATTGACTGTCTTCCTATTATCATAGGGCTGCCATCAATGCTTTCAAAGTCTAACTTTCCAATCCATATTTTATAGTCATCTTGCCTTGGGAAATAATAGTTCACATGGGGTGTTTTATCTTCCATGTATACCAGTTCCTTTCTATGAGGCCAGGCAAGTGATGAGAGTCTTGGAACATTGTTTCTCTGTAGTTTTGGACTAATATTTCATCTCACTATTGCAAGAAATTTAGCCATTACATTTTTGTAACGTGCCTCGACAATGTTTCCTACTCTGCCTGACTCTTATTCTTCATCATTTTGTTCCTGCCACTCACTTCACTATGTCATGTCATAACTTTTTCTACAGAAGTACTGTTTTGTCTGAGTTTCTCCTTTTAACTAAAAATGTTTCTTGCCATTCTTTTTTTTTTCTCTTCTTTTTTTCGGAGCTCGGGACCGAACCCAGGGCCTTGCGCTTGCTAGGCAAGCGCTCTACCACTGAGCTAAATCCCCAACCCGTTTCTTGCCATTCTTAATGGAAAATTAATTCTTTCACATAGTAAACCTGGTAATAGATTTATCTTCTTTTCTCCACTCACAGCTCCATCTCTTCCCACTCATCCACCACCTCTTCATTTCACTTCAGGAAAGAGAACACCTATAAAAGACAACAACCAAACACAATAAACAAGACACATCATAAAAACAAAAGAAAAAGGCCTTCATATATATGCTAAACACGAAAATCCAATGGGAGGAAATGATTTCCAAGATCAGCGAAAAAAATAAGAGACACACCTGCTATGCTCAGGAATCCCACAAAAACACAGACTAACAACTATAATATATACACAAGGACATGGAGCAGACTCAGGGAGGCCCACTGTATCATGCAAGCTGGGATAATATGTGCTCAGAAAGACTGAAGCAACAGCACAAATCCTTCCTCAATTGTATATATCACTTATTATCTGGAGGACTTCCCTGTCCTGTTAAGTTATATTCTTTTGAAGTTTCTCTTTTTGTGGAAATCTGAGAGCCAAAGAATTTAGGTTCAGAAGTGATAATAAGCATAGATTCCATAGAATCAAGTAAAAAGGAAAGCACAAGCAGTTATACAGGTATTAATTCACTGAGAATCATCAGAGGAAAAAGTTTGCATACCTAACAGAATGATATGTTTAAAGAAAAATATGACGATGTTCTTGCTGTGTTGAGATCCGTGTAGACATTGAGAACAAAATGAGATAGATAGAAATAGATAATAGAGGAAAATTGGGAGGGGAGAAAGATCATCTTTATTATTATACATTCCCTTATTCAAAGACTTTTTTCTAATAGATTTGGGCAAGGGAAACACAAATCCAGTCCTCGTGACGACTAACTTGGAAATGCTGTGTGCTTCAGGGGATTAAGGTACTAGGACGAATGTATCAAATTAAAAAATCAATTTGACTCCTGTGGACCTCCCATATCCCAGGTCTCTGTGAATTCCTAAACACGCTCAACCATCCATCACCAACACTGGCAGGTGCACATTTCCATCATTCTCCTAGTGCTCTGAGCCTCACTCCTGTCCCTCCAAACGGTTATCCTGCCTTCTATCCCCCTTCTACTCTCTTCTCCAATCCAGCTCTCTCCTTCTTTCTGACTCCCAGGACAATTTCATTCCCCTTCCAATTATGATTGAAACATCCTTACTTTGATTTTCCCTCTTCTTTACCTTTTTTTTGGTTTTGTGAAGTGTATTATGGATATTCTGTACTTTTGGATAATATCTAATTATCACTGAATACACACAATGCATGTTCCTTTGGGTTTGGGTTACCTCATGCAGGATGATATTTTTCAGTTCAATCAATTTGCCAGCAAAATTAATGATTCCCTTTCTTTTAATATCTGAATGGTACACCATAGTGTAAATGAAAAATATCTTCTGTATCCATTTTTCAGTTGGTGGGTGTTTGGATCGCTTTTATTTTCAGCTATTAGTAATAAAGCTGCTATGGCCATATTGGATCATACACCCTTGTGATATAGTGGAACATCTTTTTGGTATATGCTTAGAAGTAGTATAGCCAGGTCTTCAGGGAGCACATTTCCCAATTTTCTGATAAACTGCCAGATTGACTTCCATAGTGGTTGTACAAGTCTGAGCCTGCACCACCAGTGGAAGAGTGTTGCTCTTTTTCTACATGCTTGTATTGTTGTTTGAAATTTTTACCTTTGCCATTCTGATTGGTGTTGGATGTAATATCAGGGTTGATGTGTATGGCTGATGTCAAAATGGTGGCAGGGAAACTGAAGAAATCACCTCCAGCAACCAGAGGCTGCCTCCATTGGAAGTATGGGGACACCAACCTACCTATAATACTTTTGACCCAAAATTCTTCCTTTCTAAAAGAAATGTACAGAAAAATATGGAGCAGAGACTAAATGGCTAATGTGCAGCCTATCCCCTACCCCTATCCCCACTCCCATCCGTATATATATGAATCTGAGGACTGCCTTGACTGGCCTCAGTGGGAGAGGATGCACATAATCTTGCACAAACTTGATACGTGGCAGTGGGGATACCCAGAGTAAGTCAAAATATAAGCACAGAGAACCTAGTGCAGGCAGGAACAAGCCAAGTTCATGTGACTTCATGAGTATTCTGACATTTGGCTAATATACATTTACTAGGGAGTGCAAACCATGCCTGTAATTTTGAGTCTGGATTACTTCTCTCAGATTGATATTTTTTAGCCCCACCCATTTGCCATGAATATGCATCATGTCCTTTTTTTAAAATAGGTGAATACTCTTTTATTGCATAAATGAGCCACATTTTCTGGATCCATTCTTTTGCCGAGACACATCTAGGTTGTTCCAAGATTTTCCTTACATTATATTTCATATACCTTGGATCAAATGTTCACAGTTTGAACAAATAAGGCCTGTAAATATTAAGGAGAGGAATTAAGCAGTTTTTCATCAAGGGTTGTATCTAATGAGTGGAGGAAGATTTCTTAGTTTCAAGGTTAGTCTTAGATATGTCTGTCATATTAGGTGTATATTACTGTATCACTCTTAAGAGATAAAATGGCCTTTTCCAAAAATTAAAACAAAACCAATAACTGTCCAACATTGAATGTACAAATGTTCCACCACTTGTTAAATTGATTCAGTAATAGTACTGAGAGGTATTTTTCATTTATTTGGACTGGCAAAGACAAAGACGTTTCTATTGGTAAAATCCATATAACATTGTTCCCATACATATTTAATGTACTATGCCCTGGGACACTTGGGGAGAAATACTCTAAAACTCAATACCTCTTCATTTTTCTAGTATTATCAATATAAACGATTTATAATGAAAAGTTAATCAATTCCAATAAAATGAGATGCTTGTAGAAATATTGAAGGAAAAAAAAGCCTGTACTCTAATTCTGAAAGAACTCAATAGAAGATATCTGTTTGTTTTTTCACAGGCCCGACTATAACCCAGACATATATCCTTTAAGGGTTCCTTTCCTATTCTCTGGGATGAATAACTATTAGACTCTTCCCACTCCAATCACAAATTCAATAGAACTGTTATTGCTACCTCCTGTAACACCCGCTGGTGTGTTTCTCTGAGAAGAAATTAAGGACAATTAGAAGGGCATACAGAAAAATAGGAAGTAATATCTGACTCCTAAAATGCAGCCTCTTGTACTGTAAAATTTGCCAGGAGAAACTGAGGGATGACATGAGGCTGACATCAAAACCAGACTAATATTAGAAACAAAAGAACACACAGGGCCCAAGATAATAAATGCCAAACTTTAGTAATTTGATTTCCAAACATTCAATTACTTATCTAGTATAGGAAATGAACTTGCTAATCCTGTAGATGGTGCTGCCTAGTATAAAAGTATTTCATGGTATTCTCTTTAAATTTCAGATATAATTATATCATTAATTATATTTA